>NW_028270144.1:106166973-106485187 GCF_037043375.1 Chiloscyllium plagiosum
CACTGTGATTCAACGTCTGGTTCGGGAACCAGGAACGATGGACAAAGTGATTGATGAGAAAGGTAATGGGAAGTTGGTGAAAAAGAAGTCACTCAGTGACCCAAGTCGGAGAGGGGAACTGAGTACCCCAGAGTTTACTGGTCCAAGTGAGCCCATAACTGAGATGGAACAGGTGATTCCAACATCTAGCAGTGAACCCATCCTTTCTGAGCAGAGAGATGAAGTAGGGGACCTGGAGGAGTTTTCTAAGCAGGTTAGAAAGCCTCGTTCACAGTCTGAACGCATGCTGCCTTTACAAGTCATTGAGGAGCAAGATAAAGCTAATTTGCAGAATTTCAGTTTGCACCCAAAACTAGCAGAAGTTCTTTCTCCACGATCAATGAGGCGCAGCTCCAAGAAGCGTAATAACAGGGTCACGCAACAGGAGGGTAGAAAGTATGATATGTTGAGTGAGATGGACCAGTCTCCACCACCCAAGACAAGGCCTTCGACCAAGCACATAAGGCACACAAGTGAGCCTGCTAACTTTGTTCCCATTGCTTCCAAAGTCATTGCCCCAGAAACCCATTTGTCTTGTAGCCAGCCAATTCATGTCACTGCCTCAGAATCCACAAGACAATCTAGAAAGCAGTTTCCCTTGGCCCAGACTCCATCCTTGGAAGATGTCACCAAGCAATACATTTTGAAAGGGGAATCATCGCTTCAACTACCAGTGGATTTGTCTGCCTCAGCTCCTGGTACGCCGACCAGCACTGAACCCCGGGTACCCTCCCTATCAAAGCCGAACGAGGAAGTAGGATCAAGTATCAACAAAGGCAAACCTCAAGTGGTAAGTGAACTGGGCAACAGATTGTTTTATGTTGATGTTTCTTTATGTATCGGCTGTACCACTGGTAGTACTGAAGAGGTTATACACTAAAAATGAGATCTTATTCAAACCCTTTGTGGTGTTCAAATGCCTTTTCATGCAGGAACAAAAACAAAATGGACGTTTTACTTGAGGACATGGTTTTAGATCTAAGTATAGATCATGTAACCAAAACAAACTTTAACATTCTGGTGTAGGGAAAACTGATAAACTCAGGTTCAGCTCAACAAGATTGAAAATGGTTTTACTCCCCTGATTGTAGAATGCATTCAACAGTTGATGGTTTGAAATGAGTTTGAGATGTAGTATTAATGGGGGAGTGGTTTTACTGGGGTGGGGGAATGCAATTAATGCAAGAGTCAGACTTGTCAGGGCTGTAACCTTTGCATGTATGTGACTAGCAATGATGACTGTAGACCCTAGATACAAAGTACAGACAACCGATAAATGGAAAACAGCTCTTCACAATACTTGGTTTCCCATATGGTTCATAACAACAGGATGTAATCAAGGCAAAAGGCTCTGCCACACACTTTGTTGCAATACTGTGATATTCTTCTGAACCAAGAGCTTTCAGGAACGATTTGTAGAGGCTAAGCAAGGATGAGGCTGTTTCCGGAAAAGTAAACATTGACATTTGTACTGTGCAGTCATGAGCTGGAAGAGCAAATGGGTTCCCCAAGTTGGGAACACAGTGTTTCTTTTGAGTCAATGTGGTTTGAAGGGGCTGAAATGTGAAAGGAAAAAAACGTTTTGATTAAATGTTGCGCTGCAATGATAGAAACGTTTTATCTCGGAACTGAAAACACAGTTAGGAATAAATTCATTAGCAGATCATTGGTTCTGTATTTGGGTAGGGATGATTTGTGATATTAAGTGAAGGGATTTAGAAAGTTTAGTGCAAGGGACATGGAGGGGAGAGGAAAGTAGGCAGATCATTGGGTGAGATAAGCAAGTAGTCACTTAGTGTCTGCTGGTAAAAGAATGTCTGTGCTTTACATTAGACAAGGGAGATCAGTCCCATCAGAAGAGCTAAAGTTTACAGGGTGGATTATAATTTACAGAAATTTGGCTAGCACATGTAACCAGAAAAGACAGGTTATGCAAGAAACTTTGGCCTTAAAACTGAGTGTATCAATAAAAGAATCCTCTTGGTGAAAAATCTATTCCTTCTAATGTAGTGTAGTTTATTGTATTGTGAAATGGCCTTTTAAAATCTACAGTTATATTAAAATGCCACAAAAAGTAATAATTATACAAGTGTAATATTCCACTTAGAAGCTATCCATGTGGAAAGTAGATTAAAATTCTCCATTTGAACTTGAGTGTATTCGTCAAGGTGCATTATATAGTTGAATGTAACAACCTAATGCACCAATGCAGACAGACTGATCTGAGTCTAATATGAATGGACAAAGAGCAAACTCCACTTCAAGCAGAACCTACTTCAACTGTTGCAAGCTGGTGAACAAAAGTCTAAAGCTTTTAATATATTCATGCTTGAAAGGGTGTCATCATATATCCTGTTTTCAGGTCATACTTATGTATGTAACAGTTAACATCTAGCCTTTCCCCTTGGCTGATCATTGAGAAGACAGAAAAGCTCTTGAATCTGAGGGGATGTACCACATTAATTAGCCAACTGTTGTTCTATTGATTCAGGAAATAAAGCAATGTTCATTCTGAGGGTGTTGTCAGTGCAGAGTGGGTCTTCATTGTGTACTGCAGTTAATACATACAGAACTACTGTTTCTCAAGTAAGTGTTTGTGAGAGGGCAACCGTTGTGTGTCACACTGAATCTATGCAGTCTGTTGTGTAGTTCTTGTAATTATTTTAACGAGAAAGGCTGAATATTGCAAAAAGGAATAAACTTTTATTGTTATTTGTACTTGACATCTGAATTGGATTTTAAAAAGTCAGCTGTATGTTGATTGATCAGTTCATGTGCTGTTTGCTATTTAAAAAAAAACAACATATTCTTTTTTTCTTGGCATGAATTGGAGACAGTTTTTGAATGAGTTACCTTTTATGGACTCCAATCCATAGAAATCCCAATAGCTGGTAATCTTTGTTGAGTTCCTAAGTTGTTCTATAGGCTTCATTCAGAAGTAATTCTTTGAAAATCTGCAGAAGTTAAAATTGTAATTGCAAATCGGCATAATCTTCCAAAGTTTTCAATTTGGGAATTAACCCTTTTTTTAACACTGAAAAATGGTGACTAACTCCATGATATAAGAGAGGCAAAATAAAGGAACCAGCAAATTATAGACTGCTAGACTAACGTCTGTTGAGGGCAGGTTATGGAATCTATATTTAAGGAATGAGTGATTGAGTACTGAAGAGGAATTGTGTTGATTAGAGAGAGAGAGAGAGAGAGAGAGAGAGAGAGAGAGAGAGAGAGAGAGAGAGCCAGCATGGCTTTGTAAAGAGCAGATTGCGTCTAGTGCGCCAGTTTTTTTTTGAGCAAGTTCATAAAGTAGTAGAAAATGAAATCTCAGATTACAGTTTATATGAACTTTGAAAAGTTGTGATAGACTTGAGCTATTTGTTAAAATTAGTGTTCATAGATTGAAGACAAACTATTAACTTAGGTGGTAGAAGGTTATTAGTAATATTGCAAACTCAGATAAAAAATGTGGTATTTCCAGGGAAACAGATCTGTTAAGGGGCTTCAGCTATTCATTGTATTTGTTAATGAAAAGTGAGAGAACTGTGGATGCTGTAAATCAGAAACAAAACAGAAGTTGCTGGAAAGGCTCAGCAGGTCGGGCAGTATCTGTGAAGGAAAATCAGGGTTAATGTTTCAGGTCCAGTGACTCTTTCTCAGAACAGTTTGTTAATGATTTGGGTAATATAGTATAAAGTAATTTATCTAAATTTGCCAACAACACAATGATTGGAGGAATGGTAAATAGTGCTGGTGGAACCATAAACTTTCTGTTTATAATTTTTAAGTGAGCAGATGAACCTGTGGCAGATGGATTTCAGTCTAGATAATTGAGAGATTATCCATTTTCAATAAAATAAAGATAACCATGAATATTATGTTAAATTATGAAAAGCTAGGAGCAGTGGAAATCCAAAAAGGTCCTTTATATATAGATCACTGTAATGTAGCAAAATTATGCAAAAAGACTAAATGTAATGTTACCTTCTTCATAACTTAAATGTAAAAGGGAGAACGCAGAGCTGCAGTATGTGCTGCTTGAATTTAGTAGGACATTCCCAGAGCTGAAAAAGGTTGAACTATGAAGGAGGATTATATAAAGCAAGCTTGTATTCTCTATTGAATATAGAAGGTTAATGTATAATTTGGTTGAACGTTTATGGATTTTGAAAAGCATTAATAGAGCTGATATAAACATTTTATTGTTGTTGAGGAGATGAGGACAGAAAGATATAAGTTTAAAAATTAGAGCCAGGTCATTGAGGAGAGTAGTTGCAAAATACTGCTTCCCACACAAAAAAATAAGAAGTATTGAACTTGCTCTTCAAAAACCATAGATGCTAGCCCCAGGTAATAACTTGAAATGTGAAATGCATAATACTCTTAGCTAACAAAAAACAAAGGATCTGGAACCAAGTCAGCTTGTTGGACTTAGGATACTAAATCACCATGAACTCATTGAACAGAACAATTAGGTCAATGGGCTGAATGTCCTTCTGTTTATGATTCTAATTGAGAGAAATCCAAGGAAGAATCAATTAAGCATTAATTGAAAATAATCCATATAATACTATGGTGACCAATTTGCAAGATGAAAAATCTTCCTAGATCTGTCCCAACCTGTCTTGTCACCTTTTCTGTTTAGCCAACTCTGTCAGTACCTTCCACCGCTCCCAACCAATAATGACTCCTGTCTGTAGGTAGAGCTCTGCAAGATGAAAACAGTGATTTGAAGAAATGACCAAGCATAAAATGAGTATATTGATCTATTAATGTTGCAGGTGTGATTGTACACATCAATATTAAGAACTTCAGCTCTTGATGACAAAGTACTGATGAAGGGCTTATGCCCAAAATGTCGATTCTCCTGCTCCTCGGATGCTGCCTGTGCTATTCTAGCACCACACTCTTGACTCTGGTCTCCAGCATCTGCAGTCCTCACTTTCTTCTAGTTGATGACAAAGTACTGTTGATTTTGACGGTCTCTTCCAAGATGGAGTTTCTCTATGGCTTCACCCGTCCCTATCTCAGGCACCCTCCTCTTTAAGACCACATAATGTAGGGACAGAAGTAGATAGAGTCATAGAGATGGACAGCATGGAAACAGACCCTTCGGTCCAACCCGTCCAGATATCCTAACCCAATCTAGTCCCACCTGCCAGCACCCGGCCCATATCCCTCCAAACCCTTCCTATTCATATACCCATCCAAATGCCTCTTAAATGTTGCAATTGTACCAGCCTCCACCACATCCTCTGGCAGCTCATTCCATATACGTACCATCCTCTGCGTGAAAAAGTTGCACCTTTAGGTCTCTTTTATATCTTTCCCCTCTCATCCTAAACCTATGCCATCTAGTTCTGGACTCCCCGACCCCAGGGAAAAGACTTTGTCTATTTATCCTATCCATGCCCCTCATAATTTTGTAAACTTCTATAAGGTCACCCCTCAGCCTCTGACGCTCCAGGGAAAACAGCCCCAGCCTGTTCAGCCTCTCCCTGTAGCTCAAATCCTCCAACCCTGGCAACATCTTTGTAAATCTTTTCTGAATCCTTTCAAGTTTCACAACATTTTTCCGATAGGAAGGAGACTAGAATTGCACGTAATATTCCAACAGTTGCCTAACCAATGTCCTGTACAGCCACAACATGACCTCCCAACTCCTGTACTCAATTCTCTGACCAATAAAGGAAAGCATACCAAACGCCTTCTTCACTATCCTATCTACCTGCGACTCCACTTTCAAGGAGCTATGAACCTGCACTCCAAGGTCTCTTTGTTCAGCAACACTCCCTAGGACCTTACCATTAAGTGTATAAGTCCTGCGAAGATTTGCTTTCCCAAAATGCAGCACCTCGCATTTATCTGAATTAAACTCCATCTGCCACTTCTCAGCCCATTGGCCCATCTGGTCTCGATCCTGTTGTAATCTGAGGTAACCCTCTTCGCTGTCCACTACACCTCCAATTTTGGTGTCATCTGCAAACTTAGATTAGATTAGATTACATTACAGTGTGGAAACAGGCCCTTCGGCCCGCCGAAGCGCAACCCACCTATACCCCTACATTTACCCCTTACCTAACACTACGGGCAATTTAGCATGGCCAATTCACCTGACCTGCACATCTTTGGACTGTGGGAGGAAACCGGAGCACCCGGAGGAAACCCACGCAGACACGGGGAGAACGTGCAAATTCCACACAGTCAGTCGCCTGAGGCGGGAATTTTTGCTTTCCCAAAATGCTAACTGTACCTCTTATGCTCTCATCCAAATCATTTATGTAAGTGACAAAAAGTACAGGGCTCAGCACTGATCCTTATGGCACTCCACTGGTCACAGGCCTCCAGTCTGAAAAACAACCCTCCACCACCACCCTCTGTCTTCTACCTTTGAGCCAGTCCTGTATCCAAATGGCTAGTTCTCCCTGTATTCCATGAGATCTAACCTTGCTAATCAGTCTCCCATGGGGAACCTTGTCGAACGCCTTACTGAAGTCCATATAGATCACATCTACTGCTCTGCTCTCATCAATCTTCTTTGTTACTTCTTCAAAAAACTCAATCAAGTTTGTGAGACATGATTTCCCACACACAAAGCCATGTTAACTATCCCTAGTCAGTCCTTGCCTTTTCAAATACATGTACATGCTGTCCCTCAGGATTCCCTCCAACAACTTGCCCACCACCGAGGTCAGGCTCACTGGTCTATAGTTCCCTGGCTTGTCTTTACCGCCCTTCTTAAACAGTGGCACCACATTTGCCAACCTCCAGTCTTCTGGCACCTCACCTGTGACTATCGATGATACAAATATCTCAGTCATGTAGATGGGTTAACTCCAGGAAGGGTAAGAGAGGTAGGCAGCTAGTGCAGGAGTCTTTTGTAGATATATCCATTTCAAACAGGTGTGCTGTTTTGGAAAATGTAGGGGGTGATGGATTCTCAGGGAAACGTAGCACGAACTGCCAAGTTTCTGGTATTGAGACTGGCTCTAATGCAACGAGGGGTACATTGGCTTCCAAGAAATCAATTGTGTTAGGGGATTCTGTAGTCAGAGGTACAGACAGACGTTTCTGTGGCCAGCAGAGAAAAAACAGAATGGTGTGTTGTTTCCCTGGTGCCAGGATCAAGGATGTCTCAGAGAGGGTGCGGAATGTTCTCATGGGGGAGAGGGGCCAGCAGGAGGTCATTGCTCACTGAATCTCCAGTGCCGTTCAGTGTAGTCATGGCTGATTTGATAATCCGCAGCTCCACTTTCCTGCCTTATCCACCCCCCCGACCCTTGATCCCCTTGCTGATTAAAAATCTGTCTGCCTCAGCCTTGAATATATGTAATGACCCAGTCACTACAGATCTGAGGCAAAGCATTCCACAGATTCACTACCTTCTGAAATAAATATTTCCTCATCTCTGTTTTAAATGGGTGACTGCTTACCATAGGATTATGCCCTTGCTTCCTGGAGTCTCCCATAAGGGGAAACAAACTCTCTGCATCTAGTCTGTTAAGCTCCCCAAGAAACTTATATTTTTCAATAGGGCCATCTCCATTTTTCTAAATCCAATGGGTACTGCCCACCTATTCAACCGTTTCTGATGAGAAAATCCCTCCTTACCCAGCATTAAACCAATGACTCTTCTCTGCACTGTCTCCAGATCTAGTATATTTTTCCTCATTACAGGGACCAAAACTCTGCACAGCATTCCTGGTGTGGCCGAACCTTAGCAAGATCATTCTCTTTAACTCAATTATGTTTGCCTTCTTTATTACGCTTTGGAACGTGGATGCTAGCTTTTTGTGATTCATACATGAAGATTCCCACAATCCTCAGTCTTGAAGCTTTGAGTTTATTCTTCTCATCTATCCTTCCAGCCAAAATGCACAACCTCATACTTTCTCACGCTTTTCCATCTCCCAAGTTTTTGCCCAATTGACCTGTCTGTGTTCCTCTGCAGGGTCTTTATTTTGTCCTCACTTCTCACCTATTTTTGTGTCATCTGCAAACTTGACAATAATACAATATCTTTTCTCATTCAAGTCTTCAAATGTATTATAAGTAATCACAGCTCCATCACTGATCACTGTGGCACTCCAATACTTACAGGTTGCCATCCTGAAAATACCCATTTTATCCTTCTGTTAGTTTGCCAATCCTCTATCTGTAATAACGTACTATCCCCAACACCATGGGACGTTATCTTGGATAGCTTATCAAATACCTTCTGGAAATCCAAACGTATAACATCTACTGGTTCCCATTTATCTATTCTACCTATTAACTCCTCAGAACTATAATAAATTTATCAGGCATGATTTCCCCTTTCTGAAGTCATATTGACTGTTTGATTATATTATGTATTTCGGAAGCTTTACTATTACATCCTTTGTCATAGACGCTAACGTTTTAACAGTGATGGTTGCGAAATTAATTGGCCCATACTTACCTTTTTCCATCCTTTTTGAACGTGTGTGTTAAATTGACAGTTTTCCAATGCTTTTGGAAGTGCCACAACCATCTCAGATTTACCAATTTTGACCTTTTGCACATCTTCCATTTTCATTGGTCTACAATTGGTGCTTGTGCCTTCAGCAATATCTCAACCTGTGGCTCACTACTTGGGCTGCTAATTAAAACTTACCTCAGGAAGGCCTTTTGAGACTGAGGTGAGGAAGAATTTGCTCACTTGGAGGTTGGTGGATCTTTGGAATTTGCCACCTCAGGGAGGGCTGTGGAAGCCTAATCATTGAGGAAGTTCAAGACAGAAATGCTTAGGTCTCAGGACTGATGCGATTTAAGGATATGGAGAACATGTAGAAAAATGGCACTGAAGTGATGATCAGCCATTATCTAGAGTGGTGGGGCAGGTTTGAGGGCCTGAATGTTCTGCTCTTGTTTTTTTGCCCAGCGTTTTGCCACCTGCTATAATATCTCCTTACATGGTTCAGTATCACATTCTGATTTGCAACGGTCTTGTGAAGTGTATTGAGATCCTTTTACAGTGTTAAAGATGCTACATGAGAAGAAAGTTGTAGTAATGTTCAAATGTCTCTCGGCAATCTGAATGGATTTCTGTAACTTGTCATAATGCAGTCTCACATTGCCCATTATAAGACACTCAGTTTCTGCTGATAGGTTTCTTTGAGATAAATATTGCACCATCCATTCATAAGTTTACCCATTGCACTCCTTGACTCTCTGCCAACAATGCCAGAGGAGATGTATTAGCTTATGACCAGTCATTTAAAAACAAATCTTCTATCCCGTGCAGTTTTAAAAAAATTGACAATGAAAGGGTGAAATTCATAGGATGCTAGTTCGCTCAGCTGTAACCATGGCAATACTGAGGTCTAACGTTGGGAAACATTTTGTCTCAACCTTTTCTTGATTTAAGTGGAGAAATTAAGTTTTTAAATTTGTAAACCTAGTTTTGATTCACCTTTCCTCCTATCTGAAATGGCAGAATATGATATATCAAATCAATGGAACATATCTCAGACTGAAGGTAGTAAAATATTTTGAACTTATGTCATTCTTGGATCTGACAAACACTGCTGATGTTATCTTGACCTTGAACTTACCATCTACTTTATATTTAAAAAAAACGCTATTTTGTCTTTCAGAGATTCCTCCTATATTTCAGTCAAGTAGGAAGGATCATTCTCCAGATTGACAACTGTGTCCACCTCTCTGAAAAAATATAGTAAGGACAGAGGGCAGGAATACAGCCACCTCTAAAAAATCTCTAGTTATTATGCTGCTAGTTAACCACAATATGTCAGTTATATCCAGATTACCTCTGGTATTGTCATACTGGGCCATGAAAAGACCCTGCTCCCTCCCCAGTAAATATTTCTACATGTGGCATAGTTTTTCAAAAAAAAAAGACAGTGTACCAATTACAAAAGATAAAAACCTTAAAAATATAACACCCAGTGAAAATCTAGAAAGGAGGGAGCTATAAAATGCTAAGGTATTTAAAAAAAGCTGTAATAATCAATTTAGAAAGGGAATCCAATTTTAAAAATTTGCAAGGAACATCAAAAGATTTTAGAGATTAAGGAACAGCGTTGAATAGTAAAGAAATTATGAACTTGTTTACTAAGTTTATTATCTGTGTATCAGCTTTCAGAATAGGAGGACAAAATATCAGCAATATACAAGAGATATTAAATTTAAGGAACATCAGTGGATTATATCAACATTTAAAACAAAAACAGAATTAAGATGGTTAAGTCTCCAGGATGAGATGACTTTCTCTTCAGGGTTGAAAAGAAAATATGGGGGGGGGGGAGGGGTGGAACTGCAGATGTAATATTCATTACTTCACAAAGCTCTCTGGATTTAATAACAATGTCTTTTTAGGTTTTCACAGTTGTATGTCCCTTCATTACATAAGGAGGGAAGGAGAAAGAAACCAGAAAGTTCAAAATCAGTTGTGGGAAATTACGGGAGTCTATCAGAAACATCATGACTCAATAATATTAATGACCTGGACTTGGGTACATAGCATGATTTTAGTTTGTAGATGACACAATATTGGAAAGTAGTAGCAATGATAGTAACCGTCTTCATGTGGACATAATTGTACAAGGACTGGTAAAATGTGCAATCACAAGACAGATTACGAAAAAAAGTCAATGCAAAAAAATTTTAAATAATACATTTTGTCATGAAGAATGAAGAGAAGCAATTTAAACTGAACATTTCAAATGGAAGTTGCAGCAAGACTAATCTTTGAATTGCTGTACACTTTGATAAATGTGAACTGCTGAGAGTCAGTTTAGTTTTATGAAAGCTAGATCATGTCTGACCATACTGGTTGAATATTTTAGGAAGGTCGCTATCATGATCTGTACCAAATTTCAAAGGACATTAGCTGAAGCTCTGCAGAAGTCAGTTAAAAACTAAACAGAATTGAATTGAATTGACAGGCACTTCTCCCCACCCTGACCACCAAATGGTAAGTTGGGTGCTACTTTTCAATTTTTAAAGAAGTCCCCCATGCTCCTTGAACTCAAGAGCTGTGCCTCTGTCTGTGTTACTGTTTGAGATCCACAAACTCCAGGTGACTTTCTGTCAGATCACTTGTAGGGGAAGGCGAGAAGCTTCATTAACCCTACTTATGAGCTGAGACAAAGTCAGAAGTTACATGACACCAAGTTATAGTTCAACAGGTTTATTTAAAATCATAAGCTTTCAGAGTGCTGCTCCTTCACCAGTCTAACACCGCATCTCCACATCAGAGCTGCGACAAGGAGCAGAAAGTCGTAGAACAGTAAAACATAGAAGGAAAGCCTTTTGGCCTGTTAGATTTGTGTTGGCTCTTTCCCATATCTCTACAATTTGTTTACCTTATCCAAATCCTTTTGAATATTACTATTGAATCCATATCCATCATCTGGTCAGGCTAACATGCCAAATCTTAATTATTCAGTCATACAAAACTGAACCATTACTTTTATATATATCAAAAACTATGTTGTTTTTTAAAAAAAATCTTGCAATCATCAGAACAAGGATACAAAATCAGTCTTGAAAGTAGAGACGCCATCTTATACAGAATGAGAAGAGGGTGCTGATTGGTTGAGCTATCAATGGCATGGAGATTCTGCAACAACTGTTAACTGGCAATCTTAATTTTCACATCAGGCAGGTAGATTCTCATTGGTCAGGCCCAGAATACCATGGGAATGCAGGGGAGTTCACATCTCCTGACTACATTTTCTAAAAAAAGAGTGCAATGAACAAATTCCTTTGCTCCACATAAAGCAAGGTCTTGAGTATTTATTTGTGTAGCTTTTAGCATATGCAAACCTATCACACTGCAGGACTTGCAAGTGAGCTTAAATTGGCTTCTGGTGTAACTCTTAGCAGAGTCTAGATTATTTAATTGTTGAATTCAAATAGCAGAGCCACATCTAATGATGGATATACATTTCTGAGGCGTACAAGGTCAAGCTGGTTGAGTTCAAACCAACATTACTCATTTGTGTGGTAGACAAATAGGCAATCATGAAAATTCATGAAAGATTGAGTTTATTGTGATGTTTTTGTACAAGTGTGCTCAGTGCTACATTAGTAAATACTTGAGACCCTGCTTTGTGTAGGTAAATGGAACTTGTAGATACATTGCACACTCTCAAACAAAAAGGAGTCATGGAAATACTGCATCCCTGTGGCAACACTCTGCCCAATCAGAATCCACCTGCCTGATCTGAGAATTAAGATTGACAGTTATCTGTTCTTTCTGGAGCTCCATACCAACGATAGCTCAACCAATCAGCATGCTGTTCTCAATCTGTATAAATTTGTCGTCTTTCATATCTGTTTCTTACATTTTAGTTCTGATAAGTGCAGGATGAAAAGTTTCAACTTCTTGCCTCCTTTTAGCAGTGTTTATGTTTCTAACTATTAGTTGCATAATAAAATATTTCCTCATGTTACCTTTGGTTCTGTTGCCTTCTTTGTGCATTTTAGACATTCTCTTTGTTTACTCTACATAAACCTTTTAAGATATTAATATCTATTAACTCTTCTCTCACCTTCTTCTGCTCTCAGGAGAATATAACTCTATGAGCTGATTTTCTGATATCTTGCCACATTTCTTATTTGAATGTGTCTGTCCCTGTACAATATCATCTCAGGTGGAAATAAGTTACTATTCATCTGAAATATGGGTAGATCTATATTTCTTTCTCTTCCTAAAGTAATTTTTTAAGAACATCTTTCCACTGCATTCTCCAATACTTAAACAATTTTTATACCAATTGTTGATGATTCCAGTTTTTTTCCTGTTCTGACAACCTTGGTCAGGCAGATTCTAACCAGACATTTTCAACTGCTCTATGAGTGTGTGAAATCATGGGCAGGAATTGTGAATGCAAAGGAAATTCAAATATTGATGAAGTCAGTTTTACTTTTCTTGCAATTATTATATGAATCAATTTTCTCTGGAACATCTTTTTGTATGTTACTCTCTTCACTTTATGTATGGCTCATTATCTTTGTGAATTATGCTTGGTATGATCCAATTTCGGAAACAGTGATAAGTTCCAATTTGTACAATGTCTTTAAGCTGAAGAAAGGATGATACTATAGAATGAAGCTGAGCATTAATATAATGAAAGCTAGGAGTTATCTCTTTGTTCATGTTTCAGTCTAATCTGGTGAAATCAAATATCAGCTATTGCCAGTTGCTCTGTAATATAAACTATATGCATTTAACCATTTTCACTCATTCCCACTACATGTACCAATTGCACGAAAACTGATCAAATTAGTTTTGGTCATCTTGAGCCAAGACCTGTGAGCTGATTGACTGAATGCTTTATTGTCACATCCATCTAGGGACATACAATGACAAATATCACTATATAGTGCCAGATTGCGTCTTTACAGTGTACAGCTGGAATTGTTATTTCATCCTGAGCATTAATTGGTGTCTTTCATGTAATCTCATAAAATTGAATATATGCCCAGTATTTTTATGGCTAACAAAGTTAGGAGTACAATTTTTGTACAAATGTTAGACGGCTCGTTTGCTGAGGTGATTAATGGGTTAGATTTTCCATTAAATTACATATACTTGCTCAAATACTGGCAGATGCAACCTGCAGCGATGGGCTTAATATGTCATCTTGCTATTACTTTTAATCAAAGTTGTTCAGTTTTGGAGTGAGCTGGGCTGGTTTTACCCCAAGATGTATCAGACCTTAGCATGAGAACCTGAGACTCCTTGTCTGGTTTTATTCTGTGTTACACATTTGTGTCTTCCAAGTAATTTCTTATACCAAATAGGATAAAGGGTTAAACTTGGGCTTGGTAATGGTGCAATGGAATTGTCATAGATTAGTAATCAAGCAATTCAGATTAGTAATCAAGCAATCCATGTGACATCAAGAAATGCTGACAGTGCTGTTTACTGCAACAACTATGGGCCCTAACAATACTTTGGTAATAGTAATGAAGACATAGGCTCCAGGACTTTCCATGCCTGTAGCCAAGCTGTTTCAGTACAGCCACAACATTGGCATTCACCTGACAATGTGGCTTACGTAGGTTCTATACACAAGAACAGGACATATCCGATCTGGCCAATTACAACTCCATCAGTCTACTCATGATCATCAGTAAAGTAATGGAAAGGGTCATCAACAGTGCTATCCAGCAACACATGTTGAGTTTGGGTTCCATTAGGGTCACTCAGCTTCTGACCTCATTCGAGCCCTTGTTTAAACACAGACAAAAGAGTTGAATTCAGAGGTGAGGTGTGAGTGACTGCCCTTGACAATCAAGATTGTGTGTGATATTATGGAGCCTTTTAGGTAGACTCAATAAGAATTTATCATCATCAGTTCTTCCATTATCAATTTCCTAAGGTGGTTACCATTAACTGGAAGCTGACCTGGACTGCCATATAAATAGAGTGCCTAAAAGAGCATGCCATTGGCTGGATTCTTGCAGAAAGTTACTCCCCTCAAAGCCTGCCCGACATTTACAAGGTGTCAGCCAGGTGTGTGATAGAATTCTTCCCACTTGCATCCAATAGCACAACTCAAGAATCTTCACATCACCCAGGATAAAGCAGCCAGCTTGACACATCTCAGAAACAAACACTCCCTCTGCCACCCAATGCTCAGCAGCAGCAGTGTCTGCCATTTCAAAGGTGCATTGCAGAAATTTACCAAGGCTCCTTAGCACCTTCTAAACCCAAACCATTACCATCTAGAAGAACATGGGAACATGGGAACACCACAATCTGCAAGTTCCCCTCCAAACGACTCACTGTCCTCACTTGGAAACATATCACTATTTCATCACTATCGCAGGGTTAAAATCCTGGAATTCCCTCCCTAGTGACATTATGGGTATATCTTTACACTAAAAGGCTGCACTTATTCACGAATAACTAGGAATGTGCAATAAATGAAGCCTACATGCCATGAATGAATTAAAAAACTTGCTGTACCACGTGTTGGCTCAGAGATTGATCTATCTCATCCCTCACCATGCTATGTACTATGAAGAAATCATGTGTCATGGAGTGAATGGGTCTGCTGTATATATGCTTCTCTGCAGTGCCATGCAAATGGATCAGACTGTCAGGTGAATCATGCAGTTTCTGTCTATTCAGACATCTCACTGTCAAGACAGCAGGCTTACAGTTTTATCCTTTACTCAGTTAAAAAAAATCAAAACTTTATTTATAGGAACATTGGAGCAGGATTAGGCAGGCTGATAAAATTACGACCTGTCCAAATTTACATCTCGTGCAATAAACCATCCTGATTTACATGCTGCAGTCAGGACTCGAATCCAAGCAGGAGGTAGGTAAAAATGTTCTTGATGAAGTACTTTTTTCATGAAAGTGTCTGGGTAGAGCAGAAAAAGGCTTTCCTTCCACCTGAATTGCAAGAACTGAATGCTGGATTACTGAAGTGGAAAGTGTTCCATGTGCTAGCACTAATATCCTGAGCCAAAATTTCACTAAACAAAAGAACTTTGTGTACCATCATGGTTTCTCCATAGTAACATGGCACCTCCAATCCCCCTGAATTTGGATTGTGATATAAATAGGATGGAAGTCATTGATTAACGACTTATAAAAATATCTTGCTAATGGCGCACTTGAAGCCAGGTTCTTTGTCAATGGGATATTACTTTTAGATGTCCACTGTTTATCCATTACATTACATAGACTATAAAAGCATGAAACAGATGTTGGACTGTCCAGTGGATTCATTGGAGAAACTGACATCAATTCCTGGGATGACAGAGTTTGGATTATTAATGGCAAAAATCAGTATGTGCCTTTATGATGAATTGAAACTTTCATATAAAGTGCTGATGCCTCCCCTCCCTTAAGGAGACCATATTTTATGTAGTCTAAGTAGGATAGATCCCATATTATGTTGTGTTTGGCTCTGCTATAACTCAAAGTGTCACAGAGTGGAAGCTGTTTAGTTTTATTTTTTAAACAGTGAATTTCCTTCTCGCATTAAGCACCATGTTAGACCTGATCCTAAAGAGAACTTGGTGGATGGACATCCAGCCGAGTGACTGTGCAGCAAAGTTCATCTCTTTTGTTTATACATCAAACGACGACATTTGTTTAATCGTCTTTATTATTTTAAAGATGGGAAGTCATTCAGAAAGCTCCAGCTTTTGCATGCACATGTTTATTCAAATTTCTCCTCTTTTGGTCGTCTCCTTTCCCGATGATCTTTTGAAGCTAAAAGTTCCAGTCATTAGTTTCTTCAAGAATGTTGTCCATTCTTCTTGGTAATTGATAGTGAATGGTTTAGCTATGTTTCTGGTGGAGTTACACTGTGCCTTTAGTTTGGAAGATGGCTCTGTGTGTTGCGTTATGTGGAAATGGTAATGCTGTTCATGGAAAAGGAAGACTTGATGTTAAATGAAGGGCCCATTCACATTTTGCCTGCCAGTAATCAATTTTGTGTTGAGTTAAATGAAAAGCAGCTGAAGACTTGCATCAACTCTGTAGCAGCAGGATAAAAGGAGAAAGTTAATTGTGAACAAAATTGTAAACATGTTCTTTATCACCCAGTTTATTGCACTGTGGAATTTGTACAAATTCATTCTGCAGACGTTGTATAGAGATCAGGAGTAGGGACCCAAACTGCATCATCTCCCACATCCCTGGTCAAGTGTAGCTTCTTATTGATTCACAGAGTTGTACAGAACAGAAACAGCCCTTTGGTCCAATTTGTCTATGCCAACAGGATATCCGAAACTAATCTAGTCCCATTTGCCAGCATTTGGCCCATATCCCTCTTAACCCTTCCTATTCACATACCCATCCAGATGCCTTTTAAATATTATAATTGTACCAGCTTCCCCCACCTCCTCTAGCAGCTCATTCCAGACACGCACCACCCTCTGTGTGAAATAGTGCACGTCAGGTCTCTTCAATCTTTCCCCTCTCACCTTAAATCTATGTCGTCTAGTTTTGGACTCCCCCACACTGGGAAAAACATTCTGGCTATTCACCTTTATCCATGCCCCTCATGATTTTATAAACCGCTATAAGATCACCCTCAGCCTCTGAAGCTCCAGGGAAAAATGCTCCAGTCTATTCTCCCTAAAGCTCAAGCGCTCCAACTCTGGCAACTTTCTTGTAAATCGTTTCTTAACCTCTACTGCAGCTGAGATTAAATAAATTCAATATGGCCTAGAGATCCAGCCTGGCACTTCACATGTTTTCATAGCTGTCAGATTGTGGGCTGTGTGGATAAAGTGATGATTATTCTATCCCTTGGTGAGATGTAAACCAATAATGAAGTAAATCAATTTTAGGATTTTGAACAATATGCATGTTTAAATCCCTGTCTTTCTTTGTAATGAAAGAATGACCTCATTTTAGATACTCTGAATTTTCACTCTGTTATCTCTTGTGTTTCCTCAATTTCCTTTACCCCTCTATTGGCTGTCAGGCCTTTAGCTACCTAGGCCCCAGGCTCTGAAATTTCTTCGATCAATTTTTCTCCACTTTACTTGCCTGTCCTACTTTAAAATGTTCCTGAAAATCTGCTTCTTGCAACAAGGTTCTAGTGATCCGAGCCAGTATACCATTATGACATAGAGTCATAGAGATGTGCAGCACAGAAACAGACCCTTTGGTCCAAATCGTCCATGCCAACTAGATATCCCAACCTAATCTAGTCCCATTTGCCAGCACTTGGCCCATATCTCTCTCAACCCTTCCTATTCATATACCCATCCAGATGCCTTTTAAAGTTTGCAGTTATACCAGCCTCTACCTCCTCTTCTGGCAGCTCATTCCATATATGCACCACCCTCTATGAAGAAGTTGCCTCATAGGTCCCTTTTATATCTTTCCCCTCTCACACTAAACCTGTGCCCTCTAGTTCTGGACTCCCCCATCCCAGAGAAAAGACCTTTGTCTATTTATCCTCTCCATGCCTCATGATTTTGTAAACCTCTATGAGGTCACCCCTCAGCTTTGATGCTCCAGGGATAACAGCCCCAGCCTGTTCAGCCTCTCCCTATAGCTCAAATCCTCTAACCCTGGCAACATTCGTGTAAATCTTTTCTGAACCCTTTCAAGTTTCACAACATCTTTCTGATAGGAAGGAGAACAGAATTGCATGCAGTATTCCAAAAGTGGCCTAACCAACGTCCTGTATAGCCTCAACGTGACCTACCACAAATAAAAGCCACCTAGTTGTTAGTGAAGAGATGGTGGTTGACTGCGAGGTGATATTGATGGCTTGGTTGAGTGGGTGAAAAAGTGGCAAATCGAATTCAAATTAGGAGAAATGTGAGATTATATATTTGGGGAGGGAAATCCAAGCAAGAGAATATTCAGTAAACAGGAGGATATTGATAAAGATGAAGAAGTGAGAAACCTTGGATTCCACATCTACAAACTCTGAAAATGGCAGGACAGGGAGATCAGCTGTTCTAGAAGGTTAATGGGATGCTTTCCTTCATGTTTCAGGGAATGACCTCCATTAGAACTGGAAACAGTGAAAGATGTAGCCTATTCTAACCAAGTTCATAGGTGGGGAATGAGGGCAGAGGGCAAGAATGGAAAGGGAGGTATGGATTGGGTGGAAATGCAGGAAAGTTAAATGGCAAATTGGAATGATCAAGGAAGACAAAGTAGAATGGTTTTTCATCCCCTTTGTAATTTAAGCTCTTCTGCCTTTCACCCAATTACAGACCTTTTTGTTCTTGCAACTTGCTCCTTTTCATATAATCATAGAATCCCTCCAGTGCGGAAGGAGGCCATTCTATCCATCGAGTCTGCACTGACACTTCGAACAGTACCCCACCCAAACCCATAACCCTGCATTTCCTATACAAACCCACCTAGCCTACAGATTCCTGGACACCATGGACAATTTAGCATAGCCAATCTACCTAACCCATACATCTTTGGAAGGAAGGTGGAGCACCTGGAGGAAACACACAGAGGGAGAACGTGCAAACTCCACTCAGTCACCCAAGGCTGGCATCAAACTCAGGTCACTGGTGCTAACTATGCAGTGCCAACCACTGAGCCACTGTCTACCTATGAACTACTGGTTATGTGTGTAACAGAAGCTACCAAGCCTGCTGAGTATTACAGCATTCTGATTATTCTGTTTTGCTGGTTGCATGTTTTCTGGGTTCTTTTCAATATGCGTGTTTATGTGTGACAGCAAGAATTTGGGAATTCTGCCATTTAAAGGTTGATAAAACAACTTGAAGATGCTCCAGATGGTGAGAATGAAATAAAATGGATTTCAGTAATAGGGGTCTTGGAATAAATACGACCAAGTTTGAAGACCAATGTTCACTGTGCAGTGTATGTCTTGGAGCAGAGTCTGGTTAGGTTTGGTGAAGGGGATGCCGGGAGAATCAGGCAGGTATACTGGCATGAAATTCCTGGTGACGGGAAATGTCTCCCAATTAAATTGATGAAAGGAAGGCCTGCAGGAATCCTGCCTGCCGTTGGTGGGAAGGCAATTAATAAATCACTTGAGGGCAATTATTCCTGAGCTCACTGGTATTTTGTCGAGATCCCCCCGATCTTGCATGGCTTCCTAAAGATCACCCAGCAAACCGAAGGAATCTATTCTTGGGAGGGTTCCCTTTTTCATGGGCACTTTATGCCTGAACGAGGCACCTGGTGTCACAGAGGTGCATGATAGGTAGTTGCTAACAGTTGCTCCGTTGTCCTTTTCTCCAACACCTTCCTTCCCTTGGGCCCCGATCCTGCCCTAATTCACTTCTGTCCTGAGATTCATTTTGATCCTGTGGCTGGTTGTCCCTATATTAATGATGATGACCATAGCTTCTTGTAGTGATTGGAACAATGGTCAAGTGGATCTCATTGACTGTGAGATCCCTGATTGGGGCTGTTAACCTGGGCCAATCAGGGAACCCTGGCTGAGAGATATCAACAGGAGAATGTAACTGTTTGTTGTAAACTGTTTTTGTAATTTGTTTAATAAAATAAAATCAACAGGAGATTCAGAGAGTTTCCTCATTCGAGGGACTGGCTCTGAGCTGGTTGGTCAGAGCCCACGTTCTGTGCACATCTAAATAAAGAGTGACTTGGTGACAGGATACCGGCCTCTGGGCAGTCATTTCACTTGCAGTGGTGTAATCTTCAGTGGAGAGCTGCTGCTGGTCTCTAATTTTCTGGCAGCTCTCCATGGTGGGATTACCACTCTCTGGGGTTTTTCATCGCCTTGGAGGTCTGACATTGGCCACTTAAGTGGCTGATGGGGTACTTAGCTGTGTTTGGCTTTCTATTGAGGCGGAGCAAGGTTCTCGCTGGTTCCCCAACCCCGTTGTTGATACAAAATCCTATTAATGGTCTGTCCAATATATATATCTTGCAAAAACATGTAAATATCTAACAATTACTAACCTTTACAATGAAAAGATTTATTTCTAAAAAATTCTTTCTGTTGTATAGAGGCTTAGCTTCTGAGTTCTCTTGAGACACAGGCAATGGAGCAGAGCAATTGATATGCTTGCTGTAATGTTTCTATTAATACCATTGAAAGCCAGTACTTTGAACCATTTTGGTTAAACTGCATTCATAATCTGTGCGTCATTTGGCTCTGTGTTGCTTAGTTGAATGATTTAATACAAGCAAGGGACTATCCTCCAATATAAGTTTATTTTAAATATGAATTTAGTATTATTTTCTTACAGGGAGGTCAGTGGGTGGGAAAGCACACTTAATCCTGCAGAGATTTTTCAAATCTTCACCCCTTCCCAAATTTCAGCCTTTTGTTTGAAGTGCAGACACAGTGTTCATGGTTAAAGGAACAAAGATTGTGCTCGTAGATAGGAGGCCAGAGTGGACAGATGCCAAGTGGAAGCAGTCAGATAATGCATGAATGCACGTGCGTTTGTGCCCCCCTGTTGAATGTTTTACTCACTGGTATTTGGTACAGAAAAGCTACTGTACCATACCTATTTGAAGAGTTAATGCTCCAAGCATTGCAGTGGTTTCATAGTTAAGAGGCCCTTCTTGGCTTTGAGCCAGCACAATTGGCTGCCTTTAAGAGCACTCCATAAAACAGCAGTACTCCAGGAACCATTTTGGTGCAGTGCAGAGACTTTGCTTTTGCAAACTAATTAATTATACCCATAAGCAGCCTGTCACAGTTTAGCAAGGGAAACAGCTGGCACTTCACTCTTCAAACATTTTTTTTGCATTTTCTCAGACATATTTTTCCTTAAGTGGTATTGGTTTGACTTTTTCTTTGTAGAAACATTTAACAATCTGATGGAAAGGAGCTGAAAAACTTTTGTTCATGGGAGATGCCGTAGTGCCATTTTTCCAATTCCCTGTAAAGTTGCCTTGATCCTGAGAGGTTTGATCTCTTTCGGTTTTTTTGAAGTAAATAGAGAATCAATGTTGGCTGGGTTTACTCGTGTTGCAACTTTACATGTTTCCAATATTGATTTTCCTGATGATTAAAGTCTTTTTTTATTTGTTAGATTCACCTGAGCTTCAATATTGCAGTTTATGCATTATGGTACTGCCAGTACATTAGCTATGCCAATTTCGCAAGCAGCTGCATGTCACTACTACAACTGGATAATATTAAAGTGCAGATGAGACACCAGCAAGAAGAACATGCCAGGGTATAACCTGTGTGCTGCAATGATCCAGTATTCCTATCGGTATAGTCTGTGGATCCCGCATGGTGTTGCTAATGTTCAGTTAGATGATGGGCTGGATTTTCCGAGGAGTGGCTTTTTTTTAATGAGAGGAGAGAACTCCGCATTTCTGACGGGAGCTTCCGATTCGAGCTTATTCAGAAATGCAGAGGTGCACTTCTGTTCTGACAGTTCTCTCGTGGTGCAGAACTCCCGGGCTAAAAACAAAGTGAGCTGCGGTATTCTGAAATGAAAGGTTTCAGAATCACAGCCAGCCACTTTGACAGCTGCTGTCAAATGGAAAGTACATAAACTAAGAGTGAGGTTAGGGTGCCAGAGACCAGCGATGCCGGATTCCGGGGGGGGGGGGGGGGGTGGTAGGGTACCAGGTAGGCAGTTTGCTAGCTGGTAGGGGTACAGTACCAGAGAGCAAGAGGACCAGATAAGTGATACAATGTTTTGAGTAAGTCAGAACGGGTGGGTGACATTGGGTTCGGCAGCGGTCAGACCTTAATTCAGGGGAAATCAGGTTTGACAATGGTGCAAGTGGGGGTTGTGGGCGTGTTGGATCTCATGGGTGTTGTAGAGGTGTGGGAGGTGAGACAGATTAGATTCCCTACAGTGTGAAAACAGGTGCTTTGGCCCAACAAGTCCACACCGACCCTCTGAAGAGCAACCCACCCAGACCCATCCCCCTATCTTTACCCCTGACTAATGCACCGAACACTATGGGCAATTTAGCATGGCCAATTCACCTGACCTGCACACCTTTGGACTGTGGGAGGAAACCGGAACACCTGGAGGAAACCCACGCAGACACTGGGAGAATGTGCAAACTCCACACAGAAGGTTGTTCGAGGCAGGAATTGAACCCGGATCCCTGGCGCCACGCGGCAGGAGAGCTAACCACTGAGCCACCGTGCCACCCAGACGGTCTGGAGCTGGGGGGCATGACCAGGGTGAGTAGGTATGGAGCAGGGAAGATGAGTGTGGGTCCTGGGAGGTTAAGGGGGGCCTAGGGTCTAAGGTGGTTGGATATTCTGGAGTTGTCAAGCCAGAGTCTGGGGGAGGTGGAATTAGGGGGGGGGAGGTGGAATTAGGGGTGTGAGGCAACTGTAGGATCAGTTGAAGAGTTACTCAGGAGGTAGGCAATGTATTTAATACTTTTCCTGAGTAATTTTTATTTTATTATATTGGAACACACTGATTTCTCTGATTTGAAGTGGAGAATTTTAAGAGGGTTTGAGGCATAGAGGAATTGCCCAATAGAATCTTCAACTTCCCAGGAAATTCCTTTGGATTCTACCACAATGCGGATTCCACAGGGTCCTCATGCACAACTCCTGTGTATGCTGGAATAACGGATATGTCTGATCATTGGGAACTCTTTGCAAGGGATAACAGACATTCTTACAATATACGCGCCTGTGACTTACTTTGTGTTTTATGAGTATAGAACAACCTCAATTATCTAAACGAGACAGGCGGGGAGTATTTTGTTCGGATAACTGATTGTTTGGATAACTGATAACGTTTTTACAGAACCTTGAGATCTTGTTCGGATAATCCAAAATTTGGATAATTGACGTTCGGATAACCGAGGTTGTTCTGTATATGTTTTTCTTGTTGCTGACATTGAAGATCGTGATAGAATTTAGACTTCAAAAGCTCCCAGCACAGAGTGAGCTCATGGCCAGAACATATAGCTCTACCAGGACAGTTAACACAGTAAAATTGAATGGATATAGTAACGTTGACATAATAATATATAAATTTAAGCACTGACAGGGTCTTGTGACACAGTGAGTAGCATTCCTGCCTCTGATCCAGAGGCTCCTGGTTCAAGTACCAATTCACGATGGCCAAGGAAGACAAATTCAGAACTTGGTTCAAAAGGTTGGGTAGCAACTTACAATCATAGAATCCCTACAATGCAGGAAGATGCTACTCAGCCCTTCAAATCTGCACTGACCCTATGAATGGCATTCCACCCAGACCAACCACCTCACCCATCCCCATAACCCTGCATGAGGTTTTGTTTTGTGATCTGTCTTCCCTGCTATTCCCTCTGAGAGATAATAGGCTCCTGTTCTACTTCCTGGCATGTGGCAGTGTTCAGTAACCAGTAATTACCTTTGCCACATCAGATTCAAATCTAGAACCCCACTGTGTTGGATGATCTGTGAAGTGATAAGTAACCTGTGTTGAGGACATACACTTGAGTCAACCCGAATCAATGTTTGAAACATGTACCTTGGATCTTGTGAAAGTTCACTCTAGCCATCTGAATAGGCTAACAATTCAGTTCTGTGGGGAGAGAGCCAGCCAGCAGGAACATTTCGCCTGATTGTTATTTTTTTCATTAAGTGAGCGATGTGATCAGGAATAAATTGCAATTTGATGATCCTGGGTTCTTTTGGAATTGTGATTTATCGGGTAAAGTGTGAGATCATGACATACCAGACTTCCCAGAAAAGGCTTACTTTTGACAGAAGGTAATAATAGCTGCAGATTAATGTACTTAGTGCAACAAATATTATAACTCATCCCGTGGATGGAGACGAGAAAAAGCTTTTGAACAGGACAGAGTCTACGTTTGGGTTATGTATCACCACATGAAACAAGTCAACTTGCGTGACTTTGGTTCTTGGAATGTGCATTTAGTTTGCTGGTCATATCAGCACACTATTTATTAATGCACAAAGAATGCCAGCATTCCCTTTTTATTCATTACATTAAGTATATTTAGAATATAATTCAAAGGTAAGTATACTTAACCATGGTAAACTTAAAATGTGTTTTATTCAACAGATATAGACACAGTCTTAGTAGCTGCTGAAGTCTGTTGACTGTGTTTTCAGCCACGTTTTTGGAACTATTTGCGTTTCAGGAATTTCTTTGGACCGTACAATTTTAATTTCAGTCTGTAAATTATTATGCATTTGGTTTCTTCTACCATGTGATTTGATGTTTCTTTTGAGGGTTGGTTAGCTCAGTCGGTTGGGTAGCTGGATTGTGATACAGAGTGACACTAACTGTGTGGGTCTGAGTCCTGAGGTAACCCTGAGGGCCCTATCCCCTCCGAGGCATGGTGACAAGTTAAACTCGCCGTCCAGTTGTCTCCAGTGAGAGTGGGACTATGGTGACTTTACTCTTTACCTATTTGGCATTTATTGTCTTTTGCTATATTCCTCTGTGGATGAACTAGCCATTGCCAAGGTACAGTTCCACAGGCATTTAGACTCCACCCCCAATACTGTAGCCAATTAAACATCCTTTAAGTATGAACCTAAACTGTGAGTGTCGACAATCTGTTGCACCATGTGATGAAATCATAACTGAGCAAAATTCATTTCCTCCCCACTCCAAGATACCCCAGTCATAACTGAGGAAGGTGCTGAGGTCTATACTATCATTCTAACTGCTGCAGGTCTATGACCAGTCAATGCAGTGATTGACATTGCTCTTTCAGTTTAATCATGATTCCTGCATGCTTTGAATTTTGAAGGAGTTTTCAAAACTCCTGGTGGTTGTTACTTTTAACCCCATGGAGAGTAAAACCCATTTTTAAGCTTTTTAACTCCTTCGAGGTGTGTAAAGGTGCCACTAATTATGTATAAATGTTCTTCTGCAACTTGACAGTGTTTCAAGTGTTGTTTATTATTTTTAAAACAGCATTTTGTCCCATTGCTGTACGTTTAGACAAGGAATCAACCCTGATAAATATTTCCTGTTAAGGATAACTCTCCTCCTTGTCTTGTCAAGATGGATAGCATTTTTGTCCCTCATGAACACAGCTCACAGTTGTGAACAGTTCAAACAAGCCACATGATTGGTCACTCTACACAACACTTTTGAATTTATGAAGAGCCCACCTAAAGTGACCATGATTTGTGGGTGTTCCTGGGCTTTAGAGTTGTGGATGTTTCTTGCTTGTCAGGGAACAGCAATAATTTATGCACAAAAAAAACTAAGAATTGCAAATGCTGATAATCAGAAGCAAATACAGAAATTGCTGGGAAAACTCAGCACCTCTGGCAGCATCTGTGGAGAGAAAACAGAGTTAACATTTCGAGTCCAGTGACCCTTCTTCAGAACTGATTGTAACTAGGAGAAGGTTGTCTTATATGCTGAAGATGGGTTGGGGGGGAGGTTGTAAACATGGAAATGATGGGTTTGGGGTGGGGGTTGTAAACATGGAGATGAAGCCCAACAACACTTGGACAGACAAAGGAATGAGAAAAGATCAGTCTGGAGAATCAATATCTACTAATTGGTGCCATTAGCTGACAATGGGTAGTGTATGTATAAGCCCATGTGATGTCAAGGCCTGGTGTGGGAGGGTTGGGCTAAGGACATGGGAAAAAGTGCTCAGCCCATAATATTATTAAACTGGTTGAGTCCTGAAGGTTGCAGGGTCCCCGAAAGGAAAATGAGGTGCTGCTCTTCCAGCTTGTGCTGAGCTTTGCTGTACCATTGCAACAAACCTGAGACAGAAATATTGACCAGGGAAACCAATGTTATCTTGAAGTGTCAAGCAACAGGAAGCTCAAGGTCATTTTTGCGGACAGAATGTCAGTATTCTACAAAGCGGAGACCACATTGTGAGAAGTGAATACAGTAGACCAGATTGAGTAAAGTGCAAGTATATCACTGCTTCACCTGGAAGGTGTGTTTGGGTCCTTGGAAACTAAGGAGGGGGGAAATAAATAGGCAGGTGTTACACCTCCTGCTATTGTGTAGGAAAATGTCGTTAGCTGTGAGGAGTATTGGGAGTGAAGGGAGGAGTGTTCTGAGTGAAGGAGGAGTGGACCAAGGTGTCCCATAGGGAACAGTCCCTGTAGGAGGCTGACGAGAGGGGAGGGGAGTATGTGTCTGGTGGTGGCATCCTGCTAGATGTGATGGAAATGGTGATTAATGATTCTTTCAATGCGGATGCTGGTGGGATGATAGGTGAAGACGAAGGGGGACCCCTAACACTGTTGTGGGAGGGGAGGGAAGACATGGGAGATGGGGCCAAACACAGCTGTCAACCTCTGTGGTGGGGAGTCCTCGCTTGAGGAAGAAGGTGGATATTTTGGAGAAGATGGCATGATTGGAAATGGAGACTGAGAAACTGGAAGAATGGAATAGAGTCTTCACAGGAAGAAAGGTATGAGGATGTAAAGTCCAGGTAATTGTGGGAGTCATTGGGCTTGTACTGGATATTGGTAGCCAGCCTTTCCCCAGAAATGGAAACAGAGATATGGAGGAAGGGAAAGGAGGAGGCAGGGATGGACCACGTGACTGTGAGAGCAGGATGGAAATTGGATGCAAAATCGGTAAACTTTTCCAATTCCATACAAGAGAGGAAAGCTGCACTGAAGATGTTATTGATCTATCAATGTTATTGTTCATAGTTTATGGGCTGTATTTTTCTCTTAATTCATCCTCCTTTAGTCCCTTAACCAGCTTGCAAAGCCGAACATGTTTACAGAGGGTACCTCACCAACACCATCACCTTCTCAAAGGTAATTAGGGGCAGACCCATAAATGTTGGCCTGACCAGCAATGCCCTCATGCCATGAAAGATTAAGGAAAAGGTACAGTGAACCATGTGAGTGTAAGTGATTTCACCAGTTTGAATGTTTGCTTATGTTGGGAGGTGTGTAGTGCTGCTGATTGGACACATGGCCTTACATTTGCCAATCATTCAATCCAGTGCCATCCATGTCCTGTTCTGGGCTGAATTCCTTTCCATGAGGACTAGTTGCTCATGCCTATCTTTTCACACCTTAGAGCTAGGAACACTAAATGATGCCCAGCTCCCCTACAATGTGCATTGTAAAACTGGTCTGTTACTGTCTAAGAAAACGCTGCTTTTACACAGCACAGAGAGAGAGAGAGGATCATTTAGATCTCCTTTCCTCTAGTGCCTCACAATCTTAGTGCTGTGTGAGCCAAACAAAGTAGTAGTTGAAGAGGTTGCAGAGAAGAGGTAGAGTATGAGGTTGGCCAAGAGGGAAGCATGGAAGATGATTAGAGTCGAGAGGAATGGGAATTCTGTCGATTCCATTTCATGTTTCCTTCATTTCTTTCCTGTAACCCAAGTCCCAACCCCGAAACGTGCAGGATTTTCTGGAGGAAACAATGTACTCCTACACGATTCACAACGACAATTCACATATTGGCAGAAGTAGAAATGTACTTTAATGTCTGTGTCCCAACCAGGCAGGAATGATAACATTAAAACTTATTCTAACTCCACAAGGTAGTGTGCAAAGTGAAACTAGCAGATCTGATCTTTGCATGCTCAGTCAGTTTTGTGAGCCATAACGTATTTGTACAAGTAATCCCTTCACTTCACTGGATTTTTGTTTTAAATTTTTGTCTGGCACTCGTGTAGTCTGCAGTCTGATTAAAACCAAGCAAAGGATTGACCTTTGTGTTTGACTGGTCTAGTGTTCAGGCTCTGAAACATTGTCCTGATTTTCAGCACTGCTTTTACCTTGGCTCCTGACAAATACAGCTGGAAAGTGTTTTCCTTTATTTGAACCAACCGCTGACTTGTGAATGATTGCAGTTCTTCAGTGTGAGGATGAGGTCTGGAAGCCCTGTGTCTGCTGTTTTGCTGATAAGGGAAAGCTCCAGAGTGCTTCGTGACTCATTGAAAGTAAGAACCAGAGATAAGATGCTGCTTTGGGACCGTTTTCTCAACAGTTCATTCATGGGCACCCATCACAGATAACATTTGCTGTATTGGCCAACATGAGTACTTCCTTGCATTGCATTTAACACTTCTGTATTACTCTGTGTTTGAGAACTTGAATTTTAATATATTGCTATCGCAGGTGTAATGGTAGTCCACTGCTCTTCATTCCAAGTACATCTAACTTTAGCACTGAGCCTCTTTATGTTAAACTGTGTAAGTTAAGTTCACGTATGTATGCGTATAAGTTCAACCAAAGTGTATATCATTCTAAAATGATTAACTTCCATTTCCTATGCTTGATTATTAAATCTTAATGCTTTGTTGTGGAAGCATCTTAATGAAATTATTAAATTTGTCTGTTTTGAGGCTTTGCTGACTTTGCATGAATGGATGAGGGGAAATTATAGCAAAATGTTGTCCTCTGATCAGCTGAATTTTCAGGCTGATTAGTATTATATTATCTGATATACAGCAAGTCATAAATCCTCATAATCGATATATGTGTTTGTAACTCTGAGGCACAGCTTATCACTGGGTTATTTCAATAACAGAAGACAATTTCTGTGGACGGATTATTAAACTAACTCCCAGTCCTCTATCGGGTAGACCAGTGGACTGCCTTCATCCTATCTTCAACCTTTGTTCTTCAGTGCCCAGCTAGGCAGATTATACCTCTGCCTAGTGGAGCAGGCAAATCCTCCCTCCGTGTCAAAGTGCAATCCCTACAGAAAGACAATTTAAGGGAAAAGTTTTAAAACTTCTTTAAAATGTCAGGGGAAAAGTTCCTTGGACCACATAGTCTTTGTTTTAGCTGGATCGAAATCTTGAAATTCCATGTAACTTAGCAGCACATTAATATCTAGTACTGCACAAAATTGAAGTCAGCATGACCACAGCATGAATCGAAACATATTTGGCTGGTTTGGAAAGATGACAGTGGAGTTAAGTAGCGTGAGCTCTAATTTGAAAAGAGTGATTGTGTTACAGTTTGGGTGTGGAAATAGATTGTTCCAAATCATTTTGATAGTTGGAGTAGCTTTGTCGCTAAAATTGCTTCTCAGTAAGTGAGTTAGCTTGTTACATTAATACCATTGGATTCTGCTTTGGTAAGCACTGACTAACTTTAAGATTAGTTGTAAACATTTGTTTGAGAATATTGCATCGATGTTGCATCAATCCCAGCCTGAGGCCCTGATATACTGACAAAATGCATATGACACTTCACATAAAATAGCTCATTGATTTTTAGAGGAGACATTTTATGAGGTAACAATAGCTATTTCTCATACCGTGTTGTATGGAGTCTGTACTGTCTGCTTTTGGACAATTGACTTTGGAAGTCAGAGATGCCCCTGTCATCCCATAGGCCTTTTATAGCATTGAAAGAGAATAACTTTGTGCAACAGTGATTGATTGGATTTAATATTAGAGATTTTTATATAGTTTACCACAAAGGGATGTTTCACTGAACAACATCTTGGGTGTTACCATGGTCCAGAAACTAAACTTGACTAGCTGTATAAATACAGTGGCTACAAGAGCAGGTTGAAGTTTAGGAATTTTGCAGCGAGAAACTCATCTCCTGACTCCCCAAAGCCCATCTATTGTCTACAAGACATAAGTCAAGAATGAGATAGAATGCTCTCCATTTCATGAAAGATTAAAGAAAAGGTGCAGCTGTGATAATTCGCAACGGACTCCACACTATCCAGGAGAAAGCAGCCCGCTTGATTAGCATCCCATCCACCATTTTGAAGATTTACTCCTTCCATTACTGATGCACAGATGAACAGTTAATACCATCTACCAGATACACTGCAGCTATTCACCGTGGCTGTTCCAAAGTCACCTGCCAATTTGCAGTCTCTCATCTGGAAGGACCATGGCAACAGGTCCAAAGGAATCATCACCTTTAATTCCACTCAAAGCCACATGCATCCTGAATTGAAACTGTATTGCTGTTCCTTCACTGTCTCTGGGTTAAAGTCCCAGAGCTCCCTTTGTAACAGTGTTGTGATTCTATCTACAGCACGTGGACTGCAGTGGTTCAATTTGGCAGGTCATGACTGCCTAATCGGGTTAGGGATGGGGCGATAAAATTCTGGGCCAGCCACTGATGCTCATATCACATGCAAGAATTAAAAACAAACTCCTTTCCTAACAGCACATTGTAGGTGTATTGACTTTGCTTGCTTTGCAGCTGTTCAAAAAGCCCATATCAAAGACAATTAAAGATGGCTAACAAATGCTACTGATGCTCAGATCCCGTAAGAAAGGGTTAGATGGTTACCTTTTGCATGTTTAGTCTTTTTGGAATCTGTATTCGGACTTCTACTGGCCCAATATAATGTTGAATTGATTGTGAAAAGTTAGGAGACAGCAGTTACCTTGAAAATATTATAACTGAAAACAGACTGACCAATATCATGGAACAGTTAGTGAGAATTTGGATATAAGCTGTCCTTGCTGCTGGTATAATAGAAAATAAGTTACCATTTTAAATCTCACCCTTAGCTTTTAGCTGGAATGGAAGATTCAAAGATTGAATGGGTCTGTTCATTTTTTCAATCACAGTACGTAATGTACAAGATCCATAACTACTTGTTTGTGCATATGTGCCAGTTTCTTGTGATTTAGCTAGCCCCTCCCACACACATATTCATTCAAAAAGTAAAACTTGCAGTCTTTATCAGACCATCCAATGGGCACATTAATCATTGAGTTTTAGCCTTTACCACTCTGTTCTTGCAGCCTGTACTCTTAGTCAGTAGAACAAAACTGCTTTTACTTGTGGTGTATCATGTTGTTTGAAGTTCATAAGGTTAAAGGCCTGTGAATAATCTCTGCAATTTAACAGACGTCTGGAATCCCATATGTTCCACCAAGAACGAAGACTTGTGGTAAGGATCTGTGTGGTTATGATTTTTGTTGTCTCATGGATTGACCAGGCAGTTGTCACCCCTGTTTGGAACTGAACTGAATGCTTAACTTTACATTAATGATGTCTGGTGTGAACGTATTGGAGCTTCTTTCAGTTATAAACAAGAATCAGCATCTGCATACAAAGCAGTCTTACCTCATTGATGTTGAGTATGCATAGGTATTTCACCTGCTTTCCATAGGTGTTGATTACTTGGGAAACTTGGAAATGCAAATGTGATTGCTGTATTATTCGGGTGACAATGCTGACACTTCTTTATCAATGTAGCTACTCATTTTGGCTGAATATAAATATTTCCATCTAATTGCTTGTCGTTCAGATGGCAGCTTCATTCATTGATATTTCTCGGGATGATCATATATTGTCTTGAGCTTTTATTTTCAAATTCTCTGTTCCTGTAGCGGGTAGATTGGGGTTAAGAAGAGCCAGCAGAATTGGAAGGCTTCAGTTTTCCCATGGTTCGTCTGGCAATTTGCCATGTAAAAGAGAACTTGCGAAAGAATGAATTTATGGAAAACAGAGAAGAAGAGTGAGTAAGAGAATGCTGCTCAAATTTGTGGGGTTTTTCAAGTGAATTGGCTTGTTTGCAAAACAAGACTTTTTAAAAGAAAACTTGTGGAGCACCACATGGTCCTTGAATGAATCCTAGACCAAACTTCTCCTTTATAAGGCTCATGAATATATTGATTAAACTTTATGACTTCACATTTTAGACCAAAAGCTTTTCAAGTTGAGAGGAAAGTGGCATTCGTGGGAACTGTTCCAAAGGAGCACCTCTCATGGTTGAGATTTAATTTAGAATTACATTTTGTGGTAGAACTAATCATATTTAATTCAGGTCTACATTCATGTAAGGGAATATGAACAGGCTTTATTAACATAACCATACGTAAGGGATAGTGGTCAATCTTATTGAACCCTCCGGATGAAGAATGCGGTACCATGTGATCTGATGTCATCACGACAGAGCTCCTTCCGACCATGCTCTGTAACTGTTCCCAGAGTAAAAGTTTTAATTAACCCTTTGCTTTACACTCAGTAAAAGTTATTCCTTGAGTTCTATTTGTTACATTCCTGCAGCCAACTCTGAAATGGATTATGATTTATTTTGAATGGGATTGGGAGATTTTTGGACACGCATAGGAAAAAAAACTATGCTCATGGGAAGCATGACTTATTGTGTAGAACACCAGCAGAGTTTGGCTTGCCATTTTAGCGACACATTAAACTGTTCCAGTTCACTGTTGGAAGTTGCCTGAACCGTTTCCCAAAAGGTAACGGATTCTTTGGATTCACTGCTACTGTGCAAAAGTACATAATCTGACTGTTGTCAGACTTTGTTTGTGAATGAAATTTATATTTCATGTTTGCTGATTTTATTGTTAATACAAAGTGTATATATAACATTCCTAATTTGCAATGCAAGAGGTTGTGTTTCAGTTCTACCTAAGTAACTAATAATTTCTTTGTTTGTTTTAACTGAACAATTAAAGGATCATAGGTGTTTCATCGCAAGCAGATCATTTGACTTCATTCTGCAGTTTTTGCATCTCTTATCCCTCCCCTTTCCACATACTACTTAATGTTAATGTTATTCAATTGTTGAATTGTTGGGGTGGCACGGTGACTCAGTGGTTAGCACTGCTGCCTCACAGCACCAGGATCCCAGGTTCGATTCTGGCCTCGGCAACTGTCTGTGGAGTTTGCACATTCTCCCTGTGTCTGCGTGGGTTTCCTTTGGGTGCTCTGGTTTCCTCCCACAGTCCAAAGGTGTGCGAGTCAGGTGAGTTGGCCATGTTTAATTGCCCACAGTGTTAGGTGCATTAGTCAGAGGGAAATGGGTCTGGGTGGGTTACTCTTTGGAGGGTCGGTGTGGATTTGTTGGGCCAAAGGGCCTGTTTCCACACTGTAGGGAATCTATTCTAATAATTTATAGTTTCATATCATTTCATTAAGGTCACCCTTTATGTTAAAGCATTTATGTAACCTTGTTTATGCTTAAAGAGATTACAAACCGGCAGTTTAATGTGGGTAAGTTTTCTGGAGGGATCAAAAGCAAGGAAAGAGTCCACTTTGGAAAAGTACTGGAGAGTGTGAGTGATTAAATTTAGGTACATGTAAGTAGACAACTTTGAAAACAAAAAAGTAAATCTTGGGCATAAACCCAAATGCTTCACCCAAGAAGTATGAGCAATCAGAGTAAACTCTGAGAATGAATAAGAAACTGACCAACGGTTAGGAAACATTATGTACTTTTTGAGTTGGCGTGTGTGGAAGCACTGTTTGGGGTAAATGGTACTGATTCAGAAATTGAATGCAACATGGTGATAACAAACTAAACTGTCACGGCAATTTAATCAGACGGGAGAGCAAATAAATTACGGAATCGTTTGGATGGAATGCATAAGTGAGCAGAACAACAGCAAATCAAATTAAATGCAGATGAGTGTAAGTTTCTAAAATTGGTACAATAAATACGTGACACTTCATGTCGTTGACTGTAGTTGAAATAACTGCGGATGAAGGTGAAAGATACTGAGAGTTCTTAGTACACTCAATGTCAAGCACGTTCAATGAAAGCAAAGTAGCAATCAACAAAGACAACAGGATGTTGAGCTCCTTAACCAAAGTAGTGTTATAAATGTTAAATGATCAGAATTTACAGTGCTCTGGCTGTTCCACTTCTTAAACAAAGAGGACAGCCAATGCTGGAGGCAATACAGAGGCGAGCTGCAAATGTAATCTCCAGTGTTAGTGATCAGTAAAGAGGAAAGACCAGAGACACCTGGGCTTTTCTTCTAGAAAGCAGGCACCTTAAATGTGTTTTTGTAGAATTATACTAAACTTGTTCAGGGTGCAGAAAAGGTAACCTGGAATATTATTTCACGTTTAACAGTGGCAGTAGAGCAGGGGGATACAAATTCAAATGCATGGAAGGGAACGTTAGGACTTGTATCAAAAAATGCTTCTTTATGCAAGGAATAATTGATATTTAGAAGAAACTTCAGAAAGAGCAGTGGAGGCAAAAGTCTTTTAAACAATTTCCACCAAATTAACAAGCATGGCAGGATTTCTCTCTATGTGCGAATTAAAATTGGACTGTTTACCTTTCCCATCCATTCCTATATTGTATCCCAGTGAATATATGTGATATTGTTCCAGTGTATTGTTACTCTTTCAATAATGAAGCGCCCCAATGTGGTCTCAGCATTGCTTTACATTTTATATTTGTGGAGGGAGAGGGAGGGGTGGTGTATTTTTAACCCATACTGGTTAGATTTGGATTGAGTGGATTGTTAAAGTGTGAGAAATTTGTTCCCCAATCCACTCCCAGTTCTGACTGGGAATGCCAGGTGTTCAGGCAAAGGACTTACTCCAAGGCATTGAGTTTGGAACTTTCAATATGGTAGCAATGCTGCAAGCCTCATTCAGGCTGTATATTTTAGTTTTTGCATTAGACACACATTCAGACTACATGTCACATTGATTATTAGAGGATTGGGAGTGAGTTACACTGATCATTTCTGCCTGGTGGTAGGCCATTCAGTGTGTGAGAGGGATGGCTGTGAGTTATAAAGGAAATAATATGTCCATTTCACTGCTAATCATGACCATGATTGTAGCTTCGGATCATTTTAGATTCTGGGCTTTAACTTAAGGTCAGATCAGATCTGCCTTTCATTTATGTTCTACTTCACTTAGAGTGAAATAAGGTTTGATGATCCAGCAAAGCCGAAACAGTCTGAATTTTAGACGGTAAGACATTGGTGCTGAAGTAGGCCATTCAGCCCATCAAGTTTGCTCTGCCATTCATTGAGACTATTGTTGATCTGATGTCCCTCAACTCCACTTTCCTGTCTTTCCCTATAAGCCTTGATTACCTTCCTGATTAAAAACCTTGTCTATCTCAACCTTGAAGTTACTTAACAATCTGGCCTCAATAGCCCACTGTGGTAAAGAATTCCAGAGATTCACTCCCATCTGAGAGGAGAAATGCCTCCTCATCTCTGTTCTGGAGATTATGCCCTCTGGTCCTAAGTTGTCCCACGAGGGCAACACTCTTTCTGTGTCCACCCTGCCAAGTCCCCTAAGGATCTTGTTAAAAGTTTTGCTGTACAGAACTGTCAATCTGAGTACAATTTCTCCCTGAAACCTGTTTCATTCACCTACTCAGACAGGAGGTGAGTTTACATCATTCCCTGTCTTTGACTGACTATGGGCAAGATTTTTAGAATCATAGAATCCCTATAGTGTGGAAGGAGGCCATTTGACCTATGTCCACACCAAACCTCCGAAGCGCATTCCATAAATACATAATCCTATCCCTGGAACCCCACATTTCCCATGGCTAACCCACCTTGTCTGTACATTCCTGGGAAATTTAGCACGGCCAGTCCACCTAACCTGCACATCTTTGAAACCCACGCAGGAAAAGGGAGAATGTGCAAACTCCATACAGACTGTCACCCAAAGGTGGAATCAAACCGGGGTCCCTGGCACTGTGAGACAACAGTGCTCACCACTGAGCCACCATGCTGCCCTTTAGGAAGATTTTTGTGAAGTATTTTCAGATACAGTAATATTTTAATAGAAATATAGTTATAATTTAAATATGTAATAGTTTTGTAAAGTGCACTGACCTGTTGGAGATTAAATTAGCCGTTAATGAGGTTTATAAATCAGTTGCCAATCTTTATGGATTTATATTGTAGGGGGAAATATAAGCAAATCATGATTCTTATGCCAAATTCCTTGATTTTTAAAAGTTAGACTTTTGATTTATGAGACAATGGGGTTGGCATGTCTGGTTCCATTCCTGTGGATTTATTCATCATATAGTCCAGGGATGTAAAATGTTATAGCGAATTTCACTGGAAATGAGGAACTGGCACACGGCAGACCTAATTGTAACTGGGGACTTGACCTCATTTATGAGGTGATCAAATGTCTCCAGGATAATGTGAGTTCTATCCAAGAATTAAGTTTTCTTTTTCCCCACAGATAGTAAGAAATCGCAGTGGTCTGGTACTCTGTGACTGAGCAATAAAGAAAACAGATGTGCTTCAAAATCTTTTCCAGAAATATTTAAAAGCAAAAATCCAATCCGTTAGGAAGTACATGTTAAATCTAACCTGATTCCAGTGCTTAATGGGAGAGTTGACAGGACTTGCAAGTGCTTTAAAAAAGGTTGACAAAGTGACCATCAGCATCTGTACACACACCTTTGGCACAGTTAACCTCGCCAGCTCTATTTGACAGTGCACTGTAATACCGAGGGATCAGATGTTGAACAGGGAACCCCTCTGCTCTCTCAAATAGATGTTACAACTCCCATGACATTATTGAAGTAGCACAAGGAAGCTCTCTTATGGGCCAGCAATCATCCTTCAACAAACATCACTGAAGCTGCGTCGTTTTTGTTATTCATTTGTGGGACATGGGCATCACTGGCCGGGTCAGCACATATTTCCCTCCCCCCACCTTATCCCAGTTCCAAATGTCCAGCTGAGCACCGCCCCTCACGACCTGTCCATCTTCCTTCCTACCTGTCCGCTCCACCCTTCCGTCTGACCTATCACCTTTACCCCCACCTCCGTTCACCTATTGCACTCTCAGCTACCTTCCTGTAGCCCCATCCCCCCCTCCCATTTATCTCTCCACGCCTGAGGCTCCCAGCCTCATTCCTGAATAAGGATGTTTGCCCGAAGCGTCGATTTTCTTGCTCCTCGGATGCTGCCTGACCTGCTGTGCTTTTCCAGCACCACACTTTCAACTCTAATCTCCAGCACCTCAGTCCTCACTTTCGCCTACTTATTTCCTGTTGCGAGTTGCCCTTGGAAAGATGGTGGTGAGTTGCATTCGTGAACTGCTGCAGTCCACTTGCTGTAGGTCAACTGACAATATCCTTAAGGAGAGAATTCCAGGATTTTAACGAGGTGACAGTGAAGAAATGGAGACACAGAACTGGCTCGGAGGTAGAAGACAGAGGGTGGTGATGGAGGGTTGTTTATCAGACTGGAGGCCTGTGACCAGCGATCTGCCACAATAATTGGTGCTTGGTTGGCTGGTTTTTGCCATTTATATAAATGATTTGGATATGAACATAGGAGGTGTAGTGGACAGCGAAGAAGGTTACCCCCGATTACAACGGGACCTTGAACAGATGGGCCAATAGGCTGAGGAGTGACAGATGGAGTTTAATTTAGATAAAAGTGAGTGTTGCATTTTGGAAAGGCAAATGAGGACATGCATTAATGGTAAGGTCCTAGGGAGTGTTGCTGAACAAAGAGACCTTGGAGTGCAGGTTCATAGTCCCTTGAAAGTGGAGTTAAAGGTAGACAGGATAGTGAAGAAGGCATTTGGTATACTTACCTTTATCAGTCAGAGTATTGAGTACAGGAGTTGGGAGGTCATGTTGCGGCTCTACCGGACTTTGATTAGACCACTGTTGGAATATTGCGTGCAATTCTGATTTTCTTCCTATCGGAAGAATGTTGTGAAACTTGAAATTGTTCAGAAAAGATTTATAAGGATGTTGTCAGTGTTGGAGGATTTGACCTATAGGGAGATGTTGAATAGGCTGGGGCTGTTTTCCCTGGAGTGTTGGAGGCTGAGGAGTGAGCTTATAGAGTCATAGAGATATACAGCATGGAAACAGACCCTTTGGTCCAACCTGTCCATGCCGACCAAATATCCCAACCCAATCTAGTCCTACCTGCTAGCACCCATCCAAATGCCTCTTAAATGTTGCAACTGTACCAGCCTCCACCAATTCCTTTGGCAACTCATTCCATACACGTACCACCCTCTGCGTGAAAAAGTTGCCCCTTTGGTCTCTTTTATATCTTTCCCTCTCACCCTAAACCTATGCCCTCTAGTTCTGGACTCCCCGATCCCAGGGAAAAGACTCTGCCTATTGATCCTATCCATGCTCCTCATAATTTTGTAAACTTCTATAAGGTCACCACTCAGCCTCCGACGCTCCAGAGAAAACAGCCCCAGCCTGTTCAGCCTCTCCCTGTAGCTCAGATCCTCCAACCCTGGCAACATCCTTGTAAATCTTTTCTGAACCCTTTCAAGTTTCACAACATCTTTCCGATAGGAAGGAAACCACAATTGCACGCAATATTCGAACAGTGGCCTAACCAATGTCCTGTACAGCCGCAACATGACCTCCCAACTCCTGTACTCAATACTCTGACCAATAAAGGGAAGCATACCAAATGCCTTCTTCACTATCCTATCTACCTGCGACTCCACTTTCAAGGAGCTATGAACCTGCACTCCAAGGTCTCTTTGTTTAGCAACACTCCCTAGGACCTTACCATTAAATGTATAAGTCCTGCTAAGATTTGCTTTCCCAAAATGCAGCACCTCGCATTTATCTGAATTAAACTCGAGGGGCATGGATAGGGAACATAGACCAGGTCTTTTCCCTGGGGTGGGGGAGTCAAAAATCAGAGGGCATCGGTTTAAGGTGAGACAAGAAAGATTTAAAAGGGACCTAAGGGCAATGTTTTCATGCAGAGGGTGGTGTATGCATAGAATGAGCTGCCAGAGGAAGTGGTGGAGGCTAGTACAGTTGCAACATTGAAAAGGCAATTGGATAGGTACATGTATAGGAAGGGTTTAGAGGGGTATGAGCCAGGTGCTGGTAAATGGGACTAGATCAGGAAATCTGGTTGACATGGCTGAGTTGGACCAAACGGTCTGTTTCTGTGCTGGACATTGCAATGACTCTATATTTCCAAGTCAGGATGGGAGTGACTTGGAAGAGAACTTTCAAGCGGTGGCATTAGCATGTAGTTGCTGTCATTGTTCTTCTAGTTGGAGGTGGTTGTAGGTTTGAAAGGTGATTAAGGATCTTTGGTGAATTTTTGCAGTGCATGTTGTGGATGATTCACACTGTTGGTGTTGGCCATCTGTGATGGATGGAGTGGATGGTTGTGAACTTGGAAATAATCAAGCAGGCTACTTTGTCCTGGATGGTGTCAAACGTTTTGAGTGTTGTTGGAGCTGCACCCATCCAGGCAAATGCCGAATATTCCACCACGCTCATGATTTGTGCCTTGTAGATGGTGGACAGGGTTTGGGAAGTCAGGTGGTGAGTTACAGTATTCCTATTCTCAGACCTGCACTTGCAGCCAGTGTGTTTATGTGGTAAATCCAGTTGAGCTTCGAGTCAATGATAACCTCAATGTTGATAGCGGGATATTTAGTTGATAGTTACACTTTTGAATGTGAAGGGATGGTGATTAGATTGTCTCTTTAATGGAGATGGTCATTGCCTGGCATTGTGTGGTGTGAATGTTACTTGCCATTTTTCAGCCCAAGCTTTGCTCTTGTCCAGGTCTTGTTCAAATGCAACATGGATTGCTTCAGTATCTGAAGAGTGGTGAGTGGTGTTGAATATTGTACAATTATTGGCGAACATCCCCCCCTTCTAATGTTATGATGGAGGGAAGATCATTAATGAAGCAGCTGAAGATGTTGTGTTCAGGACACTATCCTGATGCACTCCTGCAGAGATGTCCTGGAGCTGAGATGATTCACCTCCAGCAACCACAACTGTCCTCCTCTGTGCCAGATATTACTGTAACCACTCGAGAGTTTGCCCCCAAATACCCATTCATTCCAGTTTTGTTAGGGCCACTTGATGCCGCACTCAGTGGAATGCAGCCTTGATGTCCAGGGCTGTCATGATCACCTCCTTTCACTTCACCTCACCTCTGGGTGAATTTAGCTGTTTTGTCCATGTTTGAACCAAGGCTGTAATGAGGTCAGGAGCTGAGTGGAATCCAAACTGGGCGTCACTGAGCAGTCTACTCCTGAGCAAATGCTGCTTGATAGCATTGCTGATGACCCCTTCCATCACTTTACTGATGATGGAGAATCGACTAATGGGGTGGTAATTGGCGAGTTGGATTCGTCCTGCTTTTTGTATACAGGACATACTCGGGCAATTTTCCACATTGTTGGGTAGATGCCAGAGTTTTAACTGTATTGGAAGAGCTTGGCTAGGGGGTGGCAAGTTCTGGAGCATAAGTCTTCAGTACTATTTCCCGGATGTTGTCATGGCTCGTAGTCTTTGTAGTATTCAGTGCCTCCCCCTGTTTCTCGATATCACTTGGAGTGAATTGAGTTAGCTAAAGACTGGAGGAGATGGGTCATCCACTTGCCACTTCTGGTTGAAGATTTCTGCGGATCCCTCAGCCTTATCTCTTGTATTGATGTGTTGGGTCTTCCATCATTGAGGCTGGGGATGTTTGTGGAGCATCCTCATCAAATGAATTCTTTAATTATCCACTACCATTGACGACTGGATGTGGCAGGATTGCAGAACTTATCTTATCCATTGGTTGTGGGATCGCTTAGCTCTGACTATCTCTTGCTGCTTAGGCTATTTGGCATGCAACTAGACCTGTTGGATGGCTTCACTAGGTTGACACCTCATTTAGATATACCTGGTGCTGCTCCTGCATACCTTCCTGCACTCTCCCTTGAACTAGGGTTGATCCCCTGACTTAATGGTAATGGTTGAGTGGGTGGATATAATAGGCCTTGAGGCTACAGATTTGTGCTGGAGTACAATTCTGATGATGTTGATGGCCCACAGTGCCTTGTGGACACCCAGTCTTGAGTTGTTAGATCTGTTTGAAGTCTGTCCCATTTAGCACAGTGATAGTGCCACACAACACAATGGAGAGTATTCTCAGTATGAGGGCAGGATTTTGTCTCCACAAGGACTGTGCGGTGGTCTCTCTTACCAATACAGTTGTGGACAGATGCATCTGCAACTGGCAGATTTGTGAGGATGATGTCAAGTTTTTTTTTTGTTTTGTTCACCTTTAATTAGTAATTTGTCATTTGTTTACTTATTTGATGATACTTGTTTGCTATTATGGAATGGAGTTAGAGGAAGCAAGGTTAGATTACATGGAATTCATGGGGAGCTAGCCAATTGGATATAAAATTGGCTTGAAGGTAAGAGACAGAGGGTAGTGGTGGAGGGTTGTTTTTTGGATTGGAGGCCTATGGTGAGGATCAGTGCTGGGCCTACTGCTTTTCTTCATTTATAAAAATGATCTGAATCTGAACATAGAAGGTACGGTTAATAAGTTTAGAGATTACACCAAAATTGGTGATGTAGTGGACAGCAAAGAACATTATCTTACAGTACAATGGGAGCTTGATCAGATGGGCTAATGGGCTGAGGAGTGGCAAATGGAGTTTAATTTGGATAAATGTCAGGTAAATATTGGAAAGGCAAATCAGGACAGGACTTATACAGTTAATGGTCGGGCCTGGGGAGTGTTGCAGAACAAAGGGACCTAAGAATGCAAATGCATTGTTCCTTGAAAGTGGAGCCGCAGGTATATAGGATAGTGAAGGAGGTGTTTGGCATGCTTCATTGGTCAGTGCTTTGAGTATAGGAGTTGGGATGACGTGTTGCGATTGTACAGGACTTTGGTTATGCCACTTTTGGAATACTATGTTCAATTCTGGTCTCCCTGCCTTAGAAAAGATACAGTTAAACTTGAAAGCACTCAGGAAAGGGTTCAAGGATATTGCGACGATTGAAGGGTTTCAGCTATACGGAGAGGCTGAATTGGCTGTGGCTTTTTTCCCTGGAATGTTGGAGGCTGAGGGCTGACCTTACAGAAGTTTATAAAATCATAAAGGGCATGGATAGGGGGAATAGCCAAGGTCATTTTCCCAGGGTAGGGAATCCAAACTCGAGGGCATAGGTTTAGGGTGAGAGGGGAGAGATATAAAAGGGAACTGAGGGGCAAGCTTTTCATGTGGAGGGTGTATATGGAATAAGCTGCCAGGGGATGTGATGGGTATAATTATAACATTTAAAAGGCATCCAGATGAATAGGAAGAGTGTAGAGGGATATGGACCAAATGCTGACAAATGAGACTAGATCTGTTTAGGATATCTGGTCAACATGGATGAGTTGGACTGAAGAGACTGTTTCTGTGCTGTACAACTCTAATGCTGTATAATTCTAAGGATGCCTTTCTCAACAGTTGTCGAGAGTGTGGTGCTGGAAAAGCACCACATTCTCAACTCTAATCTCCAGCACCTGCAGCCCTCTCGCCTTCCTCAACAGTTGTGGCAAGGAAGGGAATGTTTCAGTCTGGGTTAAAACTCAGATCTCATGGGTTTCCAACTTATTCAAGTAAAGATCTGAACAACTGATAACAAGGTGAGGTGTTCTTCTGTTTCCAGTGCTCCTGTGCAGCACTATCTCCTCATGACCTGGTAACAATGTGGCAGCTTGTGCCCAAGAGAACACTTGTGCCTTGTAGTTCCACTGTCAGAGTGGAAACGTGCCACTTGAAGTTTTGGTCTGTACGTACACACACACAAACACACACACACTTCTTCCCAGAGTCTGACATGTGGCCCTGTATTGAATGCCTTTTGAACCTTCATGTACACCGCATCAGCAGCATTACCCTCCTTGACATTTTCTGTTACCACTTCAAAAAACACTGCCAATTTAGTCAAACATGATTTCTACTTTAGAAATTCATACTTGCTCTTCCAATCAACTCATCTTTATCCATATTTTGACTAATTCTAGAAGTTTCCTCACTACTGATGTTAAACTGACTGGCTTGTAATTGCTAGGCTTATCCTTGCAACCTTTTACCAACAAGGCTGTGATTTTGACAAATATGCACTCCTGTGGTCATCTCTGAGTATAGTGAAGACTAACTCGAATCACATCTGACTTGAAATGATCTATCTGCAGATGCTGCCAGATCTGCTGAGTTTCTCTGCATTCTCTATGTTTGTTTCAGAATCACCCACCTGGGTTTAAAATTTACACAACATTTGGCAGTCAAATGGATCAAGAAATGTTCACTCATACTGAGGTGAAGGAATTGGCAGCTGTGCAGTGGGTTAGATTCAGAGCAATACCAAGTTATTGAAGTGTTGTAAGGCTAGAGAAGGTAACAGGGATAGGGAGATGCAAGCCTAGGGAGAGGTGGAACATAATATCACAAAACCAACATCTCCATGTTGGTTTTCCATGAAGTTAGAAATTCGAAACCAACTTGCAATTTTAAAATAAAACCATTAAGGGATAATTGAACTTGTTAAGAAGCCATTTTTACCTGAATGTTACACTTGTCCACACCACAATGTAGTTGTGTAGGAAGGAGGGGGGAGTAGGGGAAAGTCACTTTTTGAGAGGTTGCCCTTTGTATATTAAGGGCAACCTCCAAAGATCATATCCTCCTTGCGTTTCCCCATCAAGCATCCAAACTCAGCCACCCTCCCAACTGGCCTTGTTCCATTCACCAAGGTGCCTGACCCTTCCCTGTCCAAACATCCCTGACTTGTAACAGAATCTTGAATCCTTTACTGCCTTCTTCATGCAGTCCCTCCAGTGACCACCATTGAGAGCAGGCGCCAATGGGTGGCTGGAGTTGCTGAGCAAGTCAGATTGTGATGGGACCTCCCATCCTTGGGGAATTGAAGTCCCATTATCTGCCTGATTATGCTACCAGTATGTTATCGCAGCAGAATAACTTTTTAATGACTTTTGCAACAGCAGCTCAAGAATACAACCTATCTTCTCTTTTTAAAGTAACCTCAATTTATATTGTACAATATACTGGGTGAGAAAAAGCTGCTTTGATTTTATTCCTCCTTGGGATAAAATTTGGTGACCATACTTCTAGTTTGTACTTGCAGTGAGCAATCTCTTCATGGTAGATGGTTATAGAAACAACCGGTTTTATCTGGAGAACAAAAGGATTGTTCTGTCAACATCCTTCATCCAGCTGACTGGCAGTTTCAGGTTTCACTACAGATTTCACTCCATTATTTCATCTCGACCATTTAATTGTATACTGCTGTGTTTGAAACCACTTCCATTGAATACACCCCTTGTAATTGCATGGTATAATTCAATCAAAGCCTCATCTACCCAGTGTATTTATATCCTTTCTATCATGTTACTAGTAAATGTATCATTTAAAAATGGTAACCTCCCTATCAGGGAAACATTGTAGTGAGTGGAATCTGTGGATTTTTATAGTACACAGCAAGTACAATGGTACCTTTTACTAATATACAGGCCTATTTTTCCTCTATGCCTGCATTTAATTGTATTTTGTTTTAGGAACTTTACAATAAAAACTACAGTCTGTTTAAGAGATTGCAGTACCCCACCCAGATGCTGGGTGAAAATGGCTGCTCAAGCTCAACGTTTTCAAAGTAAGGAGCACCGGAGGGGTGACCTTGTAGAAGTTTATAAAATCATGAGGGAAATAGGTAGAGTGAATAGACCAGGTCTTTTTTCCAGAATAGGGGAGACCTAAACTAGAGGGCATAGGTTTAAGGCGAGAGGGGAATGATTTGAAAGGGACTGGAGGGGTAGAGAGTGTTGCATGTATGGAATCAGCTGCCAGAGGAGGGATGGAGGCTGGTACAATTACAGCATTTTAGAGATATCTGGATGGGTATATGAATAGAAAGGGTTTAGAGGAATATGGGCCATTGCTGGCAAATGGGACTAGATTAATTTAGGATATCTGGTCAGTATGGACGAGTTGGACCAAAGGTTTCTGTGCTGTATATCTCTATGATTCTAAATGGCACTTTGATTATTGGATTTCTTGACCATATGACTTTTTGTGTTTTCTGTTCCAAATTGTTTTTCACTTACCAATAGACTTAAATCTCCAGGTTTCGTTATGTTCAGAATAAATTTAATTTTTGCCCTTGTGTTCTCTTGAGATCAGTGATTTCAGTGCACTCCAGAAATGGACAGAAGACCTTTAAGACACGTTTAGATTGTCTCTATACTGGTGCTTAATGGGAATGCAAATACTCTTTGCATGTTTTATTTCAACTCAATTTTGGTTAAGAGAGGCATTTATATATTTCTGAATTGCCCTTTGGTATAATACCATCCTAGAATGTATCACACTATGTTGGTGTTGCTGTGGTGCACCTAATGCCTCTTGTAAGTGTTTGCTAGAATCTTGCTGTACCAAGCAATGATAATTAAAGTGGATTATATCATTAATTTGTCTGTTCCTGAATGAAATGGACTTTCAGATGTACCCTGGATCCCAATCTAGGCAGTTTGATTGGATTTCTCTGTGCTGAATATTGTTCCACATGACTAATGTGGGGACTTGGTAATTAGTAGGCAGCTGGATAATCCCCCCCTCTCCCCTCTCTCTCCCTGGGCTGGCTAAATGAGCTTCCATTAGGACTGGCGTTCCCTCATTGGGAGGAGGTCCTGCCCTTGGAAGCTCCCAGCCATTCTGACTGCTAATCCCAGCAGCAACAAAGATCCGTAGTGGGCAATGCTGAGTTTGCAGCGAGTCCAAGGGAAATGTTACGATAGAGCAGGGGCGGCTGTGAAGCTGGCACTGCTGGCAAAGGGGATTCCTCCAATGATAGCACCACTCCTTGGTGTGAACACTTTGGAAAGAGAAAAGACCTTCTGTTACCACCTACACCAACTGTACCAAGGCATGGGCAATGAAGCTATCGACATGTAGTGGGTGGGCTGCAAATGGTGGCACCTGCTCACCCTCTTTGATAGGGGTAACCTTGTTGCATTTTGCTGGGCTAATTCTAACCAAATTTATACCCCTCTGCCACAAACACCCAGTGGGGCCAATTAATATCCAGTCCATGAAAATGGATGACAGGGTCTCGGTACTGTAGAAGATATTGTTTTAGAGGAGATCGATCTGATTTGTCTTAAGGGGTGTCTCTTATTATCTCACTGCATTATAGTGTACTATATATTATTTATGATGTTATATTATTATGTCTTATATTGTTTCACTTTATTTTATGTCATTATTCCCTCCGTTTGCCTCATGGTCATGCCTTTACCTGTGGAATGCATTCACATATACTTCACAAAATATAGAACTTGATGGAGATCTTTTTATGGCCTAGTGAACCTGTGGAAATTGTAGAATTGAGAGGATGGTCTCATCCTGTCGTTGTCCGTTCTGGAAAATGGCATCTCTCTGACCATATATTATTCAGCCTTAAAAGTCTAAATAACAATGGATCGAATCATATTAGAAATGACTTACTGCTGGGCTGCTGCTAGTCCTTGATGTAGCCTCTAGGAAGCCTGGGTGGAATAGGTTAAGTAGCTAATTGATTCATGTCACTGTTTATTTTCCAACCCTCACTCCCTTACCTGCCCAGGATTGTTCTCAATTTTGGCATCTCCTGCTCCCTTTAGTCTTTTGGGCTATCACCAAGATGCAAATTCAGGATTGAAAATGTGTTGCTGGAAAAGCGCAGCAGGTCAGGCAGCATCCAAGGAACAGGAGAATCGACGTTTCGGGCATAAGCCTGAAGAAGGGCTTATGCCCGAAACGTCGATTCTCCTGTTCTTTGGATGCTGCCTGACCTGCTGCGCTTTTCCAGCAACACATTTTCAGCTCTGATCTCCAGCATCTGCAGTCCCCACTTTCTCCTGCAAATTCAGGATGTCCATGTGAGGATGGGAACAGACATCAAGCTCCGTCCACTCCTCGCTGCAAGTTGCTTATCCAGTTTTGTAAATTAACCAGAGACCATTTTTGCAGATGTGTCTGGATAGAAAAAAACTCTTAAATCTGCAGAAACCATTGCTGGCTTTACAGGGTCTCCCTGTCAAGTCGAAATTGAGATTTTGCTGATTACACTAGATTAGGAAGGTTGTTCACATTTTGAGGAAATTAATTTCCTGTGTGTTCAATTGTACCAGTGAAGACAGCGTGAAAGGTATCATTTACAGCACACTCCGTTCCTGAGCGGGGAGGTAATAACCTTCAGTTCTGTCTGTTTCTGCAATTCTGGACAGTTCCGGAGCTATCGATCAGTTCAGAAGATTACAGACAGGGTCTGAAGGTCAGTTAAGTGTTGAAGGTGAGGGAGAAGCAATCTCCATGCAGAAATGAGCTGTTGAACTATATTGTTGAAAAGACAACTGAACTAGATTGAGTCTGCTCATGGGACCTTGTGAGAAGTCAAGACAGTTTGATATCTGCCTTTGGAACAAACTCAGGAAGAGATTCTAAAAATTCCCATGCACTGGAGTCAGGATGCTGAAGAAGTCCTCGGGAACTGAGAGAGTGGGAAGGTTGCTGACTCTGTACTGGGGCAAGTCGTGAAGGTCTCTGGTGAAGCCTGCGAGCATGATTACAGTGCAGCTGAGTGAGTGGGGTTTATATTGCCCACAAGCAACATTCGTTTGGTGTAACTGAACTACGTCAGAGGTTGAGGGTGTAGGAGAGATGCTCAGACGCAGGACTGGTTCGGTGAAGTTAGCTGTTGGTAAGGATCTGAAGTGATGATTGTGAATCAGTACTGCTGTGCAGTTTTCCAGTGCAGGGCAGGTGAGTGGCTGGATGAAAACAGTTGATGAAAGGACAGCCTTTGAGAAGGAGTTCAACGGCCAGTTCAAAAAAAGTAAAGAGTTGTAATCCCTTGTGTGGGTTAATGAGATTCGATGACTCTTTGCATCATTAGTATGGTGGGGGAGGGGAAGGGGGGGATGTTGCTGAGAAATCAGTGAAGATCTGACTTGATCACATTTGTTATCTGAAGCTGTGGAGTAGAGGATCAGAATTTACCCAATTTTATCGCATGTTAAGTTGAGTGTTAGAAATAATTTATACATTTATTATTGTACCTGGCATCTCATACTTTGTCTAGTTTAAAAAAAGCTAAAGTTTACTGGTCCTTCAACAGATTGTAACAAAATTTTGTTGATCTTGTTCTATATTATAATATAAAGTTGGCTGTCTGGTCTAGTACCATAACAGAATTCGTAGACATGTTTTAAGGGTATTTTTCACATAAAATAAGTTGTAAAGAAACTAACCAGTCTATATCAATTGAGTTATTAAAAGATTCAACATAATTTATGATAAGTGATTTACATCTGATTATTTCAAGCTAAAAATGTTGATAATTCCATTTTCCATTAAGTTAACTGCATCTGATAATCATTGTTAAATATATCAAAGAATACTTTTCATCAAAATTAGGAACAAAAATAAATGAGCTACTTTCTATTGTCCATTTGCACTCATTCCTGGAGGATTTCTGATTTGAAAAATGCCTTTTTGCAAAATGTTGAACAGGAAGCCAAGCTGCACATTTTTAAGTACATCCTGAGTGCAATTTCCCAAACTCCACCCCTTTATCTTAATACTCAAATTGCTGATTTACAAATATTTGACTATCACTTGTATTTGCTGAAAATGTGTTGCTGGAAAAGCACAGCAGGTCAGGCAGCATCCAAGGAACAGGAGAATCGACGTTTCGGGCATGAGCCCTTCTTCTCCTGCTCCTTGGATGCTGCCTGACCTGCTGTGCTTTTCCAGCAACACATTTTCAGTTCTGATCGCCATCTGCAGTCCTCACTTTCTCCTATCACTTGTATTTATTTACCTAACCTACTAGGGACTGCCCGATTGATTGATTTATTGTACTGAAATACAGTGGAAAGCTTTTGTTTCTGAGCAGTACAAGTGGATCATAGTAAGCAGGGATGTACAGATCAAAAAGACTTAGACGGAGGCACACAGGTTACATTGCACAGGGTGTGCACCAGACAAGATCAGCGTTATTTGAGGCTAGAGAGTCCATTCATTAGTCTAATAACGGCTTGGAAGAAGCTGTTCCTGAACCTGCTGGTGTGTGTGTTCTCTATCTTCTGCCTAATGAAAGAGGCTGTAGGCGAACATACAATTGTTTTAATATCAAATTAAATTGGTAAGCAGGTTGTGAGTGTCAAATGAATTCTCTGTATATAAAAGTGACGACTTTTGTGGTGCAGCAGCATTGCCTCTATCTCTGAGCTAGAAGGCCCAGCTTCAGATCCTACTTGCTCCAGAAATGTGTCTGAAAATGAAGAGCAAAAAGCCCTGGTTGCGCTGTAGTGTGTCCCTGTCTCTATACCAGGAGGCCTGGTTCAAGTTCCATTTGACCTACAGGTGTATAATAATATCTCTGATCAAGCTGACTAGAAAATACATGTACAAGAGCAGCAAATCCTTACCTCTGGCTTAGAAAATCTGGGTTCACGTCCTACTTGCTCTGCAGTTGTGCCATAATGTATCCAAATAGTTGATTTAAAAGGAGTGATCAGCTGGGACATTGAGGGTTCTCTCGGTGGTGTTGATACTGAAAGGGTGTCCCTTGTTGGGGTGACTAGAACAGTTTAAAAGCCAGCGGCATTCCATTTAAATCGGAGATGAGCAGTTTTCTCTGCTCAGGGGGTTGAGTATCTTTAGAACTCTTTCCCCACAGAGCAGTGGAGGCGTGCGGTGAGTAATTTTAAAGCAGAAGGTAGATCGATTCTTGACTAACAAGCCAGTCATGGGTTATCCAGGGGAGCTGGGAATCGAGTTGAGGGTGCAATCAGATCAGTCATAATCTTGTTGAGTGCTGGAGCAGGCTAGAGGGCCCAAATGGCCTACTCCTCCTCGTTCATATGACTGGGAGGTTGGAGGGGAGCTGTGTGACTAAAGGAGTGAGTAAATTCCCTGAAATGGAAAATTCCTTGTTTATAATGTACCTTTGATCCAGTTAATAATCTCGTGCTGGTGAATTGTTTTTATATGTGCAGCCTTCTAAGCAGGAGTTTCTTGTATGTAATTCAGAATTCTTGATCTTACAGCAGTGAGAATCCCTCTGGTACATACCTCAAATAAATTGTGCCCATGAAAAGGCCTGAAGAAAACACAGATGTTGGGTTAGTGACTGAGCAAACAACGATGAAGTGCCTGTGCGAACTGTCCAGAAAGCGCACAGTTGGGATAGACAGACAAGAGCCAGACTGAGGGGAGTAGAGGGTCAAACTTTGTTTATTTGTATTTGGCAGACCAGGAACTGAACTGTGCTTTTGGTCAAATTAATGCAAGACAAAAGTAAGAGTTTGAAATATTCAAGCTATTGAGCCGTTTAGTTAACCCAGTCAGACAACTGGATCTGTTTCTCTGCTCCAGATTAAATTATGTGTAGCACGACAACTATTTTGATTTATTCAGCGCATAACGAATACCAAATCTGTAATTTCAAACAGTTGAGATAACATCACAGAGCAAGAGAACATTTGTGTTTTAAAAATGATCCCAAAGTTAAGCTGCTCCACATCATCCTTATTCTATGCACTGTCTCCAATTTTGTAGTGTAATTGCATTGTATGTCACCCTGTCAGTTTTGTAGGTCACTGTTGTGCCTGATATGGTACTGAAATATAAGCCGCACTTTCTGTTAATGGGCCATTTCAGAATGACATTGGAGCAAGTCTGCACAATTCACTTTCAGCTACAATTGACTTGGTTCAGAAAGACTTGAAGCAATTTGTAGTTTATTACAGATACAGGGCCATTGTGCTCTCAGATGCGATCTGAACTCCAAGTTGAAATGGCACCTGTGAATCTGAATGTTCAACATTTCCTGGGTCATATTCACCTGTGAAGCTTGTGATTTTATTTCTGCAGGCGATGACCCCTCCAGCCAGCTGTGCTTTTTGATAAGATCATGGCTTGACCCTTGACCTCTGCTCCACCTTCCCCACCCTATTCCACGGTCCTTGATTTTTAAAAATATTCAGACATCGATCAATCTTCATTTTGAATAAGCTCAATGACTGAGTATTGACAACCTTCTGGAAACAGACACTCAGTTCATTGGGACCAACAAGTCCAAAGAACCCTTGATGTAATGGCATGTACAGGAGTGCAAAGAAAAGAAAGGGAAGCTTATTTCAGACACCAAGGCCTCACACCAGCGGAAACCCTACAGGAAGACAAAGTATAGGTAAGCTAAAAAAGACAAGAAGAAAATAGACAGTGAGCATGAATAAGACATTGATGGGTAAAGGGTAAGAAGCTAACCAGGAAAAAAGTCGAACCTGTTAGGGACCAAAGTGGAAACTGTGTATGGAGTCTGAGGTATAGGTGAGGTTTTAAGTGAGTATTTTGCATCTGTATTCACTATGAAGGATGAAGTAGGTCCAGAAATGTACATCTCTGATGTACTTGAACAAATTAGCATTAAGAGAGGGGAGGTTTTAGCAGACCTAGAAGTGACTAAATTCCCAGGCCCAGATGAAATGGATCCTAGATTGCTATGGGAGGCAAGGAGCTCTGACATTAATTTTCAAATCCTCTCTGGTGAGAGAACAGGCTACCAAGGACTGGACGATATCTGATGTGGGAACATTTTTAAGAAGGATGGTAGTGGTAAACCAGGAAGCTACAGACCAATGAATTTAACATCAGTTGTCAGGAAACTATTGGAAAAATGCATTCTGAGGGACTTCATTGGAAATTAAAAGATTCATCAAGGATAGTCAGCATGGCTGTTTCAGGGAGATCATGTCTAACTAAGTAGTTTGAATTTTTCAAGGAGGTGACTAGATGTGTAGGTGAGGGTAATGCAGTTGATATAATCAACATGACAACGTCTTGCAAGGGAGAGAGTGGTCAAGGAGGCTAGAGTTAACGGGATTCTGGCAATTTGGGCAAATTAGATCCAAAATTGGCTTAGTGACATGAATCAGAGGGTAATGGTCAAAAAGTGATTGGAAGCTTGTGTCCTGTGCCATGTTGCAGAGATTGGTTCTGGGTCCCTTGTTTGTAGTGTACATCAATGATCTAGATATGAATGTAATAAGTTAGCAGATGATATAGAAATTGTTGGTATGGAAAATATGGAGGAGGAAAACCTTAGACAGCAGGATGATATAGATGACTGGTTAGATGGGCAGAACAGTTGCAAATAAAATTTAAACCTGAAGACTGTGAGATGATGTATTTTGGAAGACTAACAAGGCAAGGGAATAGTTGATGAGGAGAGGTACAAAAGATCAGAGAGATGTAGGTGTAGATGCCCACTGATTCTTGAAGTCAGCAAGATCACAAAGTTAAGCTGGTTCAGAAGACATATGGGATATTTGTTTTGATTAGTCAAGGAACTGAATGCAAGAGCTGGGAGATTATGACTGAACTGTATATAATGTTAGTTAGGTTACAGTTAGACTACTATGTGCTGTTCAGGTCTCCACGGTATAGGAAATATGTGATTGGGGTAGGGTACATGCAGAGGAGATTCACCAGGATGTTGCCTAGGCTTGTACATTTCCGCTATGAGGACAGACTAGATAGGCAGGGTGTTTTCCTTAGTGCAGAGAAGGATGAAGAGGGGCCCTGATCAATGTGAACAAAATTATGAGGGGCATAACTACGGTAGGTAGGATGAAATCTTTCCCCTTAGGAGATGGGTCAGTAACCAACGGTATAGATTTAAGAGAAGGGACAGGAGATTTAGAGGGGATTTACAGAGAGATTTTTTTTCACCCAGAGGGTGGTGGATATCTGGAACTCACTGACTGAAAGTGTAGTAGAGATAGGAAAGCTCACAACATTTCAGAATTCTTTAGATAAATATTTCAAATGCCATAGCATTCAAGGCTACAGGTCAAGTGCTGGAATGAATACGATGGGCTGAAGAGCCTCTTTTGGTGCTGTGAAAATCTATGACTCTGTGAATCCAAACTATGTAGGTGTGGTCCCATGGATGCCCGATGTCATTGGAGCAAGTCTTCTACTCTTGCAACATCCTTGCAATAAAGGCTGATATTACAATTTGCTTTCTTAATTGCTTGCTGTGTCTGCATGTAAATGCTGTGTAATTTGTGTACAAAGATAACAAAACTGCACTGAATACTACCACTTGAAGAATTAACATCACAATAAAATCCCAGCATTCTTTCTCCTTAATTTAGTTTTTATTCTCTCTTCCAATCTGTTCTGCCTCTCCTGATGTTGCTGAATGTTACTGCAAATAGAGTCATAGAAGTTTACAACATGGTAACAGGCCCTTTGACCCAACTTGTCCCTGCCAGCCAATTAATCAATTAATCTAGTCCCTGTTTTTAAATGTTTGCCAGTCCCTTGGCTGAATGGAAGTGCTTCGCGTGTGAACTCAGACAATGAATGACCAGATTATTGGACCAGTTCTGTCCTGTTGCAATTCCCAGCCGTTCTCACTTTCCGTTATGAATCACTATGTAGACATCTGGAGCAGGAACTCTGCCTTCTGCTTTACCCTCCCAGTTTTGAGGTGCTGAGGCCAGTGAAGCAAACCAAAATCATCGCAGCTGTACTCAGCTGAGCAGATAAAACTTAAATTTTCATTAAATTTAATAGAACGCTGTAGAGTGTCATTCAGTTCTGCACTGAAGACCCACTCATCCAATATATTACTCTACTAATATCATATCATGGCTGAATAAGCATAAGTGTCTGTATACTCAAATCACTGATTTAAATAGGTGAGGGGTTGGCAAATGTCTTTTGTGTAGGCGTATGCCTTCACATTTTGGCATGAATCTCACCTTTAAATGAGTTTCAACCCGGAAAAAAAGGTTAGTGTTCTTGATAAAAGCTGCTGAGGCCATGGAAATGAATTTCACAGCTTGTTTGGTGCCAAACAGGGGGAAAAGACTTTCCAGCTGATGGGTTTAAACTTGTAAAAAATGCAGCATGCTAAAGGTAAGTCATATTTTTGAAGGATTTAAAGATAAATGTGTTTGATGTAACCATCTCTGACTGTCGTGAGGCAGTGGTATTGTTGTAGCCAAAAATCTGTGGGAATTGGTGTCAAAACCGTCAAAGGTTTTGAACTCGTATCTGGAGATATCCATGTGACTCTAAAAATATTGGAGTCAAAACTGAAACCTGTACTTTACTGCAAGCAATTTATGACAATTAAATGCAAGAGATCTTTGAACTGAAGAGGTCACATTACCAGCATTAATGTAAAGTTCTGTTTTGAGTTTTTAATCTCCAGTTCTCTTTAGTTTCTAAGGGGAAAAATGTCATCACCTCCTCAGCCCGATACTGAAGGATGTTCTGTTCATCGAAACAGGAAGGTAAATTGAGGTACTCAAATACCCCACTTGTTAGAGCTCAACGTCTTCAACTTTTCCTCTTCTAAACTGTATTGGGAGTCAACATTCAAGCATTTGTCTAGCACCTAGAATCATAGAATCCCTACACTGTGGAAGCAGGCCATTTCGCCCTTTGAGTCCACACATCAAAAAAGACAACTGTCTGCAGAAATGATGGATTTTTTTTTAAGACAAAAGAGCTAAGAGGGGGAAAACAGCCTCTATGGGCCAATCATCTGGAAACAAAGGATAAAATGTGAAATATTCTCAAGTCCACTGGATTTCCTGTTGACAAAGTTGACTTGTAGACAGCTATAGGTTTATGATAAATGTCCAGTTCTAATTCCAATCACGTTGGATTTGAGCAGTAGATTAGTCACAGTCCATTCCCTTCAGGGTTTATAAAGTAGACATAAATACTGGTGTTTGAAAATTCTGTCAGGTATCCTGAGAAACACGATTTCAGGAGAAAGGTTTGCAGCTTCTAACATTTTACACTGACACCTGGGTTTGGAAAACTGAATATTAAAACCAGAAATAGTTGCTAGGCAACTATTAGCCTGTATGCCTCTCAAAGCCAAGTTTTTTTCTCCAGCTATTAAGGTGACAAATACTATCTCTTATCTCTTCAGTGCAGCGTAGGTTCACGAGGTCAATTCCTGGAATGGCGGGATTATCTTACACTGAAAGACTGGAGCGACTGGGCTTGTATACCCTTGAGTTTAGAAGACTGATAGGGGATCTGATTGAGACATATAAGATTATTAAAGGATTGGACACTCTGGAGGTAGGAAACATGTTTCCGCTGATGGGTAAGTGCCGAACCAGAGGACACAGCTTAAAAATAAGGGGTAGGCCATTTAGGACAGAGATGAGGAGAAACTTCTTCCCCCAGAGAGTGGTGGCTGTGTGGAATGCTCTGCCCCAGAGGGCAGTGGAGGCCCAATCTCTGGATTCATTTAAGAAAGAGTTGGATAGAGCTCTCAAGGATTGTGGAATCAAGGATTATGGAGATAAGGCAGGAACAGGATACTGATTAAGGATGATCAGCCATGATCATATTGAATGGTGGTGTAGGCTCGAAGGGCAGAATGGCCTACTCCTGCACCTATTGTCTATTCAAAAGCTGTACTACATGGTTCTCCAAAGTAACCTGATATTTGGTAAACAGCTGCAGACACTAAACTGTCAGATTCATTTCCAAGAATTCAGATGGTAAAAATTCTTTCAACCCAGAGATTGTCTGTAAAATTCAAAATCATCCAGTTCTTTTGAGATGGATTTTAAATACGAATGTGTTCCCAATACAAAGATACGGTGGATCATGATTTCAATATCAAAATATTCAGATTGTCGCCATTGTAGATCTGTGAACATGGGTATGTGTGAACAGGACTTGTTGTGATTTAGGATTTGGGTAACATTATACCTCCAATATCAGCACTGCTGCCTGTCACATCGCAATGAATACAAACAGTTCAGACCATCTTTGAGAGGTCTATCCAATTCTTTCTTAAATGAATCCAGAGAGTGGGCCTCCACTGCCCTCTGGGGCAGAGCATTCCACACAGCCACCACTCTCTGGGTGAAGAAGTTTCTCCTGAGCTCGGTCCTAAATGGTCTACCCCGTATTTTTAAGCTGTGTCCTCTGGTTCGGCACTCACCCATCAGTGGAAATATGTTTCCTGCTGCCAGAGTGTCCAATCCTTTCATAATCTTATACGTCTCAATCAGATCCCCTCTCAGTCTTCGAAACTCAAGGGTATACAAGCCCAGTCGCTTCAGTCTTTCAGTGTAAGGTAATCCTGCCATTCCAGGAATTGACCTCGTGAATCTACGCTGCACTCCCTCAATAGCCAGAATGTCTTTTCTCAAATATGGAGACCAGAACTGCACACAGTACTCCAGTTCTCCTTCCTATATCTGGCTGCACATTCCATTGTATCTCAGATTGCTGAGCTGCTTCACTTTTTTTTGACAATTTATTGAAGGACTGGCATGCAGAGTAGCAGTACCATATCACCAGGTGGCTTAGTGGGAAAACTAATGTGTGATCATTTACAAAAAAAAAAATCTAAATTTACCATGAAATGCTTGCTTTAGGAAAAATATATAAATTCAGGTAGTGTCTGCTTTGCAAATAGATCTGGTATCTTTTCTGTGTCACTCCATCCCAGCCAAAAAAATGTCCAAATTTGTATAGTTTAAAAGAAACCTGCAAAGAACGAAGGAAACTCTCATGATCCCTTGCTCCACTTTGGAGCTATACCCCTGCAAATTTCTAATGTCCTCTGGTTTAACTGAATCGTTTTCAAGTGTAACAAGTATATCTAATCTAGCCTGACCCTCTTATGCAGTACTGGAGGATGCCCCGCTGTCTGAAGCACTGTCAGTCAGATGATATTTTAAACCAGGCTTTGTCTGTTCACTTCGGTGGATGTAAAATATCCCACAGCACTTTTGAAAGCCAGCAGGTTACCATTGTTGTCCTGACCAATATCTATCCTTCAGTCAACATCACAGATTATTACTTTCAGATCATTTTCACTTTTTCTTTGGAGCTTTCTGCCTACAGTTTGGCTGCCATGCTTCCTGTATTTTAATAATGAATATGCATTAAGAGTATTTTATTGATGGCAAAACACTTTGGGAAGTTCTGAAAGGTGCTATATAAATGAAAGTTTTTTTTGCTGAAATCTTTGATATCCTCTGCTGTGGATTCTGAGTTTGGACTAAGTTCTTTTTATTTTGTCAAGCTGTTCATGGTCCTATTGTGATTGCTAGTTGCGGTTTCACCAGAAAAAAGCTAAGGGACCTCTATAAACATTGTAAGACAACCAGGTTTTAATAAAAAAACGTTTTTTTGTGGGGGGGAGATAGGTAACTTTAAATTAAACATATGACTTACATGACTTCATATTGGCAAGTCATTTCTATAACAGAAAACCTGATGCACAGCTTGTTATAATTTAATTATTTGAATGAGATTCCTGAACTGTTACAGATTTGTTTTTTCCTTTTTGTAAGTGCAAGAATGATCTGCCAGCCAGCAACTGCCCAAATGCTTATAGGCTCTTCCCAAATATTCCTTATAAAGCATTGGGTTATCTGGGTGTTTGTAGGTCTTCTAGTAACCATGGTGAAAGATGTATGAGGAATTTAGGAGACTAGCTAAATTGTGGATGGTTATAGACTCTATAAATAGACTGTTTTGAGTTGTGTCCCTGGGAAACAGACAGTGTCCAAGAAACAAACTTTGTCCATCAGAGGTGCTTCTGAGAGAGAGAGGGAGAGAGAGGTTGTCCTTTAGGTTTTGTAAAACATGGTCCCCTTATTTGGACTGTGTTCTTGAGTTGTGCTGAACACAAAAATGTGCAAGAGTAAAGTTATCAAAAAAGGTATGTTATATCTTTTTGTTAAACATTACGCTGGATGAAAATTTTCAAAGCTGCTGTTTTGTGCTGAGAGAAGCCATTCTGGATGCAGCAATGCTGTACTTCTCAATGTTGGAGTTGAGCTGTTGGTTGTTTCATCTCTGCATTTAGTTTGCTTCTCCCGTATGAAGAAAGAACCTGCTGCAAAGTCTCTGCCAATCACACCTTCCAATGCTGGGTGTGTGGGAGCAGCCTCTTGTGATGGCTTCTCTGCTTTCCCTCCTGGAAAGGACTGAGCCATTTCTGTGAAGAGACCACTCTCATGTGAGTGCAGGAGCTGTGAGTTGGCAAACCCTTCCCAAGGATGATGATGAACTCAATACTCTAAGAACAAAAACAAAAACTGCTGGGTAAACTCATTGGGTTGCATCAGAGAGGTCATCGACATTGACACTGGATGGAATTCTACTGCTCACCTCACCATAGTGATATGGGCTATGGTGAAGTGAACGAGATTATCATTTTTCTCAATTGTATGCTGAGGTTCTCGCTAGGCAGCAGCAAATTCCCAATTGACATTGGCTGTTGCTTGTTAAACACCTTATTAGCAACCTAGCTCACCACCAGTTGTAATCTTACCAAACTCATCATATAAACTAGCATGACATTGCAACCAGAGCGGACTCTTGGCTGATTCAACTCCCCATTTGCTACATAAGACCTCTACGTTGGACCTTGGGCACTAATATCTTGAGCACGTTCCATGGACACTCGCCATCTGCACCCAATGTCTACCAGACATTGGTATCTGATATGCTAGCCTCTATGAACCCTCATGGCACGTCAATTTAAGGATGCTTCTGCACTTCATTGACATACCTCTGGTAACATTGGCATCTATAATTGTAATTCTGCAGAAAGGACACTGCTGAGTGGCACACACCCAACTCATGGACAAAAACAGTTACATCTCTGGGCTCTTTGCTCCCTGTCATAATGCTCACTCACCGTGACCCAACCTGCATTCTCACAGCATCCTGGCCTTGCTATGCCTTTTTGTGCACTGTGTACCAGGTTCACATTTACCACTGTCTTGCTGTGTTATCTAGTGTAGACGGAAACCCAGGAGGCTTGCCACAATTGTCATCAAAATGATGAGGGGGGGATCTAATTGAATCTTACTGAGTGGCCTGCACAGAGTAGATGTTGGGAAGATGTTTCCATTGAGAGGAGAAACTAGGACCTGAGGGCACAGCCTTAGAGTAAATGGAAAATCTTATAGAATGGAAGTAAGGAGAAACTGCTTCAGCCAGAGAATGGTGAATGTATGAATTTCACTATCACAGAAGGCTGTGCAGGCCAGGTCATTGAGTATATTTAAGGCTGAGATAGATAGGTTCTTGATTGTCAATGAGATCAGCGGTTATAGAAAGAAAGTGGGAGAATGGGGATGAGAAACTTAACAGCCATGATTGAATGGTGGACCAGACTCAATGGGCTGAGTAGCCTAATTTTTTGCTCCTATGTCTTATAGTTATTGTCCAGTGAAGAGGTAATCCGATATCAGTCCACAACCTGCTTGGGGTAATCAAGAGTCGGGATCTGCTGCTGATAAGGGGTAAGGGACTGGATGACAGTCAGCACTGGGCCAGTTTTGACTCTTTCTGCCCATTATGGGCTATATAAGAAAGAGGCGTGGATTCAGGAAAATAAATGTGAGTTGCACAGCTATTACTGTTGAGTCAGTGGGGTTTCCTGAGTAAGTAAGTAGGCAGCACAGAGGGTATGCAGGGTTAGTGGTATCCCAGGTTGTGGTGGATGAGGCGAATAGAGAAAGATGGTGCAGACAACCATGAAGGAGGCAGAGCATGAGGCTTGGTGGGAGTAGCAGAGATGGAGTGCGAGCGTGGACAAAGACATTGGCCTTCTTCCTAGAATATTGGGCATTCCTCCAGATGGTTGAGACTAGACTGACTTAAGTGGCAACCTTGGGCCAGGCTGGCATAATGGCCTCTTGTGGCCTGCACTGCTCATCCTGGAGGAAGGGGAGGTCCTTTCAATGCCTCACCCTGACAACACACTGCTTCCAAAGTGTAACCCCGTTTCCCAGTCTGCTCTGTCTTGGGCAATTGTCAGGAAACATGCAGGGCAGCTCCGGACTGGCACTCCTTGTCTGGGTGAAAAACAGCCAAGGCCTTTTAAATGTGGTGCCAACATTGAGAACGCCTGTTCGTTCTGAGATCTGCAGTGAGTGCTGGGTTGCTGTGAGAACTGAATGAGTGGAGATTGAACATGATATTCTGCATAAGGTCTGAAATGTCAATTCATGTGATGAGTTGGTAAGATAACTCACTCGGCCTCACGGTGTGGATTAATCCACCAAAATCGACATGACTCACCCTTTGCCACAAATCCATAAACTTCAGCTCTCCTTCTCTCTGCAGATGCTATCTGACATGCGCTGAGCTGTTCCAACATTTTTGATTTTGTCATTTCAGATTTCCGCAGTGTTTTGCTTCAGTGCTATTGATCAACTGATGTCCTATTTTTGCGGGCTGGACTAACTAGTTAGGTACTTGGAGTGAGGAATCCTTCCAATTTTAGCACTCTGACACCACTCCCCTTTGTTCCCACTCTGAGGAGGATTAGACCAGTTGTAGAGTCCTTCCTACCTCTCTCGTCAAGACCAACTAACTGAACAAGAACCAGGAATTGGACCTGAGACTCTACCTTTGTATCATCTACAAATTGAGCAACAATGCCCTATGTTCTATGTATTTGAGTCCCTGGCTTCTCTGGTTCAGCTTGTCAACCCTTACACAGACTGGGAAAGGTAGTTATTTCACTTCAATTTCAGTTTTCAAATGGAAGAAGGCAAATTCCCCAAGTTTTGGGTGGCACAGTAGCTCAGTGGTTAGCACTGCTGCCTCACAGCACCAGGGTCCCAGGTTCGATTCTGGCCTCAGCAACTGTCTGTGGAGTTTGCACATTCTCCCAGTGTCTGCGTGAGTTTCCTCCGGGTGCTCTGGTTTCCTCCCACAGTCCAAAGGTGTGCAGGTTAGGTAAATTAACCATGCTAAATTGCCCATAGTGTTCGGTGCATTAGTCAGAGAGAAATGGGTCTGGGTGGGTTACTCTTTGGAGGGTCGGTGTGGACTTGGTGGGCTGAAGGGCCTGTTTCCACACTGTAGAGAATCTAATCTAATCTAATCTTTTCTTCCTAACTTAAGTTCTATTTATGATACCAGCCAAGCCAGATAGTCCTGATTTTTCTGTTATTTAGGTCTAATGTCTACATCAGTGGCTTTCCTTTCTTCTTCTTGAGGAGACCAATCCTCATACAGGTAGGAGAACCACTGGAGTGTGATATTTCAGCTGCCATTGGGAATAATGCCAGGAAAATAAGCAGAAGAAAGCTAGGATTGCATAGTGAGTCCTGTATGAATGCCATTGGAGCTGATTTTAATACTAGAAACTTGGAGTGATGGCGCTTTCTGCACTCGGACTTCTCTCCTGATAGTTGAAGCTGTGAATGTTTAGGTAGGTGTATGAACTGAACGCTGTTTTCACTACAATTACGGTGTGTTTTCAGTTTCACTTTGGCTGTGTTTGAAAAAAGTGTAAGAGATGGAATTAGATCAATAATTCTGTTCCCTGAAATTGCATTCAAAGCTGCAAACAGAGCTTTATAAAACCTGGAAGATAGACTCTGTACTTGCAGGTTCTGGATTAGTGGTGCTGGAAGAGCACAGCAATTCAGGCAGCATCCGAGGACAGGCAAAATCCGAGGACAAGCTCTCTGCCTTTATCCCTGATGAAGGGCTTTTGCCCGAAACGTCGATTTTGCCTGTCCTCGGATTTTGCCTGTCCTCGGATGCTGCCTGAATTGCTGTGCTCTTCCAGCACCACTAATCCAGAATCTGGTTTCCAGCATCTGCAGTCATTGTTTTTACCTCTGTACTTGCAGGGCTAAGTTGTGTTAATACACAGAATTGGCTTTATTGCATTTCAGTGAATCACAAAATAGACTTGCCACATAATGGGAATTAACAGGTATAGTGCTGTGCAATCTGCTTTGACCAATCTTTTAGTTACCTCTCCTCTATAATTATTGACTGATTACACTCCCTTGTCTTGGTTGGGATTGTGTTAGAGATCTGTACAAATGCAAATTGTTGTTTTTAACTGCCCATGTACATGCACTGAATTGATCTGCCATATTTTTGTCCACCTATTTAGACTTTGTCAATTTGTAACTTGCAGCTGTTACCTGCACACTTTACTGTGCTTCTACATTAGTGACATCCGAAGACTTCACTGTGTAATTCTTTTCTTTCATCAAGATGCTGATATCTTTGGTCTCAGTACAGATCCTTGGAGAGCATTGATTGAATCAGTTAGAGAATGTTCCCTTCTATGTGTCCTAACCCCTAACCAATTACTAAATTATTTCACAAGGGCATTTCATGTGCTGTGTTGTTTGATAATTTCTCGTGAGCCAACATCTAAAATGTCTTCTGAAATTCCATATAAACTTTCACACAAAAAAAAACAGGTTAGACATGATCTGACCTTTAGAATCTGTCTGACACTCTTTTTGGATAGCTTGTAATTGTGCAAATGCTGAATGTCACTGTCCTTGTTGATAGAGTTCTGTAATTTATTTCATCCTCCATTTATCTCTCTTCCTCGCTCCCACTATTTTCTTCTTAAAAAAGTACTGTTTTAATTTTTCATACTCACAATTCTAGACAGCTTTAAAATGTTCATCTTCAACTCTTCCACTAATTACTTTAGTACCTGAGATGGAAACCATTACAAACCAATGTTCTGAAGGTTTCAAGGATGTAGTTAACACTATTGAGTAGGAAGATTGCACCCAGAGCAGTGTCCTCCTAAATCATAGCTTTGCTGCATAGGTTCCGCTGCTGAGAAGTTGCCTATTGAATTCAAAAGTTGTAGGTGCTGATAGAGGAACCAGTTTCCTGTGGCACTAACATGGCACTGGCTGTTTCCTGAAAGTCCAGCAGCCGCTGAAGGAATAATATCGCATTACCAGTCAGTATATGAGAACAGTTCCATCTTTGGGCATAATATACTCTTTGTCTGAATGCATGTTAGTGCTATCTGCAAACTCTACCAAATCTTTTGTAGAGTTGACTATCTTAAGTCTCATTATTTTCTCTATTTACAAAGGAACGAGCTCATTTTGCATCATCCTTTAATCCTTCCTATTACTTGTTTTTATGAGAATCTATTTAGTCCAGTTAATTGAGAAGAACTTAGTAAACTATCCAGAAAAGGTTTATGAAAATGTTTCCAGGAGTGAATGACTTCAGTTACCAGGGTACGCTGACAAAGCGAGTACTGTTCCCCTTACAGAAGAGAAGGTCAAAAGCAGATGTGTCAGAATTGTTCACTATCATGAGAGGTATGAACAGTGCAAATAGGGAGAATTGTTCTCAATCTCTGAAGTGCTGAGAACTAAAGGACACTGATTTAAAGTAAATGACAAAAGAACAACATGAGGAAAATCTTTTACTCAGCAAATGTTCAGGATCCAGAACGTGTTGTTGGTCAGTGTGGTGGAAGCTGCTTCTACTGGAGATTTCAAAAGGCAATTGAGTAATTATGTAAAGAGAGAAAATGTACAGTGGTACAGTGGCAAGTTGGGGAAGTGGAGTGACTGAGAACGGATGTAGTAGGCTGAATGGTATTGTGATGGTATTCCTTGATTCTAATTACTATTAATTTATTTCTTATCCTTTTGAGTTTGCTGTATTCAATTTTACCTTGCCTTCTGCCCCCCCCAAGCTGAGTTTAATATTTTTGTTTTTGATTCCCAGGATTTTCATTTACTATAAGATTGTAAACAGGTTGGTCATTATTTATTGTCTAATCTGGTGTAGCTGTTTCCTCTTTGGTTCTAAGTGTCCTGAATAAATTCTAGATACATACTGCTTTTACTGCTGCTTTTTCTCTTTGTCCAGTCTGTGAGAGAATTTAAATTTCTGTATATTCACATTGTTTTCCCTGATTTCATTAAAATTTCATTAATGAATGAATGATTTTATTATCATGTGTATTTTACAGATTTCCTTGTGAATCTGCTTCCCTTCTTCTACTTCTGCAGCTTAATTCAAAGTAATAAGCATTTTAAAAGTAATAGTCTTATCCTGCAAGGCTCTCAACACTTCACAGATGTATTTTACAGTGTAAACTACAGTGAAAAGCTTCCAGTGTCTCCATTATGCATCCGAGCATGAATATTCAACTCCTGTACAGAAGGAGAGTCTGGAGTTTACCATCCAGTTTACTCTGAGAAGTAGAAGGTCCAGAAATGTGACTCAGTGGTAGACTCACCAACTTCAAGGGCACTTAAACAGTCAGTGAATAAGCATATGGAGAAAAATGGAATAACTTAGGTGGATGGGCTTCAGATTGGTTTCACAGGTTGGCGCAACATCGAGGGTCTGCACTGCGCTGTAATGTTCTATGGGTTGTTGTACACATCAGTTTGGATTGTACCTCAACCACGTGTGGGCGGCACGGTGGTACAGTGGTTAGCACTGCTGCCTCACAGCGCCAGAGACCCGGGTTCAAATACCGCCTCAGGCGACTGACTGTGTGGAGTTTGCACGTTCTCCCCGTGTCTGCGTGGGTTTCCTCCGGGTGCTCCGGTTTCCTCCCACAGTCCAAAAGATGTGCAGGTCAGGTGAATTGGCCATGTTAAATTGCCCGTAGTGTTAGGTAAGGGGTAAATGTAGGGGTATGGGTGGGTTACGCTTCGTCGGGTCGGTGTGGACTTGTTGGGCCGAAGGGCCTGTTTCCACACTGTAATGTAATCTAATCTAATCACCTTCTAATTGGAATATCACAAGCTACTGAGTGAAAGAATTAATTCAATCTCGCCAAGCTATCAAAATGAACAACTTGTCTTAAGTTATAACAGTAATTTATCACCCTTTTTAAAAAAAAAAGTACTTTTAATTTACTATAAAAAACGCAATTAGCAGGAATTAACCTAAAGCACCATTTATGTAGTTGGTTGCTGGTGGTGTATAGATCACGTGGAGCCTGAGTTGCTGTTGCCACATGCACGTTACATGGCTCCAAATTCCTTTACGTCACATGATTGACCAGGTCACCTCTGTCACTACCTGCCAGAGGCATGTGCTGGAAGGGATTGCAGGTTAATACTTCCCTGTTCAGCTGAGTATTGTCACTGCATCGAACGGCCCCCACCCCCATTCACAGCATCAGATCACCGCATACCCTTCAGTCTCTGAATCAATTGAAGCTTATGTGCAGAATTTTAACTCTCATTGGGAAGAATGCAGATTAGCCATCTTGGGTCTATAGTGGAGACTCTGCCGATATTTCTTTTCATGGCAACCAGACATCTTAATGCACTTTACAGCCCTTGGTGTACTTTTGAAGTTTGGACTGTTGTATTGTAGGAAATGCTGCAACTAATCCAAAAATTACAGTATGATTGTGACTGTTGTTGTAACATTGATTATGGGATAGAAATTCGCCATGGATATCTCACTATTGTTCTTCCAAATAGTGCCAAGGAGGCAGGTGGAACCTTGATTTAAGGTCAGACTAGCCCAAACGTTTGTGCTGAAGCCCTGAAGTAGAACTTGAACCCTGAAACCTTGTGTTTCAGAGGTAAGTATGGTATACACTGAGCTATAGCTGGGTTGGAATTGGGTGGTCAATGGACTGCTCACTGGAACTCAGTTAAATTTGGCTTCAGGAGGAAAAGCTGAAACCGTTTTGTACCCACAACTTTATTTCTGTTTTTTTTTTCCAAGCATTGAACACTCATTGGGGATAACTTGGATGTTTGGCAGTTATGTAAAACTGGATATTGTATATTAAGAGTGATGAAATTTGGGAGAGATTTTTAATGAGGTGGCTGAGCTGCACTTGCAGGTCTAATACAAACAGCTAAAGTCAAATCTCCAGCATGGAGAGAGGAAATCTCTGACACAAGCCCTGAAATCACGTAACACTTTTGTGTTTTTTCTGAATCTACATCCATTCTTCTACTTTTGTGGCTTAATTTAAAGTAATAAGCATTTTCAAAAATAGTCCTCCAAGACTCTCAACACTTCACAGGTGTAATTATTTTTGACTGAGAACCAAGAGCTACATTTTTCCATATTTTAGCTAAATGAGGAGAATTCCGTCGCACACCTGACTCATGCTTTGTAGATGGTGGACAGGCTTTTGGGAGACAGGAGGTGAGTTACTCAACACAGTATTCCAAGTCTCTAATCTGCTCTTGTCACCACCGTCTTGATATGCCAGTCCGGTTCCGTTTCTGGCCAGTGGTAAAGCAGGATACTGATAGTGAGGGACTCAGTGATGGTAACACCATTGGATGTCATGGGGTGATGGTTAGATTATCATGTCTGCCTGGCATTTTGTGTGGCATGATGTTGTTTGCCACTTTTCACTTCAGGCCTGAATATGGCCCCATCTTGCTGCATTTGAACATTGACTGCTTCAGTATGTGAGAAGTCACGAATGGTGCTGACCATTGTGCGATCATCAGTGAATGGACACACTTCTGCTGACCTTATAACGTGGAGATGGTAATCGATGAAGCAGCTGGAGATGGTTGGACCGAGGACACTACCCTGAGGAACTTCTGCAGAGATGTCCTGGAGCTGAGATGACAGGCCTCTCAACAGCCACGACCATCATCCTATGTGCCAGGCATGTCTCCAACCAGTAGTGAGTTTTCTCTGATTCCCATTGATTCCAGGTAAAAATAATGACTGCAGATGCTGGAAACCAGAGTCTAGATTAGAGTGGTGCTGGAAAAGCACAGCAGTTCAGGCAGCATCCGAGGAGCAGTAAAATCGACGTTTCGGGCAAAAGCCCTTCATCAGGAATACAGGCAGAGAGCCTGAAGGGTGGAGAGATAAATGACAGGAGGGTGGGGATGGGGAAAAAGTAGCATAGAGTACAATAGGTGAGTGGGGGAGGGATGAAGGTGATAGGTCGGGGGGTGGTGGAGTGGATAGGTGGAAAAGAAGATAGGCAGTAGGACAAGTCCGGACAAGTCATGGGGACAGTGCTGAGCTGTAAGTTTGGAACTGGGTTGAGGTGTGGGAAGGGGAAATGAGGAAACCGTTGAAGTCCACATTGATGCCCTGGGGTTGAAGTGTTCCGAGGCGGAAGATGAGGCGTTCTTCCTCCAGGCGTCTGGTGGTGAGGGAGCGGTGGTGAAGGAGGCCCAGGACCTCCATGTCCTCGGCAGAGTGGGAGGGGGAATTGAAATGTTGGGCCACAGAGCGGTGTGGTTGATTGGTGCGGGTATCCCGGAGGTGTTCCGTAAAGCGCTCTGCTAGGAGGCATTCAGTATCCTCAATGTAGAGGAGACGGCATCGGGAGCAACGAATACAATAAATGATATTGGTGGATGTGCAGGTAAAACTTTGATGCATGTGGAAGGCTCCTTTAGGGCCTTGGATGGAGGTGAGGGAGGAGGTGTGGGCGCAGGTTTTGCAATTCCTGCGGTGGCCAGGGAAGGTGCCAGGATGGGAGGGTGGGTTGTAGGGGGGTGTGGACCTGACCAGGTAGTCACGGAGGGAATGGTCTTTGCGGAAGGCGGAATGGGGTGGGGAGGGAAATATATCCCTGGTGGTGGGGTCTGTTTGGAGTTGGTGCAAATGTCGCCTGTGTTCCTGATGAAGGGCTTTTGCCCGAAACGTCGATTTTACTGCTCCTTGGATGCTGCCTGAACAGCTGTGCTTTTCCAGCACTACTCCCATTGATTCTAGTTGTACTAGGACACTTTGATGCCACAGTCGGTCAAATGCGACCTTGATGTCATGGGCAATCACTCTTACCTCACCTCTGGAATTCAGCTCTTTTGTCCATGTTTGAACCAAGGCAGTAATGAAATGAGAAACTGAATTACCCTGGCAGAACCCAAACTTAGTGTCAGTGACCAGATTGTTGAGAAACAAGTACTGCTTGAAAGCACTGTTGATGACTCCTTCCATTACTTTATTGACTATCATTCCTTTAATGGGCTTTGTGGGGTGCCCCTTCTGTAAGAAGGGTGCCATGCTTACGAAAATGACAACCCTGCTCTGAAAATCAAGTATGAAACTGAGATATTTCAATGTGTAAAGGTGCAAGGATATTGTTGCCAGGTTTACTAAATAATAAAGTATACATTACATGCCACCTACTGGAATTTACAAGGTGCAGGGTAGCTTTTGAGTTTGAAGCTATGGGAAACCCTACCTCTGTACATTGGGCAGTGAATGATACAAAAGTCTTGAAGGATTGTTCAGCCGAAGACCAGCTCATATTAAGGTTTGAGACCTCTTATTTACTCGAGAATGTCACATATGGAAGCTTTTGTCTTCACTATTGTTTTGTTTTCAACACTCTTTAGCAATGCTATTTCTGATGTTGCAAATATGATTACAAAACAATTTATCTGTGATTCTCGACTGGTTGTGATGTGCCTGTGAGACATTTAATGCCTTGAAAATATCCTCTGGTGGTTTAGTTGGTAAGTGCCCTGGTCAGTGTAAATCTAACACACAAAGATCATGAAGATGCTGATTTGTCCCTTGGATTAAGTTAGCTGATATTGAAGGCAAATTAGCCAGCATAAAATATTTTGAGATATTTCAACGTGATAACAGATCGCATATTTGTTTGTCAGCAAAGAAAATGTCTAATGGCTATTCAGTGATCACTGCTGTGAAATGTCCACATATGGAGATCAGATAAGGGCAATATTAGCTTTGCCGTACTCGCTAGGATGGAACAGTGTGCTCAATGTCCGAATCGATAAATTAAGAATAGCTACTTAAGCTAGTGTTTGTGGAACTACATCCACAGCATGATTAAAGCCTGTCAGCAAAGACTGAAGAAGACAAGTACCTTAGTAAACTGTTAACTTGGAATGTTTTAGCCTAGATACATGGGTTATTGTTGCCGTACACTCTTACAATTCCATTAATGGCTCAAATATAATACTGTGCTCATTGACCTCATCTGTTTGACTAAGATTTTCATGTTTGCTTTTTCAATTCCAGCCACTTCTCAGAAATGATTCAGAAAGTGGTTCAGTATCTGCATTCCACCAAATAGCTAAGGCGAGTTGGTGTGTTGGTGATAATCATTGTTTAGCTCTCTAACTTATCTACTTGACTCATTTTTGAAGTTTTTGTTAATTACCGAGGATGTCAGTGATCTAGTTGTTCCAGAATGTTTTATTTCTTTCTTTTAGATTGGTGAGGGTCACACAGTGAGTGACTGTTCTGCACTGGTGCATCACACAGGGTTTGATAAGGAAAGACTGAAGGAGGTTGTTACAGGTCCTAAGAAGCTTGTGCTTTGGTCCAGGGTCTATGCAGACTAATTGAGAGGAAAAGCTCTCCATATTTGGAAAAAAAGAACCAGCCATCTGTCAGCTTTATTCCCAAAACCAGTTTATGTAGAATGCATTTGGAATGTTATATTTAGAGGATTAGTTCATTTTCCGTCTTAAAATTTCCTATTGTTTAATAAAAATAGGTGCAGGCTTTGCATGTTAAAAAAAAAAATCAAGCTTTTAAAACAGTTTATCCACACTGGTATATTGTTTCCATCAACAAATATTTATCTTGTGTAAGTTCAGAAGTGGTGAAATTTGGTTTGGATTTATTTTGGAATACATCTCAATGTACAAAACTAAAACCAGACAAGAGTCTACATGTAGTCAGTCAGTTAAGAGCAGAACCCCAATCAGGATTTGTTTGTTGTCCTTTTACTTACCCAGAAGCACTGAGGCCAATTCCTGTTCTATTCAGGCTCCAGCTTCAGGCATCTAATGGGGCCATTGAGGGAAAATTGAATGTCAGATGTCAGGGTTTACATGGCTCAATACCACACCAGGTAATACATTTATTTACTGATCTATTGAGGAAGCATATAGATGTATGTGAAATTATGTCATGCATTGAAGGGAAGTCCTGTTTACAAATCAAACATATGCAGTTTTGAAATTTAAGAAACTTATTCTCACATTGGGGTTTTCTTCAGACTTTTAAAAATATTATTTATTCTTTCATGGAATGTGAGTGTCACCATTTGTTGCCTGTCCTTAATGGATTGGCTTGCTGGGTAAGTTCTGAATCAACTGCATTGCTGTGGATCTGCAGTCATGTGTAAGCCACACCAGGTGAGAATGGTAGATTTCCTTCCCTAAAGGATGTTTATGAACCAGACGGGATTTTACAACAATTAATGACGGTTCATGGTCCCCATCACTGAAACAAATCTTCAATTCCAGATTTGTTAATTGTATTTAAATTAGACCACCATCCCCGTAGGATCTGAACTCCTATCCACACAGTGTTAGTCTGTTACTAGCTCAGGGCCATTACCTCTATACCACCATCTCTCCATCAGGCCTTTGTATACTGTTGCTAACTTGATAACCATGAAGCAGTAAATCAGTTGTTTTTAACAGAAAAATAATTATCTGTGAAACATATTTTCTGTAGCAGACTGCAGGGCAATGCCCTGGAGATGTACAGGTGGCACTGCAGGCATGAATTGTCCAAGTTTCTATAGTATGGAGATGAATTCTATTGATGTTGAACACCTTGGTTGTGTATCTTGTACACTTCACATGAGTGTTGTGGACAGCTTCTCACTGAGGTTTACCCTTGTCCTTAGATTGGATGAGTCCGGGAGAACAGATTGAGTGTTCGCTGCTCGGGGTCACCTCAATCATACAAAGGCTTATTCCAGACCTCAGACCTGCGAAAACATTCCACACATTCTCTTTCTTGGGATCTGCTACCAAACTGATTTTCCTAGTCCATCTGCATATTGAAGTCCCCCATGATTGTTGTACTGGTGCCTTTCTTACATGCGTTTTCTATCTCTAGATTTATTTTCTTACCCCACATCCTGACTGTTGCTAGGAGGCCTGTGTGTAACTCCCATAGGGTACTTTTTTCTTTGCAGTTCGTCAACCCTACCCACACGGGCTCTGCACCTTCCTACTCTATATCACTTTTTACTATTGATTTAATTTCATTCCTTACTGACAAGGTGACCCTGCCCCATCTGCCTGTCCTTTCAGTAGGACTCTTATCCTTGGATATTTAGTTCCCAGCCTTGAAGACCTTGTCGCTATGTTTCTGTGATACCCACAATATTGTACCTGCCAATTTCAATTTGTGCTAAATGCTCACTTACATTATTACTCAAGCATTTAAGTACAATATCCTCAGTCCCATATTGCTACTCCTTTTCTCAGCTTTGTTCCTTTATCTGTGTGCCTGAATTTTGACTTATAAGCCATTCTAAACTCTCTGTCCTGCTACTTCAGTAAGCTAACAACCTCTGCTGAGCCCTAACCCTGCTTTAACATTTTGTATATTTGTCTGTGCAACTGTACTCCTCCCCCACTATTTAGTTAAAGCTTACCTCTACTCCCGTGACTTTTGGTCTTACTTTCATAACTTGGTGACTCTGACAGCCCTCTTGTGCTTATTTCCCATAAATGTTTCTTCCAGTGTTCATCACTGGTATTCAGGAATACTGTCCTAATTTCTAGCTGTTTGGCATTAACGTGACATTTTGCTTAGTTATTCTGTTATCTGCAATGTTTGTTTGACGTGTCTTTGATTAACTTCACCAGAAGAAGCAGCCTTTTCTTCTAACATGGCCACAATCTTAAAAATATTTCTTCCGCACACACTGGTGGTTGTCATGGAATTACAGTACTGATAAAATGATTGTTGTTGGCTACTGCAGCATCAATGGTAGAGTCATAGAGATGTACAGCACTGAAACAGACCCTTTGGTCCAACCCGTCCATGCTGATCAGATATCCCAACCCAATCTAGTCCCACCTGTCAACACCCAGCCCAAATCCCTCCAAACCCTTCCTATTCATATACCCACCCAGATGCCTTTTAAATGTTGCAATTGTACCAGCCTCTACCACTTCCTCTGGCAGCCCGTTCCACGCATCATCCTCTGCGTGAAAAAGTTGCCCCTTAGGTCTCGTTAATATCTTTCTCCTCTCACCCTAAACCTATGCCCTCCAGTTCTGGACTCCCCCACCCCAGGGAAGAGACTTTGTCTATTTATCCCATCCATGCCCATCATGATTTTATAAACCTCCATAAGGTCACCCCTCAGCCTCCGACGCTCCAGGGAAAACAGCCCCAGCCTGTTTAGCCTCTCCCTATAGCTCAAATCCTCCAACCCTGGCAACACCCTTGTAAATCTTTTCTGAACCCTTTCAAGTTTCACAACGTGTTTCCGATAGGAAAGAGACCAGAATTGCACGCTATGTTCCAAAGGCAGAATAGTGAAAACAGCACAAATTATTTACATTCATATAGTCTCATTCACCACCTCACAGGGTCCCAAAGTGGTTTACAGCCAATAAAGTAGTTTTAATGCCTGGTCACTAGTGAGGTGCAGCAAGTCAATTTGCAAGGCCTCACAAATGACCGAATAATGTGTTTTCATGCTGTTGCCTGAGTGATGAATATTGACCAGGACACACAAGGGGAATACTCAAAATCATAAACTGTAGTGGTGCTGTTCATAGTGTTGACAGTATTAAGAATAATTCTGCCATGGCAACGTCAATGTGCTGCATAGAAACCTAGATACGAGAACAGGAGTAGACTCTTTTTGGCCTTTCACACCTACTCTGCCATTCAATACAATCACGGCTGATCATCCAACTCTGTACCCTCTTCCCACAAATTTCCCCATTCCCTTGATCCCTTTAGCCCTAAGAACTATATATGAAACTCTTCTTGAAAACTTTAAATGTTTTAGCCTCATCCACTTTCTGCGGCAGAAAACGTTACAGGCTCACCATTCTCTGGGTGAAGAGATTTCTGCTCACCTCATTCCTAAATGGCATACCCTGTACTCTTAAATTGTGACCCCTGGTTCTGGATACCGATCCTTCCTGCTTTCATTCTGAATAGTCCTGTTAGAATTTTATAGGTTTCTAAGGATTCTTCTATCCAACTCCCACCCCTCGTTCTTCTACATTGCAGAGAGAATACCCCTAACCAATCCAGTCTGTCTTCATAAGTCAGTCCTGGCTTCCCAAGAATCAAACTAGTAAACCTTTGCTGCATTCCCTCTGTAGTCAGAACATCCTTTCTCAGGTTAGGAGACCAAAACTGCACATAATACTCCAGGTGTAGTCTCACCAAGGCGCAGTAAAATTACTGCTCTTGGACTTGAGTTCTCTGACTATGAAGGCCAATGTACCATTTGCTTCTTCACAGGCTTCTGAAGTTTCCTGTTTACCTTCAGTGACTTGTGTACAAGGATGCCCAGTTCTCATTGCCATCTATCGCCATTCAGGTAACAATCTGCTTCCCTGTTTCAGCCACCAAAATAGACAACCTCACATTTATCTACATTGTCCTTCTTCAGCCATGTATTTGTCTACTCACTCAATTTGCCCAAATCACAATAAAGCATCTTTGCATCCTCCTCACAGCTTACCCTCAATCTCAGCATGGCGCTGTTTGTAAACTTGGAGAGGTTACATTTAGTTCTACATTATTAACATATGTTGTGAATAGCTGGGATCCAAGTATTTATTCCTGCAGTACCACAGTGGGCACTGGCTGCTACTTAGAAAAAAAACCTGTTTGTACCTACTGTTTGTGTCCTGTCCATCAACCAGTCCTCTATCCATGTCAGTACATGACCCCCAATCCCCGCGTGCTATAATTTACATGCTAATCTCTTTTTGGGACTTTATTAAAAGCCTTTTGGAAGTCCACATCCACTATGGATTAAATAACTCCCTTATCAACTGTACATCCTCAAAGTTTTAGTAGATTTGTCAAGCATGATTTCCCTTTTGTAAATTGATCCTAACCTTGTCTGATAGCATGACTGTTTTGCTGTTAAATCTTTTCCAATTGACTCCAGCATTTTCTCCAGTACCGGCCTAGGCTAACCCTCCCACATTTCCCTAATTCTTTTCTCTAACTCCTTTTTCAAATAGTGGGATCATATTAGCAACTGTCCAATCCATAGGTACTGTTCCAGAGTCTAAAGAATTCTGAAAGATGCATCAATGCATCCAGTATTACTAGGGCCACATCTGTAAGTACTCTGGGATGTAGACAGTTGGGCCCTGGGGATTTATCGGCCTTTCATCTCATCAATTTCTCCAACACCATTTGCCAACTAATACTGATTTTCTTCCGTATCTCCCTCTCACTATACCGTGTGTTCCCTGCCATTTTTGTGGCATTGTTTGTGTCCTCCTTTGTAAAGTCAGACCCAAAGTGAGTATTTAATTGGTCTGTCATTTCTTTGTTCGCCATTATAATTTCTCTTGTTTCTAGTTGTAAGGGACTGACATTTGTCTTCACTAATCTTTTTCTCTTCGCACATCAAGAGAAGCTTTTAGTATCAGTTTAGATGTTTACTACAAACTTACCCTTGCATTTTTATTCCCCCTCGTCTGTGTTCCTCCCTTACTGAATTCTAAACTGCTCCCAATCCTTGAAAGTAGGATAGTGAAGAAGGCATTTGGTATGCTTTCCTTTATTGGTCAGAGTACTGAGTAGAGGAGTTGGAAGGTCATGTTGCGGCTCTACAGGACGTAGGTTAGGCCAATTGGAACATTGCATGCAATTCTGGTCTCCTTCCTATCAGAAGGATGTTGTGAAACTTGAAAGGGTTCAGAAATGATTTACAAGGATGTTACAAGGATGAGCTAGAGGGAGAGGTTGGGTTGTTTTCCCTGGGGCATCGAAGGTTGAGGGGTGACTTGTTGAGGTTTATAAAATCATGAAGGGCATGGATAGGATAAATAGTCAAGGTTTTTTCCCGGGGATGGGAGAATCCAGAACTAGAGGGCATAGGTTTAGAGTGAGAGGATATAAAAGAGGGGAGAAGATATAAAAGAGACCTAAGGGGCAACTTTTTCATGCAGAGGGTGGTGTGGATATGGAATGAGCTGCCAAAGGGAGTGATGGAGGCTGATACAATTGCAACATTTAAAAGGCATCTGGATGGATATATGAACAGGAAAGGTTTAGAGGGACATGGGCCGGGTGCTGGCAGGTGGGACTGGATTAGGTTGGGATATCTGCTCGACATGGATGAGTTGGACTGAAAGGTCTGTTTCCATGCTGTACATCTCTATGGCTGTATGACTCTATTTGCTACTTTTTTGGGCCAGATCGTATGCTTCTTCCTTAGATCTAATCCAATTCCTAACTTCCCTTGTTTGCCATGCCCTTTCCCACTTTATTTTCAATGTGGACAGGAATGAGTTCATTGGTGGCGTTTATTCTTGGCTTAATTTGAATGGTTTGGTTTTAATGTGCTTTGTTTTTATTTGCTTGGTAGGAAACTTCAAGAATGATGATTGTTATTTTGTGTTGTTTCAGAAACTGCTGCTTTAATTAAAACAATAAATTAGATAGATAAGAACACTGAACTGTTCAAGCACATCTTATCGCTTTCATCAAGGAAGCTCCATGGACATAATGCACTGCCCAACTCGATTTGTTTAGTCATTATGGACAGTCTGCCAGGGAATGTAGGACTGAAAGGAACAACGTAATGACGTGTGCCAGTCTCTCAAACAGTCGTATAGTGATGATTTAATGCCAGGTGTCAATTCTTCAGCATTGAGGAGAGAACAGTGTACAAACAGAATGTTATTGTAAAAATTGGCTGCTCATGCTTGCTCGGGTGGTCCCAGAATTGTTTGTTGAACCGCTAATTAGTTCGGAAATGACGATCTGAATTAAATTTCCAGCTCTGTCAGTGGCATAGTTGATGTTAAACATCAGCCAATGTGTTTGGACCGTGGGAGGTAGGCAGTACTACAAGTTCCCCACTGGAACATTAAAAAATGAAGCAGGCCTAGACTAACTGATTCCTTGGATCTGCTGCACCTTTCGATACAATCTTCCACCGCAATTCTATTTTCTTGCTCGCTTCCTGAATCACTTGATTCTCCAAGACAACGTCATTTGTGTAAGTGATTTGGATGTGAGCATAAGCGGTATAGTTAGTAAGTTTGCAGATGATACCAAAATTGGAGGTGTAGTGGACAGTGAAGAAGGTTACCTCTGATTACAACAGGATCAAGGTCAGATGGGCCAATGGGCTGAGGAGTGACAGATGGAGTTTAATTTAGATAAATGCGAGGTGCTGTATTTTGGGAAAGCAAAACTTAGCAGGACTTATACACTTAATGGTAAGGTCCGAGGGAGTGTTGCTGAACAAAGAGACCTTGGAGTGCAGGTTCATAGCTCCTTGAAAGTAGGATTGCAGGTAGATAGGATAGTGAAGAAGGCGTTTGCTATGCTTTCCTTTATTGGTCTGTGTATTGAATATAGGGAGGTCATGTTGCGGCTGTACAGGGCATTAGTTAGGCCACTGTTGGGATATTGCATGCAGTTCTGGTCTCCTTCCTATCGGAAGGATGTTGTGAAACGTGAAAGGGTTCAGAAAAGATTTACAAGGATGTTGCCAGGGTTGGATGATTTGAGCTATAGGGAGAGGTTGAACAGGATAGGACTGTTTTCCCTGGAGTGTTGGAGGCTGAGGGGTTGGGGAGTCCAGAACTAGAGGGCATAGATTTAAAATGAGAGGGGAAAGATGGAGGCTGAAGAAGGGCTTATGCCCGAAACGTCGATTCTCCTTTTTTCCTGGATACTGCCTGACCTGCGCTTTTCCAGCAACACATTTTCACCCCTCAAAGATCTGCAAGGTGGCCTTTGTGTGGAGCTGCAGGAGATGGGGCAGATACTAAATGAGTTTTACTGTGTTTACAGTGTTTACTGTGGAAAAGGACATGGAAGATATAAAATGTAGGGAAATAGATGGTGACATCTTGAAAAATGTCCATATTATAGAGGAGGAAGTACTGGATATCTTGAAATGCATAAAGTTGGATAAATCCCCAGGACCTGATCAGGTGTACCCTAGAACTCTGTGGGAAGCTAGAGAAGTGATTGCTGGGCCCCTTGCTGAGATATTTGTATCACCGATAGTCACAGGTGAGGTGCAGGAAGACTGGAGGTTGGCTAATGTGGTGCCACTGTTTATGAAAGATGGTAAGGACAAGCCAGGGAACTGTAGACCAGTGAGCCTGACCTCAGTGGTGGGCAAGTTGTTGGAGGCAATCCTGAGGGACAGGATGTATATGTATTTGGAAAGGCAAGGACTGATTCGGGAGTGTCAACATGGCTTTATGCGTGAGAAATCATGTCTCACAAACTTGATTGAGTTTTTTGAAGAAGTAACAAAGAGGATTGATGAGGGCAGAGTGGTAGATGTGACCTATATGGAGACTAGATTAGAGTGGTGCTGGAAAAGCACAGCAGGTCAGGCAGCATCCGAGGAGCAGGAAAATCAACGTTTCGGGCAAAATCCTTTCATCAGGAATGGAGGCAGGGAGTCTCTAGGGTGGAGAGATAAATGGCGGGGGGGCCGGGGTCAGGTGTGGCTGGGGAGAAGGTAACAAAAAGTACAATAAGTGAATGGGGGTGGGGATGGAGCTGAGAGGTCAGAGGGGAGGGTGTAGTGGATAGGTGGGAAGGGAGATTGACAGGTAGGACAGGTCATGAGGATGTTGCTGAGCTGGAATATATGGACTTCAGTAAGGTGTTTGACAAGGTTCCCCATGGGAGACTGGTGAGCAAGTTTAGTTCTCATGGAATACAGGGAGAACTCTCCATTTGGATGCAGAACTGGCTCAAAGGTAGAAGACAGTGGGTGGTGGTGGAGGGTTGTTTTTCAGACTGGAAGTCTGTGACCAGTGGAGTGCCACAAGGTTCGGTGCTGGGTTCCAATACTTTTCGTCATTTACATAAATGATTTGATTGCGAGCATAAAGGGCGTAGTTAGTAAGTTTGCAGATGACACCAAAATTGGAGGTGTAGTGGACAGCGAAGAGGGTTACCTCAGATTACAATGGGATCTTAATCAGATGGGCCATTGGGCTAAGACGTTTAATTCAGTTTAATGGAGTTTAATTCAGATAAATATGAGGTGCTGCATTTTGGGAAAGCAAACCTTAGCAGGACTTATACACTTAATGGTAAGGTCCAAGGGAGTGTTGCTGAACAAAGAGAGCTTGGAGTGCAGGTTCATAGCTCCTTGAAAGTGGAGACGCAGGTAGATAGGATAGTGAAGAAGGCATTTGGTATGCTTTCCTTTATTGGTCAGAGTATTGAGTACAGGAGTTGGGAGGTCATGTTGCGGTTGTACAGGACATTGGTTAGGTCACTGTTGGAAAATTGCGTGCAGTTCTGGTCTCCTTTCTGTCGGAAAGATGTTGAGCAACTTGAAAGGGTTCAGAAAAGATTTACAAGGATGTTGCCAGTGTTGGAGAATTTGAGTTATAGGAAGAGATTGAATAGGCTAGGACTGTTTTCCCTGGAGGGTCGGAGGCTGAGGGGTTAGAGAGGTTATAGAGGTTTATAAAATCATGAGAGGCATGGATACGATAAATAGACAAAGTCTTTTCCCTGGGGTGGGGGAGTCCAGGACTAGAGGACAAGGGTTTAGGGTGAGAGGGAAAAGATATAAAAGAGACCTAAGGGGTAACCTTTTCGCAGATGGTGATGAGTATATGGAATGAGCTGCCAGAGGAAGTGGTGGAGGCTGATACAATTTAAATATTTAAAAAGCACCTGGATGGGTATATGTAGAGGAATGGTTTGGAGGGAAATGGGCCAGGTGCTGGCAGTGGGACTAGATTGGGTTGGCATGGATGAGTTGGACCGAAGGGTCTGTTTCCGTGCTTTACATCTCTGTAACTCTAAGACTTGTGGGCCAAGGGGGTGCTGAGAGATAAATGGGTGGGTGGCGCACTGGAGGCGGGGGGGGGGGGGGGGGGGTAGCTGGGAATGTGATAGGCCGGTGGAGGTGGATCTGAAAGTGATAGGTCGGAGATGAGGGTGTAGCAGATAGGTGAGAAGGAAGATGGACAGGTTAGCTTATCCTCTCATTATATGATAATCCTCATCCCAGGGACCAATCTGTGAGGCTTTGCTGGGCCATTTAATGACAAGTATATCCTGCTTAAATATGGACTACAGTTGCTTAGTGAGCTAGGTGTGGTGTCACCAAACAGTTGTAGCAAGACTTCCCTATTCTCGCATTCCAATTCCTCTGCAGTAATGGCCAACATGCCATTTGCCTTCCTGATTAATTACTGTACCAACACTTTGTGTCCCTTATATATGTAAACACAGATCTCTCTGACCATCAACAAGAGGGTGGTGTGTGTATGGAGTGAGCTGCCAGAGGAAGTGGTGGAGGCACAATTACAACATTTAAAAGGCATCCAGATAGTTATGTGAATCACAGGGGTTTAGAGGGAAATGGACCAAATGCTGGCAAATGGGACTAAACCTATTTAGGATATCGGATCGGCACGGACGCGTTGGACTGAAGGGTCTGTTTCCATGCCGTACATTTCTATACTTTATTTACAAATTCATCTCCTTTATTCAAAAAAAGTAGTTTCTATTCTTACTATGAAAGTGAATAATCTTGGACTTGCCCACATTTATATTCCATCAGCTTTTGCTATCCATTAAGTTAACCTGTCTATACCCTTATATGTGATCACAGCTTTCATTGCCTGTACTTACCGTGTACTCTTTGTCTGGATTATTAACATAACCAATAAATTGGTGAGACCTCAGCACTGATCCTTGTGGCACTCCACTTGTAATAACCTTGGAGAAGCTGCTTTTATTGCTGCTCTGAGTCCTGTCCTTTGCCTGATCCTCCAGAGATGTCAGCATATTAGCAACAATTCCGTGAGCCTTTCTATTGCCTTTTAATCTTTTGTGCTATGCCTTTATTCCATTCCTCTTGGAAATGTTGAGTTTTCCAATAGCCATAAAATGCAAGGCTTCTTGATTCTGCCAGTTTCCAAAGTTCAGTGTCTTCCTAACTCAGCTGGGCTTCACAGAAATGCTTATTTGTGTCCTGATTGGTCTTGACTGCTTAAACATCAGCTTAGAAAGGCTAGTAGATGATCTAGGTCATAACCTCGACTGCATTACCATTGGTGCTTCTTTGTGACTGTCCAACCCATGCAATGCAACTTCCTGTTTGGAGATAATCCTTTCCTCTGCTGCCATGCTGCCAACCTCCTATCTTGTGAAAGATGATGAAATGGTGCCTTTGAAGGAAGTGATGTGCAATGAATGAGGCTCAGAATTGGACCACTGGAGACTTCAAATTATCAACATCCATTAAACCTTGCAAGTAAGCTTTGTTCAGGGGAAAAGGTAGTTGCTGAATGTTTGCTATTTTAAGCAAATATTTGTGTCTTTAACAAAGAACACTAACAAACGAAACACCACTTTTACTTTTAAATTTAACTTGTACAATATGTGGAGGGTAGCACAGTAGAATCCAAAATACCTTGTAAGAAAAGAAATATCTGGACAAGAAGCAGGTCATTTTGCCCTTTATAAACTAACAAACTGCCCACTGGCATTTCCACTAGTATGCATCGGAAAATAGCAAGACCAAAATTGTTTGAACCCTTTTTGGAGAGCTTGAATGTTTTTGTTACATTATGTGAGGAAGTTCTGAAATTCTGCCAAAGTAGTCTGGCAGAAAGAGATGGTGCCTCTTTAATTGTCTGCTATCTGATAATGTGTGAGATCAATCTTACAAGCAAAGTTTGGTGAGAGTCATCACATTGGAACTTTGACTAGTAACTGACTTTGTCCTGTAATGCATTTTCTTAGGCTTGCATCATACTGGGAGCCAAGTCACCCATACCTGAGTAGGCTATGATTTAATTTCCAGTTGCAGCAAATGTTTAGTGGTGGAAAGTAGGGATGTGCTTGACTTAAGAAACTGGTAGTGTGGTTCTCAACTTTATTGATTTCATCAAATAATTTAACAGCTTCAGATGTGTGTATCTCTACTCATCACAACTGCGGTAGAGTCCAGGAGAGAGGTTAGTAAATATTGAAGAATATAGGTTGAATGAAACGTAATATTTCTAATTGAACACTAACCATGTAGAGATCAAAATTTCACCTCTGTAACTGCTGGAGAGAATTATCTCAAATTAGTCATGTGATTTTTCATCACTACTCAATGATAATATAGACTATATCATGGCTTTGCATGAGGTCCACTGAAAATGTTACCTAGTAAGGTAATGAAACGGCTGGAAATGAGCCTTTCAGCTCAGCGAGCAAACCTACATCCAATAGACTATCGTATTCACATTAACCCATTTCACCACTTTCTTCACTGGCAACAAAGATCCTTTATTGGTCAGAGTATTGAGTACAGGAGTTGGGAGGTCATGTTGCGGCTGTAGAGGATATTGGTTAGGCCACTGTTGGAATATTGTGTGCAATTCTGGTCTCCTTCTTATCAGAAAGATGTTGTGAAACTTGAAAGGGTTCAGAAAAGATTTACAAGGATGTTGCCAGGGTTGGAGGATTTGAGCTATAGGGAGAGGCTGAACAGGCTGGGGTTGTTTTCCCTGGAATGTCGGAGGCTGAGGGGTAACCTTATAGGGGTTTACAAAATCAAGAGGGGCATGGATAGGGTAAATAGGCAAAGTTTTTTCCCCTGGGGTAGGGGAGTCCAGAACTTGAGGGCATAGGTTTAGGGTGAGAGGGGAAAGATATAAAAGAGACCTACAGGGCAACTTTTTCACGCAGAGGGCGGTACGTGTATGGAATGAGCTGCCAGAGGAAGTGGTGGAGACTGGTACAATTGCAACATTTAAGAGGCATTTGGATGTGTATATGAATAGGAAGGGTTTGGAGAGATATGGGCCCGCATGCTGGTAGGTGGGACTAGATTGGGTTGGGATATCTGGTCGGCATGGATGGGTTGGACCGAAGGGTCTGTTTCCATGCTGTACATCTCTATGACTCTCTGACTATGACTCTCGTTATATTGCACAGAAGTGACAGAACACAAGTTAAGGGAATGACATTATTTGCCAAGCTTATTTTGTAGAGTGTGAAATGATTGTTGCATCACTTTAGATAGTTGCCACTTAGCACAAAAAACCACAAATCCTTTTATTGTTCACCTTTATTGTTACAGCATTTTGGAATTTGCTTGTCATGTCCAAACTTACCAAGGTATCAGGGAAAAATGTGAACACTTCTTTGCTCCCAGATTTCTAGCCATCTCCCTGTTGCAGGAGTTAGTGCATTAATGAGACCATGTCATGTGGAAACAGCAGGCAAACATTACAGACACATGCATGGAGATGGTAGATTTGCTTCTGAGGAATGGTTAGATTTTCAGTGTACCTGAAAAACTTTTGAAGTTAAAATCATAAGGCATTCATGCTGGGAGGCTGAGTTTCTTGATTGGTAAGTTGAAAATTTGACCATATACCAACACATACCTGCTCGCGCTCTCACTATCTTCCTCTCGCTCTTACACTCTCTTTCCCTCTCTCTCCATCTCACGCACGCACGCACACACAGACAGACAGACACACACCACACCCTTCATGAAGGATTGCACTTTTAAAATATTTGAGGTGAATATAATAAAAAAGATCACATCTCTTAAACTACAATTCTGCAAGTTCACTCTTTTATTTTCAATGGCTGTATTTTACAACAGTGAATGTGATGAGAGATTACATTGTATTACTAAAGGTATTAACGGATAAGGAGAAGATATAACTTTCTAATTCATAGACCAGGAATTTCATTGAAGCTGTTTGTCCACTAACTATTGATGAATGCCTTAAGAAAGCATTTTGTGCACACGAAGGGGGTTTCTCCACTCACCTTTCTTTGAAGTTACATTAGCAGATTGGCAACAAGCCGCTCTGTGTGAAATAATTCTGCTTTAAGCAATGCACAATAAAAAGGCAACTTTCAGATCCAAGCCCACCATAAATCAGCCTGACTGACAAAGTCGTTGAGATGTGGCAGATGGACCAGTCAGTAATTGTTACAGGGTGGCGAATGGAAGGTGTATTCCATTGGAATACCAGATTTTCTACACCACAATGAACATAGAATCTCAGAAGTCAAAACAAATTTGAGCTGTTTTGCTATTTTAGTGAACACTTACTGCTTTCAGAATGGCTTGTTTTCTTTTTCAGAGGACGTGCAGTGATCTTGTGCAGGGTTAGATGAAAGCTCTCGTTTCTGTATCATCACGCAGGACAGAAAGGGGCTATTTGGCCTGTCATGCCTGGATTGCCTCTTTCAAACAACCATTGAATTGATCCCATTCAAAGAACAAAGAAAAACCACATTACAGCACAGGAACAGGCCCTTCGGCCCTCGAAGCCTGCGCCAATCCATATCCTCTATCTAAATCAGCCACCGATTTTCTAAGGATCCGTATCCCTTTGCTCCCTGCCCACTTATGTATCTGTCTAGATACATCATAAAACACGCTATAGTTCCAGCCCTTGCCATCTCCACTGGCAACGCCTACCAGGTACCCACCATCCTCGATGTGAAGGCCTTTCGCCGTATATCTCCCCTAAACTTTTCCCCCCTCATTTTGAACTCATGACTTATAGTAATTGAGTCCTCCGCTCTGGGAAAAAGTTTCTTGCTATCCATCCTATCTACACCTCTCATGATTTTGTAGGCCTCAATCAGGACCCCTCTCAACCTCCTCCTTTCCAATGAAAATAATCCTAATCTACTCAACCTCTCCTCATAGCTATGGTGACCAGAACTGTACACAGTATTCCAAATGTAGCCAAACCAAAGTCTTATACAATTATAACATGACCTGCCAACTCTTGTACTCTGTCCGATGAAGGAAAGCATGCCATTTGCCTCCTTGACCACTTTACTGACCTGTGTTGCCACCTTCAGGGAACAGTGGACCTGAACACTCAGATCTCTCTGTACATCAATTTTCCTCAGGACATTTACTATAGTTTGCTCTTGAATTGGACCTTCCAAGATGCATCAGCTCTCATTTGTCTGGATTGAACGCCAGCTGCCATTTCTCTGTCCAACTCTCCAATCTATATTCTGCTGCATTCTCTGACAGTTCCCTTCACTATCTGCTACTCCACCAATCTTAGTGTCATCTGCAAACTTACTAATGAGGCTACCTACACCTTCCTCCAAATCATTTATGTATATTGCAAACAACAGTGGTCCCAGCACGGATCCCTGGGGGACACCATTGGCCACAGGGGTCCCTTTTGAGAAGCTTCCTTCCACTACTACTCTCTGTCTTCTGTTGCCCAATCAGTTCTCTATCCATCTAGCTAGAACACCCTGGAGTCCATGCAACTTCACCTTCATCAGCCTACCATGGGGAACCTTATCAAATGCCTTACTAAAGTCCATGTATATGACATCTACGTCCCTTTCCTCGTCAATCAACTTTGTCACCTTTTCAAAGAATTCTATTATGGTTGTAAGACATGACCTTCCCTGCACAAAATCATGCTGTCTATCACTGATGAGCCCATTTTCGTCCAAGTGGGTATGTATCCTATCCCTCTGTATCTTCTCCAGGAGCTTCCCTACCACTGACGTCAGGCTCATAGGCCTGTAATTACCTGGAATATCCCTGCTACCTTTCTTAAACAAGGGAACAACATTAGCAATTCTCTAGACCTGTGGGACACCCCCCGTGTTCAAGGATGCTGCAAAGATACCTGTTAAAGCCCCAGCTATTTCCTCTCTTGCTACCCTCCTCAATCTGGGAGAGGTCCCATCCGGACCTGGGGACTCGTCCACCTTAATGCCTTTTAGAATACCCAACACTTCCTCCCTCCTTATGTCGATGACCTAGAGTAATCGAACATCTATCCCTAACCAATTCTGAATTTCCTTTTCAAACATTTTCATTTCAGGCTGGTAACCTGTAACTAGTGGAGTGCCACAGGGATCAGTACTAGAGCCACAATTATTTACAATATATATTAAAGACTTGGATGAGGAAAGTGAATGTAATGTAGCCAAGTTTGTGGATTACACAAAAATGTGTGGGAAAGCAAGTGATGAAGACACACACAGTCTATAGAAGGATATATATACACAGGTGAAGTGAGTAGACAATATCTTGGCAGATGGAATATATTGTGGAGAAAAGGTAAGCTTATGCACTTTGTCAGGAGCAATAGAGCAGGTAAATATTATTTAAATGGAGAACAATTGCAGGAAATTACAACACAGAGGGATTTAAGAATCTTAGTTGTGTATCAATAAAAGCTAGCATGCAAGTTCAGTGGGTAATACGGAAGGCAAATGGAATATTGGACTTCATTTCAAAGGGAATGGAGTACAAAAATAGGGAGATCTTGCTAAAGCTATACAAGTCATTTGTCAGTCAGTTTTGGTCTCCTTGTTAAAACACAGATATGTTGGCATTGAAGGCAGTCCAGAGAAAGTTCATTAGGTTGATCCTGGGAATAGAGAGGTGAGATTGAATTAGCTGAGCCAATGGTTACTGGAGTTCAGAAGAATGAAAAGCTACTTTGTTGAAGCATATGATTCTCAGGGAATAGACAGGGTAGATACTAAGAGGTTGTTTCCCCTGTAGGAGAGTCTCTGCCTACGGGGGGGGTTGGATGGGAGTGGGCAACCCTATTTTAACTGGTTGTCTGAGAAAAAAACGGAAGGAAGGGGGCACCTAATTTGGAGGGTTCTGCATGATTTGGGTGCAACCCCCACACCAACACTCCCAAAACACGTCCCCTCCCAGACACACTCTGAAATAACTCCACAGAGGCCGGTTTCCTGTCACCAAGTCACCCTTTATTTACACAAGGAAAGTGCTTGACACTGATCCACCTCCCTCAAAGGCAACTGTCCATGTCAAAATGTCTGACAATCTAGTTCTTATCTATCAGCCAGGGCTCCCTGATTGGACCAGGTTAACAGCCCCAATCAGGGAACTCATATTCTGTGAGGTCCAGCTGGCTGGTCTCGTTCCAATCATTACTCACTTCACCTTTCCTTCCATGCTGTCCGCCAAATAGACCCTGCTCCCCTCAGGTCTGAACCTCATCCCCAACCCTCACCACCTTCCTGGGCTCTGGGGTCCCTTCTCACCATAAAATCTCACCACCAGGCATTGATCCTTGCCAGAGAGAGACACTCAACACTGTGTTAAGGAGAACTGATCCACTGCCTGCACACAGTGTGCAAACAGCGGATCACCTGCTCCCCCACCACCCCCCCTCTAACGCAGTGTACAGCTAATAGAGCACCTCTCCACCACACAGTGTACAACTAATAGATCACCTCTCCACGCAGTGTACAGCTAATAGATCACCTCACCTCCACGCTGTGTACAGGGAATGGATCACTTCTCCTCCACGCAGTGTACAGGTGATGGATCACCGCTCCTCCACACTGTATACAGGGAATGGATCACCTCTCCTCCACGCAGTGTACAGCTAATGGATCACCGCTCCTCCACACTGTATACAGGGAATGGATCACCTCTCCTCCACGCAGTGTACAGGTGATGGATCACCTCTCCTCGACGCAGTTTACAGCTAATAGATCACCTTTCCTCCATGCTGTGTATAAGGAATGGATCAGCACTCCTCCATGCAGTGTATACCTGATGGATCACAACTCTTCCACACAGTGTACAGCTAATGGATCACCTCTCCTCCATGCAGTGTCCACCTAATGGATTGCCTCTCCTCCACGCAGAGTGTACAGCTAATGGATCACTGCTCCTCCAAGCAGTGTAAGGGAATGGATCACCACTCCTCCCCGCAGTGTACAGGGAATGGATCACCACTCCTCCACGCAGTGTACAGGGAATGGATCACCACTCCTCCACGCAGTGTACAGGGAATGGATCACCACTCCTCCACGCAGTGTACAGGGAATGGATCACCACTCCTCCACGCAGTGTACAGGGAATGGATCACCTCTCCTCCACGCAGTGTACAGGGAATGGATTACCTCTCCTCCACGCAGTGTACAGGGAATGGATCACCTCTCCTCCACGCAGTGTACAGCTAATGGATCACCTCTCCTCCACGCAGTGTACAGCTAATGGATCACCTCTCCTCCACGCAGTGTACAGCTAATGGATCACCTCTCCTCCACGCAGTGTACAGCTAATGGATCACCTCTCCTCCACGCAGTGTACAGCTAATGGATCATCTCTCCTCCACGCAGTGTACAGCTAATGGATCACCTCTCCTCCACGCAGTGTACAGGGAATGGATCACCTCTCCTCCACACAGTGTACAGGGAATGGATCACCACTCCTCCACGCAGTGTACAGGGAATGGATCACCACTCCTCCACGCAGTGTACAGGGAATGAGTGACCACTCCTGGCGAATACTGACGCTTGTGCCATAGGAAACACAGGCCTTTGTGACAGGATGATATCGCAGCTTCCTGGGACATGACTATTTCCCAGTGTTCCTGCCTTTACGTGGGGTTAAACAGCAGAACTCAGCGGTGACAGGACATGATCATTATTGCTGAATTGATCTCTGCTTTCAAGCATTATAATACAGGACTATCCAACCTTTTTTTTTTATTTCACCCTGCACAGGTAGATCACGTGGTGCCCGAAGTTTGTTTGTCTGTTTCTGATAAATAGCATACATCTTAAGTTGTGGGTATGATGAGCCCCTGCTGTTCTGATTTAGCATTTATCCATAGAGGTATTTCCATAAAAAGGCATCTCCAAACTTGCTGACCAATAAGTAAGACACAGCTTCGCCATGAAGAGAAACACTTTCAGTTGCATCAAAGTAGAAATTGCGAGAGAAATGCAGTAGATCTGTCATGTTTTTGTCAGCCTCTCTATATTCAGTTCCTACCCTTCCACAGCCCCAGGTCCTGCCCTGTAAAGTTGTTTCCAGCACAGCCCACCCATTTTCAACTCTCTGAATTCCTGTTAGCATTCAGCATTCATGTGAATTTCAGCTTATCATCTGCAATTGCTTTGTCTACTTTTTTGTTGTTTTTCTCTCTCTCTTCCTTCCCCTCCCCCTCTCTCTCTCTCTCTCTCTCTCTCTCTCTCTCTCTCTCTCTCTCTCTCTCTCTCTCTCTCTCTCTCTCTTCCCCCCCACCCCACCCCACTGTCTCCCTTTCAGATTGATTAAAAAAATAAGCAGATCTAGCCAGGAGGCCTGGGTTCAAATCCCACCTGCCTCAGAGGTGCGTAATGACATCTCTGAGCATGTTTATTAGAATATATTATAAAGCAGACCCAGGTCCCAATGATTTGGTGGTGGGAAAACCGTTTGCTTTATTTTTCCTTACACGCACAACCAGTCCCAGGAATGGCTCTGCAGAACAGTCACTACAGTCCTGAGTTGTGACTGTAATTTGTTGTTCAATAATAAACAATGTTCCTCTCCAGTCGGGATTCCTGAGTTACTGTATAAATGTAGGCATACATGCGTGTAAATGTGGATAACCTAGGCGAGAATCGTCAGTCATTTAAGACATTTAAATGTCAATCCCTTTTAGATGTTTTCTAAAAAAAAATCAATATTTGCAATTTCAGTATGTCTGTTGACATAAGGATGAGGTTTATCATTTTGCAATTACTGCTGAACAACTGACTCCAAAATCTGTCACTCTCACCATGCTGGAACCGGTTTGGGAATAAAAACTCATGATTTTATAAGGGATTATATACTTGAATGCATTAACAAAACATTAAGTCGTTGAAGGAATGTAAATTCATTGAATGTTTTTTTGAATGAGACTGTTTGTAAATGAAGTCTATAATAGACACTCAGAATGGCTTCTTAGGTCTGCCGATGCAGGTTCCTGGGTGAGTTAGTAAGGAGCTTCTAAGAGTAAAGGGTGGTGAGTGCTGGACTTGGGTTCATACTGAGTTGGAGTAGGGGATATGAGAGGGTGGGTGGGTCGAGGTGTATGAATTGGCCTCGGAGTGTGAGAGGCCATGGGTATTGGGGACATGGTTTGGCATGCGTTTTGAGGGACCATGGGGTTGATTGAATTCATAGTTTGTCACTGGCGTCATGGAGGATGGTGCGAGCATAATTTGATCTGAAGGGTATGAGTGATCTTGGGGGCATGGATGGAATATGAGACTGTTTATGGGGTTGAGACTGGTGAGGAGTGGAGGGCTGAGTTTTATTCCTTTTTCTTACAAGTCCCAGCTCTCTTTGGAATACAGCAGCCTCTGTGGCTGTCTGTCTTCTCCTTTCATGGGTCACTGGCTAGATTCCAGTTAACAGCCCCCAGAATGAAGTAATGATGGTTGGGGTGCTTTCAGGTTCTGGAGTCATGGATGTTCCTGACTTTGAGTCCAGAGCAAAATGTTGGCATGTAGTATTGAACAGAATGCTAAAGTCTGTATAGGTTGTCAAAAGGAATATGGTGCAAAATTTGAACTTTTTCCCCATAGAGAACCTTTGATCTTGGTGATTTTTGCTAAAGGCATTCTTTAATGATTACAGCACAAAGTCTGATTAAAGCAGCATTGTTTTCAAATGATCTCATCCAAAGTTAAGCAATATTGAAATGAGAGTTTCATGTGTTTCATTACTCTGAAATTATTAAACAGTTCTGGATTTGTGGGGCCCGACTCACTTACATTTAGTGGTTTCAGGACATTTATTGCCAGTGCAGTTTATGCAGCATGACAACATCCTATGCTTCCTACATTAGTAATGTGACTTCACTTCAAAAACACTTTGTTAACTCTGAAGCAATTTTGGATGTACTGAGGTCATGAAGTAAGCTATGTAAAGGCACGTCTTTCCGTCTTTATAAAAGTGACAGAACTTAAGTTAATTATTTGTTCAACTTTTATTGAAAAGATGCAGTTATACAAGAGGAATTTGACTTAGCACAGAGCTAAGATTTACAGCTGTAAATTTGCTTATGACTGAATGCAGAGAAAGAAACAACAAACCTTTATCGACCACAGCTATCCTCACTTCCGTGTTAACCGTCTACTTGAGATCTCTTGGCCTTGTAGTCCAATGTCAATAGTTATCAAGGGCAAAAAAACCCAACTTTGTCTACAATGGATTACTTGAGAGTACAAGGGGAAGGTGAGATGACTTCCAGTAGTGAATAGAGGCATCCTGTGCCATCGCAGTTGCTGTCAAGAGTGTCTTTCTTCTTAGGGATAGCTGAGGATTCAACAGCTCAGTGCTTTGGGACATTGTGACATCAAGGGGCAGGGGGACTCTGGAAAAAAGGGTGCACAAATTGTGGATAACTTAAGGATGCTTTCACATTAAATGTAAAAATGATAATGCTGCAATGACTGCTAACAGGCTAGAAAACTAGAAACAGTTTAGAAAGCGATAAAGGATGACTGAAAGTAAAGGAGAGAAAAAGTAGAGTATGAGAGAAAATCAGCAAGAAAAATAAATGCTTCTGAGAATATAAGGGCAGTGAGCACTGTTCCCATACCCAATTGGTTTGGGGAACTAATAATGGGAAAAAAGGAGGGACTTTGAACAAGTATTTTATATCTGTCTTCAGAATGGAAGATGCAAGAGACGCAAAAAGCATCTCAAGAACAGCAGGAAATTAAAAGTCAGAAAGAAGGGAGGAGTTTTAAACAATCATGGTCACTCAAAAAAAGTATTGGGAAAACTAATGGGACTAAAGTCTGACAAGTCCCCTGGATCTGCTGGCCTTGATTAAGGGGGTGGTTGGCGAAATAGGGGATATGTTGGTTATAATCTTCCAGAATTTCCTAGATTGTGGACAGGTTCTTTTGGATTGGAAAATGGTACATGTACCACCATTATTCAAGAAAGGAGGACAACAGAACGTAGGAAATAGAAACCAGTTAGTTTAACTAACTTTAATATCTTTATATAGGTTTTTAGCAGGACCAAAGGGAGCAAATGAACTAGAAATATTCCTTAGGAAGATAGAAAATGCAGGGGTATTTTACGAAAGCAATTAGGAGAGAAAAAGGGGCCATGAAAACATGGTAAAATTAGGGAGAATTGAAAGATATTCTGTAAGCTTAGTTAGGGAAAGAGGATAACAAGGGAAAGAGTAGGCCCAGAAGAGACCAAGGGGCCAGTGTGTGCATGTCTGTGGAGCCGGAGTACAGTCGTAGGGTGTAAGTAAGTACTTCACATCCGTCTTTGACGGGAGAAGGAAGATGTAGATACAGAATTTAGAGAGGGCGACTTTGCAGTTCTTGAGCAGATTAATGGAGGGTGTGAGGAGATATTGAGGTACTTTTCAGGTTTAAACGTGGTCAGATTTCAAGATCTGGATAAGTTGTATCCCAGGCTGCTGTGGGAGATGAAGAAGAGAATTACAGGGACCCTCACCCAGATTTTTAATTCTTCTCTGGCCACAGGGAGGTGCCAGAGGACTGGAAGACTTCTAATGTCGTTCCACTTTTCAAGAAGGGTGGTAGAGATAAACCAGGGAATTACAGACTGGCCAGTCTCCCATCAGTGGTAAGGAAACTATTGGAGAAAACCCTGAAGGATAGAATTGGTCTGTACTTGGAGAGTCAAGGTCTGATCAGGGATCGTCAACATGACTTTGTCCGACAGCCATCATGCCCAACAAACTTGATTTAGCCTTTCAAGGAGGTGATCAGGTGTGTGATGAAGGACGTGCAGTTGATGTAGTGAATATGGATTTCAGCAAAGCCTTTGACAAGGTCCCATATGGGAGACTGATTAAGAAGGTGAAAGAACATGGGATCCAGGGTAACTTGACGAAATGGATCCAGCATTGGCTTAGGGGCAGGAGACAGGGTGATGGTAGAAGGCTTTTCATGTGACTGGAGCCTGGTGTGCAGTGGTGTTCCTTCGGAATCAGTGCTATGCCCCTTATTGTTTGTTTGTTTGTTATATATACGTTACATAGATGCGAATGTGGGGGCTTAATAAGTAAGTTTGTGGATGACATGGAGATTGGTTGTGTGGTTGCCAGTGAGGAAGAAGGTTTTAGATTACAGGAAGATATAGATGCATTGGTGAGATAGGCAAATCACTGGGAGATGAAATTACACCTTGTTAGGTATGGGCTGATGCATGTTGGAAGAAGTTACAAGAACAAGGGCGTACTCAGTGAATGGCAAGACACTAGGAACTTCAGGGGAACAGAGGGATCTTGGGGTGCTTGTCCATAGATCCCTGAAAATGGCAGGACAGCTAATGCGGTGGTTATGAAGGCATATGGGACACTTTCCTTTATTCATTGGGCATAGATTATAAGAGCAGGGAGGATGTGTTGGAGCTGTACAGAACTTTGGTTAGGCAACAGCTGGAGTATTGTGTACAGTATAGGAAGGGTGTGATTGCACTGGTAAGGGTGCAGAGGAGATTCACTGGGCTGTTGTCTGGGTTTGAGCATCTCAGCTCCGATGAGAGGCCGGATACACTCAAGTTGTTTATTCGGAGCAGAGAAGGTTGAGGTGGGAACTGCCCACGGTGTTTGAGATTGAGAGACATGGAGAAACAACTGTTCCCCTTCGTCAATAAAGAGGTGAAGGGCAGGAAGTTTAGAGGAGATTTGAGGAAGACGTTTTCACCCAGAGGGGTTAGAAATCTAGAAGGCACAGCTTAGAAAGATAATGAAGGCAGGAAACCTCACAAAATATAAAAAGTACATAAACGAGTACTTGAAATGTCATAATATCAACGATATGGGCCAAGTTCTAGAAAGTGTGGTGAGAATAGTTAGGTCAGGGCAGACTTGACAGGCTGAAGGTCCTTGTCTGTGCTGTATGACTCTATCATTGGGAAAATATCATTAATCATCCAAAGTCAGCATAATTTTGTGAAAGAATAATAGTGTTTGGCAAATTAGTTTGGTTTATTTAATGACGTAACAGAGTGAATAAAGGGAAACAAGTAGATGTAGTGTATTTGCATTTGCAAAATGCATTAAATGAACTACCACACAAAATAACAGTGTACAAGAGCTCACTGTGTTGGAGACAGATTTATTAGCATGGATAGAGGCTTGGCTAACTGTCAGGAAACAGTTGGTATAAATTGGTCATTTTCCAGCTGGCTAACAGTAAGTAGTGAAGTGCAAGAGGGATTAGCAATTGGACTTCAACTATTTACAATATATATGAATTTCTTGGCTCAGAGACCAACTACATTGCAGCCAAATTTGCTAACAATGCAATGATAGTTAGGAAAGCAGTTTTTAATTAGCATACTGTGTCTGCATATGTTATTTAGGTGAGGTGAGTGGGCAGAAAATTTGGGAGATGCAACATTATCATGTGGGAAAATGTAGAAATAGCACAGAATAATGTTGAAATAGAAAAGGAAAATATTATTTATATAGAGTGAGCCAGACTGCAGGTTGCTGTGGTGCAAAACTGGGTGTCCTTGAAAATGCATTACAAAAAGATAGCGAGAAGGAACAGCAAATAATCAGGAAGGAAGGTGGAACGTTATCCTTTATTTATGGGAGGTGGTGTATAAAAGAAGGAAGTTATGCTCCAACCATACAGGGTATTGGCGAGATGGCACCAGGTCTCCTCTGTACAACTTTGGTCTCCCTTAGAAGAATACTTACACCACTTGCAGCTTCGAAAATGTTCACTTGACTTCTTCCTTGGATGAAGGAATTCTTTTTTGAGGAAAGGTTGAGCGGGTTAGACCTGTACTCGATGGAGTTTAATAAAGGTAGAGGTGACCTTATTCAAGCAAAGAGAATTCTGAGGGCGATTGTTGAGAAGATGTTTACCCCTGTGGAGGAATCGAAGTTTAAAAATAAGGGTTTCCTGTTTACGACTGAAAGAAGGAGGAATTTCTATTCTCTCTGGATTATTTGTCTCTGGAATTCTCTTCCCAAGCGTGCTGTGGAGGCTGAAACGTTGACAGTATTCAAGGCTGAGTTAGACAAATGTTTGATCTACAAAGGTATTGAGGCTTATGAGGGCAGACAAGAAGGTGGAGTTAAGGTCGTGGCAGGATCAACTGGGATCTTATTGAAGGCAGAGCAGGCTTGATGGGCCAAATGGCCTACTCCTGCTCCTTTATCTTGTTCTCTGATATTCTAAAATGATGTTGAAAGTTTATCTCAGGAGCACGAGGGTCTCTGTAATTCAACTTGATGGACAAGGTTTCATATTTTTAAAACATGTTTATTGAAGTAAATCAATCAAAATCAAATAGTTGTAGCATTGATTAAGAGGAGAAAAATGGTTCAAAGTAAAATGTAAATGTCACTTCAGCGAGTCGATACAATACAGATATGCCTCACATAGTTCTGTGCAGTCATTTTGCTTCAAGTTGCGCCACGTGGAATTGGACTTGGCCTCTGCATTATAGGCTCTGTCATTTCGCACTCGGTCATTCTAGCTCTTGAGTCCCATTCGTCAGCAGCCAGGTTCCATCTGATGTTTTCACACCTGGTTAATAACCACAAGGTGCACATTCACAAATCCTCTGTCCCTCAGGCCTTGACAATCCTGATGACACTGAGTCCCCAAAGACCCCCTTCCCAATCCTTTTAAACACACCGGTGGGCTCTGCTAACTCTGAACCAGCAGCAACAGATATTAACCATAGTTCCCTGCTGGTTTTGTCTTAGCCGTGGTCTATCCAACTATAATACACATGCAGTTTCGGAGCCTCTGTTGTACTGTCAGAGCCCTACTTCAGTACCAGGATCTGTCATAAACTGCCAAACAGAAAACCTCAATTCATAGATGGTTTTGTTTCTTTTCAAACCAATTTGTGTTCCAGTTACAGACTGTTTGATCTCAGACGAGCTGGAACCCCAGGACTGCAATCAGCTTTCTATTTATCTTTTGCTCATTAGTTTTTCACCCTTCAGATTACATGTGAATTTCTTGGAACGTAATTATGCCATCAGGAAACCAATTAGCCATCTTTCAGATTACTCACCAGTTCACTTTGGCCTTAATTAGGCATCAGACAGAAAATAGTAGAGACTTTTCCTAAAGCATGTAGGTTATCACACTAATGCTTGCTCCTCCTGCAGAATGTGGCAGGTGGGAGACATGGCACACGTCTCCGCTGGCTGCATCTGCGGGAAGTGCACCCAACTCCAGCTCCTTGAAAACCGTGTTAGGGAATTGGAGCTGGAGCTGGATGAACTACGGATCATTCGGGAGGATGAGGGGGTAACTGGGAGGAGTTACCGGGAGTTGGTCACTCCTAAGGCTCAGGACAAGGATAGATGGGTTACAGTTAGGGGGAGGAAAGGGCCCAGACAGACAGTGCAGAGATCCCCTGTGGACATTCCCCTCAGCAATAAGTATACTGTTTTGGATACTGCTGGGGGGGGGGGGGGGGATGACCCACCAGAGGAAAGCCATAGCAGTCAGTTCTCTGGCACTGAGCCTGACACTGTGGCAAAGAAGGGAAGGGGGTAGAATAGAAAAGTACTCGTGGTAGGGGACTCGATAGTTAGGGGAATCGACAGGAGATTTTGTGGTCAGGATCGGGATTCCCAGAAGGTATGTTTCCTCCCTGGTGCCAGGGTCCGGGACGTCTCCGATCGGGTGTATAAGGTTCTAAAAGGGGAGGGCGAACAGCCAGAAATCGTGTTCCATATTGGCACTAATGATATAGCCAGGGAAAGGATCGAGGATATAAAAAGTGATTTCAAGGAGTTCGGATGGAAGCTGCAAAGCAGGACGAACAGAGTAGTGTTCTCTAGTTTACTTCCGCTGCCACGAGATAGTGAGGCAAGGAACAGGGAGCAGGCGCAGCTTAACACGTGGCTGCGCAGCTTGTGTAGGAGGGAGGGCTTCAGATACGTAGATAATTGGGATGCCTTCTGGGGAAGGTGGGACCTGTACAAGAAGGACGGGTAGCATCTGAACTGGAAGGGGACCAATGTCCTGGGTGGAAGGTTTGCTCGAGTAGTTCGAGAGGGTTTAAACTAGTATGGCAGAGGGGTGGGAACCTGAGCTGTATACCGGAGGTGAGAGTTGATGCAGATGAGGCAATAGCAAGAGTTAGACCAGCTCGTGGGAAGGGTTTTCCTGGAAAGGGACCAAGGGATCAGTTAAAGTGTGTTAGCTTTAACGCAAGGAGTATCAGGAATAAAAGTGATGAACTTAGAGCACGGATCAGTACCTGGTGCTATGGTGTTGTGGCCATAACAGAGACATGGATTTCTCAGGGGCAGGAATGGTTGCTGGATGTTCCAGGGTTTAGAGCATTTAAAAAGAATGGAGGGGGGGGGGAAGAGGAGGGGGTGTAGCACTACTAATCAGAGAGGGTATCACAGCTACCGAAGCTTCCATTGTCGAGGAAGATCTGCCTACCGAGTCAGTATGGGTGGAAATTAGGAACAGCAAGGGAGCAGTCACCTCGTTAGGGGTTTACTACAGGCCCCCCAATAGCAGCAGAGAGATTGAAGAAAGCATAGGTCGGCAGATTTTGGAAAAGTGTGGACATAGTAGGGTTGTTGTAATGGGTTACTTTAACTTTCCCAATATTGATTGGAACCTCCTTCAAGCAGAAGATTTGAATGGAGCTGTTTTTGTAAGGTGTGTTCAGGAGGGTTTCCTAACTCAGTACGTTGACAGGCTGACAAGGGGAGAGGCCATTCTAGACTTGGTGCTCGGAAACGAACCAGGGTAGGTATCAGATCTTGTGGTGGGAGAGCATTTTGGTGATAGTGACCACAACTGCCTCACATTCTACATAGCTATGGAGAAGGAGAGGATTAGGCAAAATGGGAGGATATTTAATTGGGGAAGAGGAAACCATGATGCGATTAGACATGAGTTAGGAAGCATGGATTGGGAGCAATTATTCCATGGTAAAGGCACTATAGACATGTGGAGACTGTTTAAGGAACAGTTGTTGCAAGTGATGAATAAATATGTCCCTCTGGGACAGGCAAGAAGTGGTAAGATAAAGGAACCTTGGATGACGAGAGCGGTGGAGCTTCTCGTCAAAAGGGAAAAGGTAGCTTACATAAGGTGGAGGAAGCTAGGGTCAAGCTCAGCTCTACAGGATTACAGGCAGGCGAGGAAGGAGCTCAAAAATGGTCTGAGGAGAGCCAGGAGGGGGCACGAGAAAGGCTTGGCAGAACGGATTAGGGAGAACACAAAGGCATTTTACACTTATGTGAGGAATAAGAGAATGGTCAAAGAAAGAGTAGGGCCGATCAGGGATAGCATAGGGAATATGTGTGTGGAGTCTGAAGAGGTAGGGGAAGCCCTAAATGAGTTTTTTGCTTCTGTCTTTATGAAACAAACAAACTTTGTAGTGAATGAAACCTTTGAAGAGCAGGTGTGTATGCTGGAATGGATAGAGATAGAGGAAGCTGAAGTGCTGAAAATTTTGTCAAACATTAAGATTGACAAGTCGCCAGGCCCAGACCAGATTTGTCCTCGGCGGCTTTGGGAAAAGAGAAATGCAATTGCTTTGCCACTTGTGAAGATCTTTACATCCTTGCTTTCCACTGGAGTACCTGAGGACTGGAGAGAGGCAAATGTAATTCCTCTCTTCAAGAAAGGAAATAGGGAAATCCCCGGCAATTACAGACCAGTACGTCTCACGTCTGTCGTCTGCAAGGTGTTAGAAAGGATTCTGAGGGATAGGATTTATGACCATCTGGAAGAGCATGGCTTGATTAAATGCAGTCAACACGGCTTTGTGAGGGGCAGGTCATGCCTCACAAACCTTATCGAGTTCTTTGAGGATGTGACTAGAAAAGTTGATGAGGGTCGAGCTGTGGATGTGGTGCATATGGACTTCAGCAAGGCATTTGATAAGGTTCCCCATGGTAGGCTCATTCAGAAAGTCAGGAGGAATGGGATACAGGGGAGCTTTGCTGTCTGGATACAGAATTGGCTGGCCAACAGAAGACAGCGAGTGGTAGTAGAAGGAAAATATTCTGCCTGGAAGTCTATGGTGAGTGGTGTTCCACAGGGCTCTGTCCTTGGGCCTCTACTGTTTGTAGTTTTTATTAATGACTTGGATGAGGGGATTGAAGGATGGGCCAGCAAGTTTGCAGACGACACAAAGGTTGGAGGTGTCGTTGACAGTATAGAGGGCTGTTATAGGCTGCAGCGGGACATTGACAGGATGTAGAGATGGTCTGAGAGGTGGCAGATGGAGTTCAACCTGGATAAATACAAGCTGAGTACAGGATTAAGGAAAGGATTCTTGGCAGTGTGGAGGAACAGAGGGATCTTGGTGTGCAGGTACATAGATCCCTTAAAATGGCCACCCAAGTGGACAGGGTTGTTAAGAAAGCATATGGTGTTTTGGCTTTCATTAACAGGGGGATTGAGTTTAAGAGTCGTGAGATCTTGTTGCAGCTCTATAAAACTTTGGTTAGACCGCACTTAGAATTCTGTGTCCAGTTCTGGTCGCCCTATTATAGGAAAGATGTGGATGCTTTGGAGAGGGTTTAGAGGAGGTTTACCAGGATGCTGCCTGGACTGGAGGGCTTATCTTATGAAGAGAGGTTGACTGAGCTCGGACTTTTTTCATTGGAGAAAAGGAGGAGGAGAGGGGACTTAATTGAGGTATACAAGATAATGAGAGGCATAGGTAGAGTCGATAGCCAGAGACTATTTCCCAGGGCAGAAATGGCAGAAATGACTAACACGAGGGGTCATAGTTTTAAGCTGGTTGGAGGAAAGTATAGATTAGATTAGATTACTTACAGTGTGGAAACAGGCCCTTCGGCTCAACAAGTCCACACCGAACCGCCAAAGCGTAACCCACCCAGACCCATTCCCCCACATTTACCCCTTCACCTAACACTACAGGCAATTTAGCATGGCCAATTCACCTAACCTGCACATTTTTTGGATTGTGGGAGGAAACCGGAGCACCCGGAGGAAACCCACACAGACACGGGGAGAATGTGCAAACGCCACACAGTCAGTCGCCTGAGGCGGGAATTGAACCCAGGTCTCTGGCGCTGTGAGGCAACAGTGCTAACCACTGTGCCACCGTGCCGCCCACCAGAGGGGATGTCAGAGGCGGGTTCTTTACACAGAGTTGTGAGAGCATGGAATGCGTTGCCAGCAGCAGTTGTGGAAGCAGGTCATTGGGGACATTTAAGAGACTACTGGACATGCATATGGTCACAGAAATTTGAGGGTGCATACATGAGGATCAGTGGTCGGCACAACATCATGGGCTGAAGGGCCTGTTCTGTGCTGTACTGTTCTATGTTCTAATGTCACGTGGCAAGATATGAAGGGGTGGCAGGGTTGTTTTATGAGAAGAGATTAAAAAGACTGTCTACAATCCTTCAAAGAATGAAGGGTGACCTTATTGCAAGTTACAAAATTCTTATGTGGGGATCACAGGGTGGCTGTACATAAGATGTTGCCCCTGTCAGGTGAGTCTGCAATCAGGGACATCACCTGAGGATGATGGCTAGGCCATTTAGTACTGAGATGGGGATCTCTAACCCACAGACCTGTGCATGCTCATTCTTTGAGCATATTCAAGATCAACATTGGTAGATTTTTGGAGACTAATGACATTTGAGATATGGCGACATTGTGAAACAGTGCCATTGAAATAGACAGGATCTAACTGAATGGTGGAGGAGCTCAATGAGCTGAATGGTCTAATCCAGTACTTATCTGTTTCATACTCAGGGTTACAAATTATGGCCAATCGAGGACTTGGGTTCCGTTTAAGTATGTAAGGCAGGCATTGTGAAACCTCCTCATGGGTTCCTTTTCCTTGTCATGTTGCTCACTGAAATTAAAAATGGGAGGCTCTTTCAGCAACAGAAAAGCAAAGTGTGCACTGAGGCAAGGAGAAATGTGCAGAGGACCTGGATTCAGGCAGATCACTACTACCTGTACATAGGAACCTTGGCATTGAGTACCACCAATGTATTTGCCAGTGCCATCAAAGATGAGCCAATCCGGTCACTCGAGGCCATTTGAATTGTAGTAATGTGTGAGGGCTGCTTTTCTCTCCCCTTGCCCGGAGATCAGGAATTTGGTTCTTCTGATCACTTCCTCATCGCCCCACGTTAAAGTGTAAGGGCGGGCTTTGATTTAAACTGTTCTCAGTGACCCCATTTAATACTTTTAAGTGTTTTTAACCAGTTGAGCGTTTACAATGGCTTGCAGTTCTGGACAGGGTAAATGCAGTACTGTAAAACCCGACCCACAGGAGCTTCGAGCACCTGACTTTGGCTTTACAGGAGTTCAAATGCTTTGTTAGATCAGTCTTGTGTTGCTTTGCCTGGGGCTTTTGTTAGATCTTCTAACTAGCAGTTATGATATCATATTCAAGTTCCTTGGGCCACCCAGCTTTCTGTAAATTGTAATCTAATCTCCGTGTTTAGTGAGTCTTGCATCCAGTAGCGTATGTGTCTGATCCTGAAAGGTTACCCCAGGACTTTCCTAGAAGACGAAGGGTATGGGTGTGGGGCCAGGTTGTGTTGGGTGTGGGTTAGAATCTCTTGTGCTGTCATAGGGATTATAAATAAAACTTTATGGTTGTTAGCATTCAGGGTGTGATACTGTTTTGGATTTCTAATTGGAGCTTATGTGGCTTGATTTTCTACAAGGTGCCGTCTTCCAAATCAGCAATATTTAATGAAAAGCAGAAATGATAGTGACTCAAAGTAACCATTTATTCTGCTCAACAAATCATCATCATAACCCCACCCATAATAGTTCAAAGTTTTGGTGTTGCAATGAGAGAAATTGAATTATCCAATAGTTTGACTTAAACACCATAAATCGCAATAAAGTGGGAATTTGGTTCTAAAATTTTTATTTCAGTGATTGAACAATCTCTGATTTTGAATGAAGTGCAGATTTTCATCACCTTATTCTGGTTGAAATGTCTCACAGCACTTCATGCAATGAATCACCTTTAATTGTTTGTGGAAAAGCAGATCGTTAATCAATTAGATCTAACAGGGCTGGACAGGGTAAATGCAGGAACGATGTTTGAATGACTGGGGAGTCTGGAACCAGGGGTCACAAACTAGGCATATGAGGTAGGACATTTAGGCCAGAGATATTTCCTCATCCAGAGAGTTGTAATCCTGTGGAACTCCCTACGACGTAAAGCAGTTGAGGCCAAAACATTGAATGCTTTAGAGAAGGAGATTAGATATAGTTCGCAGGACTAAAGGGATTGAAAGATATGGAGCGAAAGTGGGAACAGAATTGGATGATCAGCTGAATTTATATTGACGGTGGAGCAGTTGTGAAGGGCTGAATGGCCTCCAGTCCTATTTTCTGTGCTTCTAGATTATCATAGACAACCAAGTTTAACCAATAAGCCAGAAGTGAAATATTTTAATCTAGAGAATAACACTCAAAGGATTCACGAATGTTTCAGTCACTTGGCTATTGATTTTAAAAAGTTTCAGTTAATGTCCATAATTAAATTTTGGTTAAAACAGTTGTATTCCTTTGGCATTTGGTACGTAGCAGATTGAAATAATTTATTTTTAATAGCTTGTGTGCGTGTGAACTGATTTGTTTCTGTGTAGTACGTTTCTGATTCATGTGGATCAGTCGAAAACCACACATACGTGCACAATAGATCAGGCACTAGTTAGGTGGGAAGAATTCTGATCTTATTGGGAGGAATAAATGTGCCTGACTTTGCTACAGTGATTTAATTAAAACTACATTAACAGGCTCCAGTACATGGTCATTCAAAGAGTAGGTGGCTATACAGAAATATCACTGATGGCTGCTTACTCAGTTCCTCCCATCTGTGAGGTTTATTCTTTAAAGTTGGATCAACACAACAGCAAATTCTATTAAAAGCAAAATGGTCTGAATGCTGGAGAAACTCAGTAGGTCTGATAGCATCTGTGAAAGAGAAAACTGTGTTAACATTTTGAGCTTGGTATGATTTTTGTTTAGCACTTTCTGTTTTTATTTCAGATCTCCAGCGTCTGCAGTATTTTCCCACCACTACGGTGCCTTTAATGTAAAAAATATGCCCCAGAGTCTGTTCAATATCCAGTGATTGAATAGATGTTCATATTCTCAAATGTGAAAGGGATGCTGGAGATCTAAAACAAAACAGCAAGTGCGGGACAAGCTCAGCACGTCTGGCAGCACCTGGGGAGAGAGAAACACAGTTGATATTTCGAGCCCAATGTGACTCTTCTTTCAATATTCCTCATCGGGTTCCCCTGTAACTGACCTGTTTATGCTAGATTTGGGGAGAAAGTGAGGTCTGCAGATGCTGCAGATCAGAGCTGAAAATGTGTTGCTGGAAAAGCGCAGCAGGTCAGGCAGCATCCAGGGAACAGGAGAATCGACGTTTCGGGCATAAGCCCTTCTCCAGGAAAGGGATTGATGCTAGATTTGGGGGAAGCATTATTGCCTTATGCATCAATCCCAATTCATGAGGGTCGAAATTTGGAAAGGAAAAGACATTCCTTTTTTTCTTATAATTTTTAAAATTCAAGTCACGATATATGTGGTTGAGATAATGCATGCATTGTTATTTGAACTGTTGTTGCTGTTTCGATACTTCGTGACCCCTGGGTGTGAATGGTACTGTATGCTTAACAACTGGAACTAGTTGAAGTCACTGGACTCTGGGCTGAACTCTGTACTTGTAATATAATCAAAACTTTTTCTTCTTTATTCTTCCTTCTCCCCAATGAATGGGAGCACATAGATTCATAGAGTCATAGAGATGTCCAGCATGGAAACAGACCCTTCGGTCCAACCCGTCCATGCCGAGCCAATATCCTAACCCAATCTAGTCCTACCTGCCAGCACCCGGCCCATATCCCTCCCAACCCCTCCTATTCATATACCCATCCAAATGCCTTTTAAATGTTGCAATTGTACCAGCCTCTACTACTTCCTCTGGCAGCTCGTTCCATACATGTATCACCACCTGTGTGAAAACATTGCCTCTTAGGTCTCTTTTATATCTTTCACCTCTCACCCTAAACCTATGCCCAACCCCAGGGAAAAGATTTTGTCTATTTATCCTATCTATGCCCCTCAAATTTTTGTAAACTTCTAGAAGGCTCAGCCTCTGACACTCCAGGGAAAACATCCCCAGCCTGTTCAGCCTCTCCCTATAGCTCAGATCCTCCAACCCTGGCAACATCCTTGTAAATCTTTTCTGAACCCTTTCAAGTTTCACAACATCTTTCCGATTGGAAAGAGACCAGAATTGCACACAATATTCCAACAGTGGCCTAACCAATGTCCTGTACAGCCGCAGCATGACCTCCCAACCCTTGTACTTAATACTCTGACCAATAAAGGAAAGCATACCAAACACCTTCTTCACTATCCTATCTACCTGCGACTCCACTTTCAAGGAGCTTTGAACCTGCACTCCAAGGTCTCTTTGTTCAGCAACACTCCCTAGGACTTTACCATTAAGTGTATAAGTCCTGCTAAGATTTGCTTTCCCAAAATGCAGCACCTCGCATTTATCTGAATTAAACTCCATCTGCCACTTAGCCCATTGGCCCATCTGGTCCAGATCCTGTTGTAATCTGAGGTAACCCACTTTGCTGTCCACTGCACCTCCAATTTTGGTGTCATCTGCAAACTTACTATGCTCGCATCCAAGTCATTTATGTAAATGACAAAAAGTAGTGGACCCAGCACCGGTCCTTGTGACACTCCACTGGTCACAGGCCTCCAGTCTGAAAAGCAACCCTCCACCACCACCCTCTGTCTTCTACCTTTTGAGCCAATTCTGTATCCAAATGGCTAGTTCCCCTGTATTCCGTGTATAAGAAAAATATTTTTGTTCATAACTGTGGGTCAATGATGATTTATTCAAGTTTGTTTTCTGTGATCCACAAAGTGAGAAAAGCAGGTATCAGCAAATGAAACATTTTTCCTTTTCTATTTATCGTATCCATGCTCCTCATGATTTTATAAAGCTCTATAAGGTCACCTCTCAGTCTCTGACGCTCCAGGGAAAACAACCCATTTCCTTTGGCAATTGGGTAATCAGAATCGCAATAAGGGCTTCAGTCATACCAGTGTCTGGCCCAACACAATCTGGGAGGATGCTCAGAATTATATGTTCAGGACCCACACTGGAAACATGCAAGTGGGTGTATTTGAATGGGCTCCCAGTGTAATTTCAGTTGTCTTAAACACGAGGCTTGCAATCCAGGGACAGCGCCATCTTGGCTGCTCGGGAAATACCTGTTCAGGCAATTAGCCAGCACAACAATGAGAGCCTGGCACAAGATGCTGTCAGCCACTATGTGGACTGGCAGCTTTTCAATCTCTGCAGTGCTGAAAGTGGCCATTTGGTCCCTCAAGTCTGCAGCTACCCTCCGAAGATTATCCCACCCAGACCCAGCACCCTAAACTATCCTCGTATTTACCATGGCTAACCTACCTGTCCTACAAATCCCTGGAAGCTACGGACAATTTAGCATGACCAATCCACCTAACTTGGACATCTTTGGACTGTGGGAGGAAACCGGAGCATAGGGATGAAAACCACTCTCTCTCTCTCAAGACAGGAGAATATACAAACTTCACACAGACAGTCACCCGAGACTGGAATCAAACCTGGGTCCCTGGCGCTGTGAGGCAGCAGTGCTAGCCACTGAGTAATTGTGTCTCCTCACTGGGATAGCAGCTATCGAGATGGATACTAATGTCTGCACAAGGTAAGTGGGGTGTATGTCCACCATGGCCAATCAGGCAGGTCCCAGTAAGAGGTAGGAATGAGGGGGTAGGTTGGTGGGGGGGGTTGTTGTCATCGGGATCCCTTGGTTTCAGGGAGCCGCTCTGAGGGTTAGAGGGAAGACCACCCTTTGTCCCCACCTCGTGAGCCTTTGGGTTGGTTGTTAGGGGTTCATGTGATCATTCAGGTGGTAGAGCACTCACTTGCCTTTGTTAAGATGCTGGTGGTGGCAAGAGAGGTCCTCAACTGGCTATTTTAGTGGGTCACTTGGCATCTAATTGGAAGGCAAACATCCACCTTCCCAATCTCAAGAAGCCACTTTTAAGGTTTTTTGAGGACTGGAAGATGGCTGTATAAAAGTAGTCTTGCCTAATGTTGGACATTTGGCAGCTGTCCTGTTTTCCCATTCCCTTCCCCACTCCTTTCCTACTGAGTGTAGCAGCTGGCCCACCCTGTAAATAGCAACAGCCATTTGGCTCATTTCATCCATTTGATTCAACAAGCTGCCTGTCAGCACACATTTAGTCATGACAGCTCTTCCTTTAATGAGTGATGACCATGAATGTGGCACATGTCTGCAGGAAACATCACCACCTGGTATACACTGTGTTTGTTCTGATAAAAGTCAACCCACGGACACAAGATAAAATACAAAATATAAAAAGACTTGCTTCATAAAATGTGGTCTATATGGAATTCTACTTAACGATTAGTTTCTCACCAGAATTTAGAGCTTTCTGTAAAATTAGGTTGTTAGTCAATTTGATCTTCCACGTGGAGGGTCCAACCAGTTCTGCAATTTAAACATTTATTGATGTGAAAACAACCAGAGAATCACTTTGGATGCCAAATGTATTTCAGTCTGTCAGCATTTGCCCAGAGCATCTAGCACAGTAATTGCTCTTCAAGCATTTCTGACGAGCATGTAGGCAGTTGTTTCCTACATACTTAATGTAATTTATCATCTTTTTACTTTTCTTGATTTGATGTCCTGATAATGACTCTTGAATTTCTTTGATACTCTTCAGAGCTGGAATTTTAGGGTTGCTAGGTGCAAGTCAGAATGTTTTTACAAATGCTTCAACTGAATCGATGAAGTTCAGTGTCACCCTGAAGATGTGGCCAAGTCAAAGTTTACAATAAATGGGTCATATAAAGCTCATGTGGAAATTGTGAATGAAGAATTCTCATTGGCCTCTGACACATGCATTTAAGAGTTTGTTGGTTGTGGTGCCACAATGAAAATGGCCGAGGGAATGGTATAGAGGCAGGGAACTGCCACATGCCCATTGGTGCAAGGTTCTTTGCCCCCTTGCCTTTGTGCCACCACCATAGAGGTCTTAAATGTTCAATCCAATGTATAGAATCTTGGATTGGAATCTGAATACCTTTTGTTTTTGTGCACTCACCTAGAGACAGAATGCTACACAAGTATATTGTCCCTCCATCCTCTGTCAGCCATTCACTCAGTCGCTGATCCAGTGAACATAGCTCATTACCAGAAGAACAGAATTTAAAAGTGTATTGGTGTCTAAAACCCTCCCTTGCCCACCTGCATGGTCCTTACAGTCTCCATACTACTCAAATTATTCAGGAGCATCTGGTGATTGTGAGATTCGTTTATATTTAATATTCCATCTCTTAGCTACCCAGAAGCAGCTACTAAGTCGATTTCTTTTAATTCATTTGGCCTGAGCTTCCTCGAGGGCTATGGCAGCAAGATCCTGAACAATTATGGGGTATTTGAAAAGTGGTTAATTTTGTTTTTTGTTTTCACACCTCTTGATTACATGGATTTAAAATGACAGGTGAATCTAAACCAATAGTTAATATATGCAGTGTAGTCAATGAACAGTTTCCAGCCTATCGAAAAGAAGCATTCTGTACTAAACAATATGTGGTATTCTAAGTCCAAAACAACATTAAGCTTTCCTATATTTCCTGACCCTTGTTCTCAAAGTTTTTTTCCCCTCAGAATGAAGGAAGTCTGACTTGAATTCAGGCCCTTTTCCGAATTATCATGCTCATAATGGTCATTGGCTTTGGTCATTCCTGGTAAAATTAGTTCATGTCAAGTAATGTTCCTTGACATTACTTACACAGAGTTGATAGTTACTCTGTTTTATCAAGAAAGTATGTTATCAACAAAATAGTATTGAAGGAGATATTAGATATTTACAGAAGCTATGCAATACGTATGAACTTAAAATATATATTTATAATAGTGTAGCATATAGAATTCCTACAGAATGGAAGCAGGTCATCTGGCCCATCGAGTCTACACCAACCCTCCAAAGGGCATGCCCTCTACCCTATCCCTTAACCCTGCACTTCCCATGGCCAATCCACCTAGCCTGCACATCCCTGGACACTACAGGCAATTTAGCATGGCCATTCCACATAACCTGCACACCCTTTCTACTGTGGGTGGAAACTAGAGCATCTAGAGGAAACCCACATAGACGTGTGGAGAATGTGCAAACTCCACACAGGGTGGAATCAAACCCAGGTCCCTGGTGTTGTGAGGCAACAGTGCTGACCACTGAGCCACTGTGCCCAATATATTTTCAACAAGTTAATTTTCCACATTACAGGCACAACACATTGCTGCATAATCTATTTCTAATGATCCTTTAGAGGATCCTCTTCAGTAATGCAAAAAGTTAATTGAATCATCCCCAGGGGACTCCCAGATAAATTGTTGATGTGCCTGAACTAGTCATTAGACTTTCGTCTGTACAATATGAGTATCTGAGATTCTTTTTTAAAAAAAGTTTGATTTTATCTGCCTTGGAGAAATTAGATTTTGCTTTGGCTCACTGAGTAAATGTATCTATTAATTTGGTACTGACCAGGGACTTGTTCCCACACTGCATTATCCACACACTGGATAACCATGTTGCCTAACTAACTTCTTATGAGGTGCTATACAAAGTCACTGCAAAGGTATACTCATAAAGAATATAATGTGTTGCATAACAGGAATGGGATGCATGTTGCATTAACTATACTGAACTGACATTTTGCATTTGCTCAGTGAGCGGCGATGTGCTTCAGACATGGTGGTGTTATTTTAGCTTTCTACCATTTTCTGTGAGTGGTTAGGGGTGTTCGTGATGTTGGTCAACAGACTGATTAGCCTGTGAAGCCTTCTCGTATCTCCCTTCTCTTCCCCGAAGGAAAAGCAATGTATGTGAAGAAACAGAGAGATGAAGAGCGCTGTGATTATCATTGATGATGTGGAAATGCTGATTGCAAAGGCCCCAGTTTCAGTGTTGCACCCAGAGTTCAGTGGTTTCAAGAATATGCTGCACCCTCTGTCCAGACATGGTTTTGAAATCTGCTTTTCTCTTTTGTGAGTTCTTTGTCTTGTGTTTCTTTAATGCATGTCGTTCAGCTCATATTTGGACAATAAAGCTTTATTATTCAAGTGCGGGGCAAGGATTCCACAGTGCTGTACTGCAGTCTGCTTTTTTGGGTCAGTGCCTGAAGCTGAAAGATTAACATCAAAAAGATGACAACATAATGAGCTGCAATCGGGCCATTAATGAAAAACTGGTGCAAACTTTGTTCCAGATGAATAGTCCATTAAATACGTAAATCCAGTTTGTCAGTGTACATGGTGCATGTTAGCAAGAGTCATTGCCATCCAAGCCTCAATTGTGTTGAATCCTTGTTTGCTTGATTAAAACTTAGTCCTGGGAACTGTTCTGATAAAGCATCTATCTCTGTGTTACCAAAGACAACAAGAGCTCAGTTTTCACTTAAGTCAATTCTAGCATAAACTGGGATAAAGCATTTATCAGTGAACTAAGCCAATTCTGACCCACTGTCTGTTTTCAGCATTTTTAATTTTCGTTTCAATTTTTATGCTTTTCTTTGACATTTGTACTGTTAAATTCAGAACTTCATTTCCATGGTTGGGAATGTGGTTGATGTAAAAACTCAACTGGAAGCAGTGTAAAGTCTCATGCAAAAGTGTTTCAGTAAAACTTGCTTTTCACCGGAAAGCATTTGCAAGTAAGTGACTATGCTGCAAGACTGTATAGTGAAATACTTTCAATGTAAGCTCCATCTGCCAATGCATTGCATATCTGACTTTGTCTCTCAGTTGGAACTGTTTTCAAATAAGCACCAATATGGTTAGTGTTACTCTGTTGGACCAGTGTTTTTATTCACTTTCAAAGACATTGATTTATTAAAAAGGGGCCACTTCAAGCTAACCCATGAAACATAGTTGTGATGGTTGTCTGCCAGAACTGGACCAATCTATCCCTTTCATCAAAGAGCAGGAGTACTTTCCAACCAATGAAGAGTTGGCATTAATCAAAATCCCTTTGACAGGTTGACACAAGTGAAAAGGCATTAAAAAAAAAGCTTAAATTCTTTCTGAACAAAGCTCTAGTGTGATCTTGGGAACATAGACCATTCAGTCTCTTGAGCTTCCTCCACCATTCAGTTAGATCATGGATGATTATCTACCTCAATGCCACTTTGCTGCACTATCTCTATATCCCCTAATGTCCCCTAAATGTTTCAGTTTCTGAGGGGAACATGTACAGTGATTGAATTTTGATCGCCCTCTAGGTTAGAGAATTTCAGTGATTCACCACTGTCTGAGTGAGGAACCACCTCCTCATCTCATTTATAAATGGCTTATTTCTTATTCTGAGATTATGTCCCTGGCTTTAGACTCAGCAGCCACAAAAAAAATCTACATCCATCTTGTCATGTCCTGTATGAACTTCATAAGTTTCTACAAGCTGTGGCAAATTCAGGCCTAATCTCCTTAATCTCTCCTCATTAGACAGTCCTGCTATACCAAGGATTAGTCTGGTGAACTTCCTTGCACTATCTCCATGGCAATTGTATCCTCCCCTCAATAAAAAGACCAAAACTATATACAGTGCCCCAGCCTATAAGGCTTTAACCAAAGCCTTATACAGTTGCAACAGACATTTTTACTCCTGTACTTCAACCTCCTTGTAATGAAGGCCATCATACCATTTGCCTTCCTCACTGCTTGCTGCACCCACATTCTAACTTCTTGTGATTGATGAACAAAGGCACCTCCCAACCTCTCACTATTGAAGAAATATTCTAGCTCTTCTCTGTTTCGTTTCATTGAAATGAACAACTTCACAATTATACTATGTTCCACCTGCCATGTTCTAGCCCATTCACTTAGCCTGTCCATGTCCTTGTGAAACTCTTTTGCACTGTTTCCTCTTTCCCCCAGCCTCCTCTTGTTTGTTCTCTAAACTCGTTCAAAAATTCAGTCTACATTATTGTGTCTATTCCCTTCCACAACCGTTTGTGTATTTTTCTGAAGGTGAAATATAATTCCAGATTCTTGGAAGTCGACAGCGCAGAAAAACGCCCTTTTGGCCCATTGAGTCTACAGCAGTCCAAAACAGCCACCTAACTATCCCAATCCAGCACTTAGTTCTTAGCCTTGATGCCTTGGCAACACGACTGCCCATCTAATTGCTTGAATGCAATGAGGGATTTTTCTCTATCACTCTTACAGACAGTGAGTTCCAGATTATCACTAGCCTCTGAGTGGAATACATTTTCCTGACATCCCCTGAAAACCTCCTGCCCCTTACTTCCAATCTGTGTCCCCATCATTAATTCCCTTGGCCGCTTTCAATTCCTTACACTGTTTGGTTGACGTTCAGTCAATCCTGGGCTCTCAAAAGAGATGGGAAGAATTGCTGCTCAGCGATTAAATCAACTTGCTTTACATTTCTTAATTTGTATCTATTGTGATTACAGTCATGGTGACAAATATGGTACTCATTTTGCACATGGCAAGATCCCAAAAATGGCAGTGAGATAATGGATGAATTAATCTATTTCTAGTGCTGGGGAGTGACAGCAGGAGAGATTGTTGCTTTTAAAGTTTGTCACGGGATTTTAACATCGACCTGAATTAGTGGTATAGTCAGATGATGCCATACTTTGACATTCATTTTGAAGGACAGAACCTCTTGAACACATAATAGTCCTTCAGTAACGCTTTGGCATGTTGAACTAGCTCACACGCTCGTGCTTCCAAAGTGACACTTTGCACAAGTTCTTCTGACTCCTAACGAAGAATGCTGGGGACTAGCTCTGGCTGATTAAAAAACACAGAGCCAGGTTTCTTGTCAGGCAGCATCCGAGGAGAGGAGAATCGACGTTTTGGGCTGGAGCCCTTCATCAGGAATAAGGGCTCTGGCCCGTAACATCGATTTTCCTGCTCCTCGAATGCTGCCTGACCTGCTGTGCTTTCCCAGCAACACATTCTCGACTCTGATCTCCAGAATCTGCAGACCTCACTTTCTCCAGGTTTCTTGTCAGCTAACCATATCCAAATTCTGCTTGTATTTGCTGATCGTTACACTGGTATTTGTACATCCTCAATCCAGCCCTTAGCTTGTGCCCAGGCATGTAAGATATACAGTCACAGCCAAAGCCACTATAGAATCACTCCAGTCAGGAAACAGGCCATTTGGCCCATTGAGTCCTCACTGACCCTCCAAAGAGCATCCCACCTAGACCCACCTCCCTCCCCTATCCCTGTAACCTGCATTTACAATGGTTAACCCACCTAACTTACACATCCATGGACGCTATGCAACAATGTAGCATGGCCAATTCACCTAACCTGCACATCTTTGGACTGTGGGAGGAAAACTGAGCACCTGGAGGAAATCAATGCAGCCTCGGGGAAAGCGTGCAAATGCCACACAGACAGTCATCCAAAGGGGGAATCAAACCCAGGTCCCTGATGCTGTGAGGCAGCAGTGCTAACCACTGAGCCACAATGTCAAACCAACCATAAGGTCTTTTGTCTTTCATCTGAGATTCCCCTGCGAAAGCTTCTTCCGATCTACGGCCGCAACTATCAAAAAGGACAATGGCAGCAGATATATGGGAACACCACCCCTACCACCTTAGGTTCCTCTGCCCAATTACAAAGTATTCTGACTTGGAAATCAATTGCTGTTCCTTCATTGCCTCGAGGTCAAAATGCTGGAACTCCTTTTCTAATAGCACTGAGGATGTCTCTACAGTACATGGGCAGCAATGGTTCAGGGAGGCAGCTCACCACCATCTTCCCAAGGACATTTAGGGACAGGCAATAAATGCTGGCCCAGCCAGTGAATCCCACATCTCATGAATTAATAATAATAGAAGAATAAGAGCTAGCAACTCTCCAATGTTTCAATTTCACTTTTTCCAATGTTTCAATCTCACTACTACTTCATTTCTTTGCGAGTAGACCCCTTACAAGCTTACTTCAAACTGCACCCCCACCCCAAGCCCACCCTGCACCAACCACAAATGTCCCTGCAGTTCCCTCAGAAACATAAAAGGGTAAGGAGACATAGTTCTTCCTTCCTTTACCTCTGCTTCATTCTAGGGACATAAATCTTCAAAGGCTTAAAGCAGAATAAAATCAGCCCTGTATCTTTCACAGTACATTCACAGCTGAATGAACTTTTTCTTTGGAAAGTTGAGCATTGCTGTTTTTGCAAATGGAATAAATGTTTTGAAGCAGCATTATAAGATGTCGTGGTTGTAGCCCACCGGGCTTGATTTTCAGGTTACCTGTACACACAAAGAAATAATTGTACTTAAGCCAACACATTTCAAGATCCTGCAAGGAATTTCTGATTCATTACCTCAAATGTCTCCCTCCCTTACCGCCATCAGTGATAGGCTTGTAAGCACCAGTGTTCAGTTTAGTATTGTGAAGTTCAGAGTGCTTCTCTCAGAGTCAGAAGGACAAAGATTCATTCAGGTGGATGTTGTAAGGCAGACACCATTAGATTTCAATGTAATCCTAATAACAGAATGAGTTAAATTGACGGGTAAAAGTACTTGCCTTAGAGGGAACAACTTGTTTCTTTGAAACGGGCAGCCTGCTGCCAGTTTGCTGGTCATCTCTGTGATTCTCCACATGGTGATATGAATCTTTCAGAAGTGGTGTGGGCAAAGGAAAGCCAATTCAGCCTGTGTACCTCCCAGCAGCTAGTTATATGAGAACATTTGCAAGGCCAAAGCAAAGATCTATCACTCAGGAAACAGAATAGTGTTGGGGGAAGAAAAATGCACTTAATAGTGGAGGCTGGGTGAAGCAGAGAATGCTGCATATCTTCTATCAGTTTTTGACCATTGTCTGGCTGACACAGCGGCTTTATGAGGCCACCTTATTATATCAGCTGTGCTATCCAATTCTCCATTACTTGTATTATTTTTGAACACTCATTTAAAACTAGTCTTTTTAAAAATTAATTCAGGGGATATGGGCTTTGTTGATGAGGCAAGCATTTATTGCCTGTCCATTGTTGGCCTTGAGGAGGCAGTGGTGAGCTACCTTGGATCACTGCTGTCGATTTGCCCATAATCCCATTGTGGAGGGAGTTCCACTGTTTTGACGCAGCGACACTGAAGGAATATCTAACATACAAAATGGATTCAAGCTGAGAATAGGCCTGTTGGCTTCCACTCAGGCTCTACACTGGGGATGCAGCCGCTGGCTGAACCAATGAGTTGGTAGTGGCAGGAATTTGTCCTTGGTTTTAACCTTCACATTAGTTTGCCTCATGAGAACTCCACGGCTGATGATGGACCCTCCAGGGGAGTGTAAGGTTGAAGTGGGTTATATACCTGGTTAATCTGAGGACTATAAGATTTGGGGGAAGCCTCTTGCATCTCCTGATTTTAAAGATCCCAATGTCTGTCCTGCTTGTTGGTAGCCAATGTTGTAGAGAAATCTCTCAACTGGCACTGGTTCCCTTATGAACACCCTTAAAAGGCCTGGCACTCATTTTAAGGTGGTTGCAAAAATACAAAAAGGGCTTAGTGAATTTAACGTTAAGGCCCAGCAATTTAACAAAATGTGCATTCGAATCCTTTGCATTGCTAAATCGGTAAACTTCTCACATCCAAGACATAGGTGGCACTGGTACCAATGTCTAAGCTATCTTTTCAGCAGTTTAATGCATCATATATGTTTTCATTCTACAATCAAAATATAAACAGTCAAACTATCACAGTCTGTATGGGCATACTCTATATGTTGAAATCTTGTACATAAGGTTAGATATTCCTGTATGTGGTCAGGAGCATGCACATATGTATTTTTGGTCTTTACTGTCAATATATCTATTACCTGCAAAACACATCCTGAGAGAGCTGGGGTTCAGTCAATAGGTTAGTAAAATAATTCTGCTTTGAATTCATATTTTCTTGGAGGCATCAAATCTCTCTTATGATTTGACTCACCAAGATAATTGCTTAATGGTTTCAGTATTGAATAAGGTGTTAACTTAAAGTCATTCAGAATCTGTTTCAGGTTTCTGATTTGATTGTGCATTCTGAAAATAGGATATTTAATGACTTCCTGTATTCAGAGAGATCACTACTTTTCACTGTAGTTGAGTTTTGAATAAGAACTACATGTGAAGGTTCAATGATGTGTAAAATGTTTATTATTGTAGTAGCTTCCATTCAGTCCTCATTCTGTTATCAATTATTGTTCAGATGCCTCCATCCTACAATTTAATCATTGTTCAGTAAACTAGAGCAGTTGGAGTACATATAATGGCTGGTACTTTAAAGGTAAACCGTAAACTACAATGTTCCAGATCTCTATTGGCAGTGTGTATAGTTCACTCTGAGAGGTGCAGTCATCACTGCCAGTGTTAAGTGAAACTGCAAATGTGGGTGAAAGTTGAGAGTTTGAACTTTCTTGACCTTGTCGAATTATGCATCTTGTATGACCTGCACCATCTTTATATATGATCAGTGTTTAGGCTAACAATTAGCTTTCTTTTAGAAACAAGCCCATTATTGAGAGAGGAAATGTGAGTGAAATGTGAGTTCACACACAACGGTACTGTTAATCAGCAAGGGAAGAAAGTATATCCAGAGGCTGTATTTGTTTAAAACAGAAAAAAATCAAAGCTTACTGCACAAAGCATTCCTTTTAAAGAGTTGTTTGAAGTTATGTTTACACTTTAACTCCCATTTGCTGTTTGAAAGGGTTAAGTCCTTCAATACTTGGAAATGGGGAAGGGGGAAAACAACTCCTATTTTCACATCGCACAGTGAATGCAAGGCTATCAGATTGCATTTTCTTTCAGTAGCCTCAAAGTTGCTACAACACAAAGACCAGTGTCTCTCTCACAACGTCTCTCGCAGATATTACTATATAAGGCATAGCATGAGCTTAAACGAATGCTTTTATACTTACGGATTTGTGGGATCGAAAAGACCATAAATTGTAAGAGCAGGGTTAGGTCATTGGCCCATCAGGTCTCTGCCACCATTCAATGAGACCATGGCTGATCTACCAATCCTCAACTCCACCTCCCTGCGTTTTCCCCAAACCCCTTGATTCCCTTTCGGATTAAAATCTGTCTGTCTCAGCCTTGAATGTACTTAATGAACCAGGCTCTGCAGCCCTCTGGGGTAAAGAGTATCACAGATTTACTACTGTCTGAAGGAAGAGATTCCTCCTTATTTCTAATTTAACAGGGTGAGCCCTAACTCTGGGATTATACTCTGGTCCTACTCCCGCAGTGGCCGATTCACTGTCTGTGTCCCGGAGCGGGATCAGAGTGAGCCTGGAGCGATAGCGGAGGGAGCGCGGGCCGGAGCCCAGAGCGGGATCGCAGGAAGTGCAGTCCAGAGCCCAGAACAGGACCAGAGGGAGAATGGGTCGATGCCTGGAGCGCGATCGGAGAGAGTGTGAGCCGAAGCCTAGAGTGGCAGAGGAGGGAGTGCAGGCCAGAGTCTGGAGCGGGATCACAGGGAGTGTGAGCTGAAGCCCGGAGCGTGACTGGAGGGATTGCAGGCCGGGGGGCCGGAGCCCGGAGCGGGATCAGAGAGACCGCGGGCCGGAGCCCGGAACGGGATCGGAGGGAGCGCGGGCCGGAGCCCGGAACGGGACCGGAGGGAGCGCGGGCCGGAGCCCGGAGCGGGATCAGTGGGATTTATAAAAGGGAAATCATGTTTGACAAATCTATTGAAATTCTTTGAGAATGAAATTGGACTTTCAGAAGATTTTTGACAAATTCCCACATAAGTGATTAATGTGTAAAATTAAAGTGCGTGGGATTGCGGTGGTGCATCGTGATGAGTAGAAAATTGGTTAGCAGACAGGAAACAACAGGTAGGAATAAATGGGTCTTTTTCTGAATGGTCGGCAGTGACTGGTGGGGTACCACATGTCCAGCTACTCACAATATGTTAATGATTTAGATGAGCAAACTAAATGTAATTTCTCAAAATTTGCAGCTGACGCAAAGCTGGGTGGAAGGATGAGCTAAGAGGAGGATGCAGAGATGTTGCAATGGGATTTGGACAGACTAAGAGAGTGGGCAGATGCACGGCAGATCCAGTTTAATGTGGATAAATGTTAGGTTTTCTGCAGTGGGAACAACCAATAGGAAGGTAAGTTATCATCTGAATGGCTATAAGTTGAGCGAGGGGAATGTTCACCGAGACTTGGATTACCTTGTGAAGCAGTCGCTGAAAGTAAATGTGTAGGTGCAGTGGCAGTAAATAAGGTAAACTGCATATTGGACTTCATTGCAAGAGGATTTGAGTACAGGAATAAGAATCTCTTGCTGCAATTATACAGGGCATTGGTGAGGCCACACAGGGAATATAGTATTCAATTTTGGGCTCTTTATCTGAGGAAGGATGTTTTTGCTATTGAGGGAATGGAGTGAAGGTTTACTAAATTGATTCCTGGGATGACAGGACTGATGAGAGATTGACTAGGATTGTATTAGTTGGGGTGTGGGTGAATGAGGGGGGAATCTCAGAAACCTAAAAGATTCTAACAAGACTAGACAGGGTAGACACAAGAAGGATGTTGTGATGGAGGGGGAATCCAGAATCAGGGGTTATTGTTTAAGAATAAAGTGTAAAACAATAAAGGATTGAGATGAGGAGAATTTCTTTCACACAAAGAGTGGCGAGCCTTTGGAATTCACTCATGCAGAAAATGTTAATTCCCATATGTAGCTCACACTCTGTTAATAGAACCAAATTACAAATCTTTCCCTGATGACGACAATGATGAGCTGCCTTTTTAAACTCCACGTTTTTCTGATGGTGACATCCCTATTGTATTTAAAGCAGAAATGTCTTGGATGAGTGACTCAATGTTGATGAAGTCATAGCTTCATGAAAATCAGCCCCTCCATTCTCTTCCCAAATAATTTCCCTTTCTGAAGAAGGGTCATTGGACTTGAAACATTAACTCTGCTTTCTCTCCAGAAATGTTGCCAAACCTGCTGAGTTTCTCCAACAATTTCTCTTTTTGTTTCTGATTTCCAGCATCTGCAGTGCTTTGTTTTGCTTTAGTTTTTTTTTCTTTGACTTGATTAAGGCTTTTTGGAATATTTTGCACTACTGTTTAGCCCCATAGCTGTTGGCAGGACCTTCAGGCACCTCTCTCTCTCTGGTCCTTTTTGTTAAAAACAAACCTTTTTGTTTTACACCTTTCCAAAGACTCTCAAAGCATCTCTTCAACACAACAATGCAATAGATTGGAAGTAGTGACCTGATTCTGAGTCTAAAGGGTCAACATGCAGTCCCTACATTATAGTTGTCTCCTTTCAGTCTGTAACATTGAGGTAATTTATTCACTGACATGTTGAGGGACAGACGAGACAGAAAATCTGTGCTTTGCAGTTACTGATTTTGTACTACAGACAGTAGCAGGGATGTTAACCAGGAGAAATGCTTTTATCTCTTGCATTTTAGTTAAAAAAAATACATTTGCTTACAAAGACTGATGTTTAACATATGTAACCAGGGTAACTGGTTCATTGCTTTTTTTGAAAAGTTTATAAATGATCAACATGGCTTCAGGCCATGTTGAATGTTTCTTGTTACATGAATAGAAAGTTGTATAAAATACTCTAAAAGAATCTGTTGCCTCAGAGACAAATAGCAATGTGAGTTGGTAGGAATGCCAGATCATGTGTTTTCATTTTAGGAAGCATTGCCGTAGGCCTTTCTCATTGCTTCCTCACAGAATGCATTTTTAAAAAGTCCACTTTAAAACAAATCTGATAACTGTAGAAGCTGGACATGGTACCATGACCAGCAAAAAAAGATAAATATGACCTACAATTCCGAATTCATATCAAGGAGGCATCTTTTTCCACCTCATGGTAATTGAGAAATTGTTTTGGAGGGGACAAATGCAGTGAAATGGGACATATTAGCAAATCCTCTTTACAATGTTTTGTCATTCCTGAATTTAAAATGGAGGTCAATCGTTGTGTTTGCTGCAAAAGCCAGTCTTTAGCAATGTCATGGTGATTATGTTTTAGCGCTTTAATTTCATTAATGATCATGCAATTGGGTTCAAGTCAAGTAAGAAAACTATATTCTTCCTTGTGCTGATCCAGAAAGGCATTCATTTGTAGCTCGCTACACGCTAAAATAAATAGCCAGGTGGAATTCCAAATCTGGAACGGAGTTGAACAATGACAATTTAATGTGATGATTTGGAGGTTATGGTGTTAGACTGGGGTGTACAAAGTTTAAAAATCACACAACACCAGGTTATAGTCCAACAGATTTATTTGGAAGCATTAGCTTTCAGAGCGCTGCTCCCTCTTCAGGTGGTTGTGGAGTGTAAGATCATAAGACACAGAATTTATAGCAAAGGTTTACAGTGTGATGTAACTGAAATGATATATTGAAAAAGACCTGGATTGTTTGTTCAGTCTCTCATCTTTTAGAATGAGCATGTTGGTTTTAGTTCTTTCATATGTAAATCTCAGAACTCTTTTAAATTTATGTTCTCAAGTGAACTTTAACAATTGGGGTCATGTTGGCCCAGATGATGCATTGAAGGTGTGAGGTACCCTGTGTGAGACTGTATGTGCCACAATGTTCAGACTGATTCTAATCTAAAAAAAACGGATTTACAGAATCTTACATGGATTTGTGCAATTTTTGTGCAAAATAAAATGTAATTCTGCAAGTAAAAATTCACCCAACAAACTTATATGTGAGTGTGTGTGACAGACGCGCACACGCACACAGACAGACGCACACAGACAGACAGACACACACACATATATACACATGCACTCCTACAGACCCATACACACATGCAGACCCTCTCTCATACACAAGTTCTCTCTCATATGCTCACATATACACTACCATTCATACATGTAACCTGTCACAGACTTATACCCCTTTATATATACATATACATATACACACAGACACACCTGGCACACACACACACACACATACATACCTGGGCAGATAATTGTTAAAGTTTACTTGAGAATGTAACTTTAAAAGAGTTCTGAGATTTACATTGAAAGAACTAAAACCAACATGTTCATTCTAAAAGATGAGAGACTGAACAAACAATCCAGGTCTTTTTTAACATATCATTTCAGTTACATCACACTGTAAACGTTTGCTATAAATTCTTTGTCTTATGATCTTATACTCCACAACCACCTGATGAAGGAACAGCACTCTGAAAGCTAGTGCTTCCAAATAAATCTGTTGGACTGTAATCTGCTGTTGTGATTTTTAAATTTAATGTGAACAGTTGTAACGTGCACCACTTGGACTATCAATAATGTGGAAACAGCTCGGTGAAGTTGAAAGATATGTTGGGATTTTTGAATATGACATTCAACTTTTCCAATTGTCAGGACACATCAATAAACAAATCCCAAATAATTTCTGGACTTTATAGACAGACAAAAAGGTTATAAGGCAAAAGACAGATCATTTTAACGATCACCTACTCCAGTTCAACCTTACTTGGAGTGATATCTCCAGTCTAGGTCAAAGGGAGTGAGTCACTTGCACTCCACAAGATGGTTCAGTGCTGAAACATGCTCTTTCCAGCTTTGAAGAAAGGTGACTGAAAGATGACTTTGCAGCAGTCAGATAAAAACTTTAGGGGCAAAGTGCATTATGAAAGTTGGGCGCATTCACTAGTTACAGTCAGAAGGCTGAAGGACTAGAGTTCTACACGTCAGCAATTAATCCATGCACTGAGCTTCTCGGAGAGTTGTGGTTAAGAATATCCTGGAATCATCAAACAGGAAATTTCAAGGCTCCCAATAGTGTTTTTCTCTGAATTGGCCAATAAGTGGTCAGACAGTGGCTGTGATATTAAAGATGATGAGTGGACTTTTCAAATTGCAGGGCCAATAGGAGTGTCGCCCTGTTTTAGCCCCCTTCGTCAAGACAAAATGCTCAGACACACAGTATGGCTTTACCTCCTTCATCTTTATTCCGGGCCCTGGAGGGAGAGAGAATGATCACCCATGTGCACATAGACATGAGTTCGTGGTCTTCTCTGGAATAGCAGTTTCTCAATGAACTATATAGTCATTTTACAGGGAGGGAGCATCCAAATAAGGCAAAATACATATTAATTGGGTGACTGTTACAATCAACGAGCATCAACAATAAAGATTAAGCCATCTGCTGTTACACAATGAATATTCTTAACCTTGTTAACTGGCTTCACACAATGAATACTTTTCACCCTGTTAACTGACCTTGCATACTGAATGCTTCCAATATTGTTAAATGGTTCTACACAATGACTGCTTTTCCACTTTGTTAACCCATCACCCTTGCCTCCAGCACCCCATTGTTAACTGTCAGATCTTATCTGATCTGAGTTATGCTCAACTGAACCTCTTGTTTCACAGAACTTAACTCTTTCCCTACTTGCGCATACCCGATACACATTTGCATTCCCTCCTTTTATCATTTTGTGATAACCAGTTGCATTACTAGCTTTCTTAAGATTCACAGCTGAAAATGTGTTGCTGGAAAAGTGCAACAGGTCAGGCAGCATCCAAGGAGCAGGAGAATCGACGTTTCGGGCATGAGCCCTTCTTCTCATGCAGTCCTCACTTTCTCCTTTTTTCTTAAGATTCACAGCCAGTATTTAAGCAAGTTATTGATACACAATATGCAGTGATTATAACAACAACAATTACTAATCCATTACAGTCATTAGAATTTGAAGAATCCTCCCATGTGGAAAAACATTCACCAGTAAAGTTCTTAAATCCACAGCCCTTAGTGACCACTCCATCCCCTCCAAGTTGAGTGGAAAAGAGCCAGTTCTCCAAAATCCCCTTTCGTAAAGTCCGACCTGAAATCAAAATCCAATCTGTCCTTGCGTACCACTGCATGAAGAAATCTGAATTCTTGGATAAGGGCAGTTAAATGCTTCACAAAACTGACCAGACTTCCATCCTTCCGGAGATCTTTCAGATGGGGGATACCAGCGCAGTGCAGTGCAGCAGCTGCAGCTGCAGGCTGGGTGAATGCAGCCTTCTGTGCTGCTTCTGCTCCTGCTCTGCTGTTAAATGTAACAAACCCAACTGGCTGCTGTGATGTTAGCGTGATCAGTGAACCTTCATACCGCTTAAATGGTCGAAAGACAAGGTAAAGCTCACGTGGTTTGATGTCCGTAGGAAGGCCACTGACAGAAAGCAAACTGACCTTCTCTCTGTTGTTATCTTCGTCACTTTTCATGCTCATGACTGGGGAGTTGATAGAATCCGTTGGATCAAGTACTGGAGGGTCTGAAGGCATGCTTTACCTGTGAATGGAGAAACTCTAGAGAAGTTGTTAGCTGCTGAAAGTATCTTCGCATTTCCTCTCTCATTCCTGCCTTGCCAAGGTGGTTATCAGTATGACGACTGTCACACATTTAACTATACTAAATTGTGTCTTCCTATTTCAACCTTCTTTGAATTCTTGAAGTCTATTACTCTATTCATGACACTATCAAGTTTTACATAATCCGTAGAGTTGTAAATTGTACTGCGTAAACAATTCAGTCAATTATAAACAACAATCAATGGTCCTAAAATCAAACCCCCAGATACCTCCATTCAGGTTATTCAAAAATTATTTTCTTTTTACAAATTGATGCTTGTCTAATGTGAAAGCTGTCAGAAAAAAAGTATTTCAAAAGTCTGGAACAGCAAGAAAACAACAAAATGTGACCTGGGGTTTAGCAATTGAAGAGGCAGTTTCAGTTCAGATTTAAATCCCAAATATTCGTGGGAAACAAATGCTGAATATTTTAAAATGTGTTCTCCAAATGAAACTTCACAAATATAACAATCAGAATTACAGTGGCAACTTTGGTAGAGATCAACATTTTTTGAATTTGCACTATGAAGGGGGCCAATAAAGTCTTAACAATGATTAACAGAATTTAAACAGCTCAACCTCAAGTTCTGGTATTCTCTTGAATCTTAACAAAACATCAATGCAAAATGCACTCTTCTTTTTGCGTACACTCTGCATTAAAAACACAGCAGCAAAGATATTTTATACAATACTCTCATCTGACCACTGACCCAACTGTTTTTTGAAAACAGGCATTGTAGAATTTCAAGCAAATTGAGGGCTCAAAGCACTCAATCAATTTGCTTTAAGGTTACAAGTTTGATAATTTTAAAAAGGACATAATGTTGTACAATTTCCATGGAAAAACAAAATCTGCTCCATTACAGAGCCCACAAAACACATTGAATTGAGATTCTGATTCAAAGTTACTTAAAAGGATTTTCTGAACCAGTATTTTAACAAACCAAAACTTTTAAACATCAAACACTCTCAGCGTGGCACAATTTACATTGAAACTCTCCTTCTTCAACCCAAGTATTAGTACAACCTTAATTTCAGCGTTTCTCTTTTTTTTTGCATCCTCTCACTGAAATTACACCTACAAAAAGAGAAAGCCCTGGCAGCGGACCACATGGTATCGTAGTCCAAGTGACTCTTTTCCCTCAGAATAAAGACTCACAGAGCCTCAAATTTCACGAGTAGGAGACTTCACCCCCTTTCTCACTTTATTCCTCACAGGGACTTGAACCCCAATTAAATACAGAGAACTCAAATCCCACATAAACACAGAGGACCCCGAACCCCACTTGAACACAGAGAGCTCGAACCCCAGTTAAACACGGAGAGCTTGAACCTCAGCACAGAGCAGTGGACTCGAATCTCAACCAGACCCACCCCTGGGGACTCGAACCCCAGTAACGCGCACGACTGTGATGGACAGATTTTTAATCAATCAGAGAATCAAGGGGTGTGAGGAAAAGGCATGAATGTGGAGTTGAGGATTATCAGATCAGCCATGATCTCATTGAATGGTACACCAGACTCAATGGGCTGAATGGCCTGCTTTTACACCTACACTCTATGGCCTTATGGAGTGCGGGGTGAGTGACAACTGGAAAATTCCAGTTTAATCTTTGTGAATGGCACATGTCTATACCAAATGCTGCATAAATCTATGTCCATCTCCATCTGCACATAGGGGTGAAAGTTCGACCACTTTAAGAACCAACTGAGTGAAAATGAGTCACTGGGATTTTCGATTAGATGGCATAAGGTGAACTAAACAGCCTTTTTCATCCCGATGTATCCTGTCAGCCTGCGGGAAGTTAGTGTGTACTACACAAAAAAATCTCTTAGGTTTCCTCAGGAAGTGAACAGCAAAGCTATTTTGTCATAATAAGAAGTGTTTACTGATAAATTAATGTTAATGTGTCAGTTAAGATGTTGTGTTGGAGGTGCTGGCATTTCCCTTTAACTGCTTATCTCTTTACCAAAAAATACTTGGATAATCAGCGAGTCAAACTTTCTGCCTTTGTTAATTCTGGAAAATAATCCAATGGGAGGCCGTACCCAGGTTTAAAATTCTGATGTTAAAAGACAGAGTCAAATTCCAGAATTCTTTCCTAATGTGAGAGTGACTGTACCTGTGTATCCTGGCTTGATCAAGCTTCTCTTTTTCAGTGGTAACTCAGTAGTTAACTCGCTTTTGTGTCCGGAGCCTGGATCCCTAATTAACCAAGAGATGTCTTGCTGTGTAATGTAGTTCTGTAGTTGCACAACAGGGGAGCCCACCAAGAACAGCCTTCCCCTGGATGGATCATGGCCCATGGGGATGCCTCCAGTTGGCACCTATTGGAATATTGTCGCCATGATCGGGAGCTTGCCATGTTGAGAATTGTGAATGGTCAATCTAAATCCCACAATTCCATGGAAGAAAAAGCTTTTTTAGAGGTTTACTTCAATTTCAAAATGACCCTATTTCCTAATTGTCTTTGTACCTGCTAACAAAGCAATTCAAATGTGTCAGTGGTGATTAAATCTGAGTTCCGATACTCAGCAATGCTTGTAATGAATAAACCTGCAATGTTATAAATTCCTATCTCGTGGTTTGGATTCATTATGGTGGCAATGCTAGACGTCAGCATTCCCCTCGCCAGCCCCAGCCCCATGTGGCCCTCATTGCTGCTTCTACATCAGTATCCTTGCCTTTTGTCTATCGAAAGCAATGCCTAATGCCTCTGACAAATACTCAATCAAGAATTTTGTAAGTTTCTGAATCCTTCTGATCAGTTCCAAAATCCAAACATCCATCCATGAGTGCGAGGACATACAGATTCCCCTTGGTATTGTATATCCCAAGCCAGAGCAGCTGAAACACTTTTAGTGCTTTTTGCTAATGGTAGTAATTTATTAACTGGGTAAAGAAAAAGATATTTAAATGACTTGGCTTGGAATTTCAATGGCCTGGAGTTTGCTTTGAGAATAGTGGTAAGGATAAGAGTAATCACTTTTATAAATGATTTGGAGATTAGATTTCCTACAGTGTGGAAACAGGCCCTTCAGCCCACATCGACCCTCTGAAGAGTAATCCACCCAGACCCATTTCCCTCTGACTAATGCACCTAACGCTACGGGCAATTTAGCATGGTCAATTCACCTGACCCACACATCTTTGGACTGGGGGAGGAAACTGGAGCACCCGGAGCGCACACACGGAGAATGTGCAAACTTCACACAGACAGTCATCCAGAGGCTGGAATCGAACCTGGGACCCTGGTGCTGTGAGGCAGCAGTGCTAACTACTGAGCCACTGTTGGTGGTGTTGGATTGGGTTGTACAAAGTTAAAAATCACACAACATCAGATTATAGTCCAACAGGTTTATTTGGAAGCTTTCGGAGTGACTCCAGCAGGAATCAGGGGTTCTCATGCTTCGTTCTGCACATGTGGCGATGTCAAGCTGCCAACACAGCAGCTTTCTGTCAGAGAGCAGCTATCTTACATTGTTTAAATGTACTATGTTAAATTTACTTGTTTAGTTAATAAATATGATTTCAACTACATTCAGGCTGTGCCATACTTTGTGTTAGATGTTTGGGTGATTTCTGAGCAATGATGAGTGATATTTTTTAATGGTCTGCCCCAACCCCTCTTTTCCCATTGGCCCCATGATTTCTATTAAGCGATTTGTGGTTTCGCTGCAACGCATTTGTGGTTTTATAGGAGAACTACCTGTAGTGAAGCCCAGGTATCACTCCTTCATCATGCTGCAAACTCCCAGCCACCATAACCAGCGATGGCAATGATCTCACAGTATAGTTTCTATCTTGTAGTTTGTTCTGCTTGGAACAAGCGCTGTTTTTGTTTAAACTGCTAAATCCCACAATTTATGCAGTGATTGAAGTAAAAGCACCAGCCATTACAAGAGCAAAATTTGGCAAGTAACTGTTTGGAATAATAATCTATCACTATAGCTCAAAGCTTTGATATAGTCAGGTGCAATTAACTGACATAGGTGTCTCTAACAGTCTTCATCAATGCATTACATGAAATGGGACCTTTTTCTTCCACTGGTGGAGTCTCAGTCACAAAAGGTATTCCCATGTGTGCCTTTAGTCCGGACGGCATTCATAAGTGTCTCCATACAGGATGGAGATCCCACCATACCTGGTAAGTGTATTCCCTATTACACTGGGAGTGGGCCTGTCACTGCATTCCGAAATAAATGCTTTAGCAATTCTGCCGTTGTTTAGGGAGGTCTTCCAGTGAACAGCAACCAGTGACTCACATGAGATGAGACCAGCGCCTCTTCCTACTCAAGGCTGTAAGTTTGATCCCCCTACACTGTTCAGTCACTCAAGTTAATATTCATGGTCTTGAAAATGAGTGGTCCTTAACCTTAGAAAATAACTAGGCCCGTAACAAAGGAACACCCTCCTTTAATCTAATCTAATCTAAAAATCTAATCTAACCTCTCAACCTCTTTTAACACTTGAGCTCCTTAAACCGACATCATTGTCTCAGCGTTTGGTCACCTGTAAGTCATTCAAAGACACTTATCAATTGACAGAAAAAGTGCTACTTCAGCTAAGTTTTGCCTTCGATTTTTGAGTGATTTATCTTTGAGAATCATCATCTGCTTTTTCAGTTTGATAGGATTGGTGCTAAGTAATTGAACACAAGAATCATAGAATCCCTACAGTGTAGACGCAGGCCATTCAGCCCTTCAAATCCACATTGACCCACCGAACAGCATCCCACCCCCACACCCTATCTCTGTAACCGAGCATTTCCCATGGTTAATCTCCCTAGCCTCCACATCCCTGGACACTATGGGCAATTTAGCATGGCCAGTCGACCTAACCTGCACATCTTTAGGTTGTATGAGGAAACCAGAGCACCTGGATAACTCCACACCGACACGGGGAAAATGTGCAAACTCCATATAGACAGTCGCCCGAGGATGAAATTGAACCCAGGTCCCTGGTGCTGTGCGGCAGCAGTGCTAACCATTGTGCCAGTGTGCTGCCCAGAAAGAGGAACATTACATGCAAAGCATTTTGGATTAATTTAGCTGCCATCAAAATTGGTGATAAACTCAAGTTGAGTCAATGCATCGCAAAGCAATTTCATTGGAGTTTTGGATAATAGCATTAGATGATTTCCTATCATTTTGGTGTTTACTCAATGATTCTTCAGAGAGACAACATTTCGGTACCAATGCTTAGGCTGATTTTATTACTGAATCTGAAAGAAGGCAAATGTCTTCATGGTGATCAAAGTGCTGCTCACAGTGGGTGCAATTTTAATTGTGGTGGTTGCCCCAGACTGTGTGCCACTTCTGCTGTCCTGCTTTTTTCTGGTTCCTTCAGCATCACAATTAAAATTTAAAGTGGCATCAGCATGCACAGGAATCACACACTAACGGAAATTTTCAATTTACAATTCCCTCGCTACCTGACAATGTAACTGGTACGGGGATGGAGGGCAACAAAATAACCTCCTGGATAAATAGGGAGGCTTTTCATCACCGCCCTTCATCACCACCCCAACCTCCCCAGCCAACACCGTGAGTAACATACGATCTAGTGAGACCGCAAATGTAGCTCGGTCACTTTGCAGACATCAATTTCACATTTAAATATTTCACATCACATCGATTTCTCTTTATTCATTGTTACTTGTTGAGACTGTAGTTAGTTCCCTGTATGAGAGTGCCACGTGGTTGACACACACTTAACATTGCAGGGGGTGTAAGGGACAAATCGTTATTGCAGCAGAAATTATTTGTTTTTGCGTTCCTTTCTTTCCTGAATGTTTGTTTAAATGTCTGATCGCCAGTCGTGAGGAATCTGACTGAATCTGCAGGTTCACCTTCGAGCTGAGCAAAGGAGCTTGCCTGAGATTACTCTTAGCAGGACTAATTGAAATGTCGTAGACATCGAGACATACAAGATCTGTCCGTCCCTCTAACTAGAGAGTCCCCTATAACTAGCGCTCTCCCGGCTGTGGAGAAGGTAGCACTGACAGGGACTACTAGCGGACACAGAGATGGGCTCAAGTGCGTATGCATCAACGCAAGGAGTATCAGAAATAAGGTGGGTGAACTTAAGGCGTGGATCGGTACCTGGGACTACGATGTTGTGGCCATCACGGAAACGTGGATAGATGTGGGACAGGAATGGCTGTTGGAGGTTCCTGGTTACAGGTGTTTCAGTAAGATTAGGGAGGGTGGGAAAAAAGGAGGGGGGGTGGCATTGCTAATTAGAAATGGTATAACGGCTGCAGAAAGGAAGTTTGAGGGGGATCTGCCTCTGGAGGTAGTATGGGCTGAAGTCAGAAATAGGAAAGGTGCAGTCACCTTGTTGGGTGTTTACTATAGGCCCCCCAATAGCAGCAGAGATGTGGAGAAACAGATTGGGAAACAGATTGTGGAAAGGTGCAGAAGCCACAGGGTCGTAGTCATGGGCGACTTCAACTTCCCAAATATTGATTGGAAGCTCTTTAGATCAAGTAGATTGGATGGGGCGGTGTTTGTGCAGTGTGTCCAGGAAGCTTTTCTAACGCAGTATGTAGATTGTCCAACCAGAGGGGAGGCCATATTGGATTTGGTACTCGGTAATGAACCGGGACAAGTGGTGGGCTTGTTAGTGGGTGAACATTTTGGTGATGGTGACCACAATTCTGTGACTTTCACCTTGGTTATGGAGAGAGATAGATGCGCACAACAAGGTAGATTTTATAATTGGGGGAAGGGAAATTACGATGCTGTAAGGCAGGATTTGAGGAGCATACGTTGGGAGCATAGGCTGTCAGGGAAGGATGTGGTGGAAATGTGGAACTTTTTCAAAGAGCAGATACGACGTGTCCATGATATGTATGTACCTATCAGGCAGGAAAGAAATGGTCGTGTGAAGGAGCCTTGGTTGACGAGAGAGGTTGAATGTCTGGTAAAGAGGAAGAAGGAGGCTTACATAAGGTTGAGGAAACAGGATTCAGACAGAGCAGTGGAGGGATACAGGATAGCCAGAAGGGACCTGAAGAAAGGGATTAGGAGAGCTAAGAGAGGGCATGAAAAATCGTTGGCGGATAGGATCAAGGATAACCCCAAGGCATTTTATGCGTATGTGAGAAACCAGAGAATGACGAGAACGAGGGTAGGTCCGATCAAGGACAGTAGTGGGAGACTGTGTATTGAGTCGGAAGAGATAGGAGAGGTCTTGAACAAGTACTTCTCTTCAGTATTTACGAACGAGAGGGACCGTATTGTAGAAGAGGAGAGTGTGAAATGGACTGGTAAGCTAGAAGAGATACCTGTTAGAAAGGAAGATGTGTTGGACATTTTGAACAACTTGAGGATAGACAAGTCCCCCGGGCCTGACGGGATATATCCTAGGATTATGTGGGAAGCTAGAGAGGAAATTGCAGTACCGTTGGCAATGATCTTCTCGTCTTCACTGGCAAAGGGGGTGGTACCAGGGGACTGGAGAGTAGCGAATGTTGTGCCCCTGTTCAAAAAAGGGAATAGGGATAACCCCGGGAATTACAGGCCTGTTAGTCTTACTTCTGTGGTAGGCAAAGTAATGGAAAGGGTACTGAGGGATAGGATTTATGAGTATCTGGAAAGACACTGCTTGATTAGGGACAGCCAGCACGGATTTGTGAAGGGTAGGTCTTGCCTTACAAGTCTTATTGAATTCTTCGAGGAGGTGACCAAGCATGTGGATGAGGGAAGAGCAGTGGATGTAGTGTACATGGATTTTAGTAAGGCATTTGATAAGGTTCCCCATGGTAGGCTTATGCGGAAAGTCAGGAGGCATGGGATAGAGGGAAATTTGGCCAATTGGATAGAAAACTGGCTAACCGGTCGAAGGCAGAGAGTGGTGGTAGATGGTAAATACTCAGCCTGGAGCCCAGTTACAAGTGGAGTTCCGCAGGGATCAGTTCTGGGTCCTCTGCTGTTTGTAATTTTTATTAATGACTTAGATGAGGGAGTCGAAGGGTGGGTCAGTAAATTTGCAGATGATACGAAGATAGGTGGAGTTGTGGACAGTGAGGAGGGCTGTTGTCGGCTGCAGAGGGACTTAGATATGATGCAGAGCTGGGCTGAGGAGTGGCAGATGGAGTTCAACCCTGCCAAGTGTGAGGTTGTCCATTTTGGAAGAACAAATAAGAATGCGGAACACAGGGTTAATGGTAGGGTTCTTAGTCAGGTGGAGGAACAGAGGGATCTTGGGGTCTATGTACATAGATCTTTGAAGGTTGCCACTCAGGTGGATAGAGTTTGTAAGAAGGCCTATGGAGTATTATCGTTCATTAGCAGAGGGATTGAATTCAAGAGTCGTGAAGTGATGTTGCAGCTGTACAGGACTTTGGTTAGGCCACAGTTGGAGTACTGTGTGCAGTTCTGGTCGCCTCACTATAGGAAAGATGTGGAAGCTTTGGAGAGGGTGCAGAGAAGATTTACCAGGATGTTGCCTGGAATGGAGAGGAAGTCGTACGAGGATAGGTTGAGAGTTCTCGGTCTTTTCTCGTTGGAACGGCGAAGGATGAGGGGTGACTTGATAGAGGTTTATAAGATGATCAGAGGAATAGATAGAGTAGACAGTCAGAAACTTTTTCCCCAGGTACAACAGAGTGTTACAAGGGGACATAAATTTAAGGTGAAGGGTGGAAGGTATAGGGGAGATGTCAGGGGTGGGTTCTTTACCCAGAGAGTGGTGGGGGCATGGAATGCGCTGCCCGTGGGAGTGGTGGAGTCGGAATCATTGGCGACCTTTAAGCGGCATTTGGATAGGTACATGGATGGATACTTAATCTAGGTTAGAAGTTCGGCACAACATCGTGGGCCGAAGGGCCTGTTCTGTGCTGTATTGTTCTATGTTCTATGTTCTATGTTCTATGATTAGACAGGGTAGACAGTGAAAGTCTTTTTCCTAGGATGATGACGTTAGCGTGTACGAGGGGGCATAACTACAAACTGAGGGGTGATAGATTTAAGGCAGATGTCAGAGGCAGGTTCTTTACTCAGAGAATGGTAAGGGCGTGGAATGCCCTACCTGCTAATGTAGTCAACTCAGTCACGTTAGGGAGATTTAAACAATCCTTAAATAAGCACATGGATGATTTTGGGATAGTGTAGGGGGACGAGCTGGGAATAGTTCACTGGTCGGCACAACATCGAGGGCCGAAGGGCCTGTTCTGCGCTGTACTATTCTATGTTCTAACTCAAAGGCTTGATTGGGCCCTGCCAGCCAGCTCTCTGAGATGGGCCACATGCAGAATATACTGACACTGCCCTTTGAGCCCTTCATTTTCACACCTTAACTGACTGTTCCCACAGCCCTCTAACACACCCAGCCTATCTCTCTTCTCTACTCCACACTAAACCTCCCAGCTCCCTTGGTGGTCCTGAGCCTTGAAGAAAGCTGCCTTCTCCTTGCTCCCTTCACTTGTGCCACTGAGTTAGATAAAAGAAAGCACTGACCTCTGATAAAGCAGACTGTTAGTATGCCACCTGTGACGGAGCATGAAACAGCTGCCACTGGCTTCTTGTGCACCACTGACTGTATCTTGAAGGTAGAACTAGACTTGAAAAGAGATTTCCGCTGAAGAGTGTGCCTGGCTTTCAACTGTACAGCATAACAATTGGAACCCGCCATGGGGCAGTGAGGACTGATATTGCCACAAATCCATCACAACCCATTGTTGGGAAATCCAAACTTCTGCTCCACTTAATCCAGTCCTCATGAGCACCGCACTTCTTGCTTGGATCTGATGTAAGTGTTAATAGTTAATGAAGACAGCCTTTGCTAACCTTCCTTCAGGCATCAATCAAATCTTTCCTCACCATTGGTATAATCTAATTTCATCTTGTTGGCAAGTTTTGGAAAGTGGGAGGGTGCTATTGGTGTCCTCATGCACATTTTTGACATTAAGTTTTCCTCATCCAACCAAATTGTCACTCATGTAAAAAATATGACAGAGATATAATGTATATTTGATTTTATTTGGGCGCATGGGCTGAAAGCAATTAATGAAAGAAAAAGCATCTGGTCCCTTTAAGAGATCCTTCTGTTTATGCTGGCTCCAGATCACTCACTCAGCACACTTTCTAAAAAGCAAAACAAAAGTTCAAGTCTAACCCATTTTTGCTTGGCTGTGCAAGGATCGAATTCCATGAAGACTGTTACCATAGCAGCTGTGATCTCCTAGCAACCTGTCTACCAATAACTTCCATTTGTCTTCTGGAAAGTGAGGAGAAGGTAGCTGTGCTGGGCCGAAGCTCTCTGGAATGCAGGGGTTGGTGAAAAAGAAGTGCTGAACCTTGACCTCAACTAGTACTTTTAGTTTGTAATAATGAAGTTAGTTTAAAAGTCTGACCCTGAGGTTTGCTTTTGAGGCTAAGTATGACATGGATCCTGTTCTGAGCTTTTTTATTGGCTCCCTCCTCTTCTAACAAGGGCTGCTGCTGGAGGAACCTTATAGACCGGCTCTTTTTCAGCCTGTTTAATTCATAACGTTGTGTAGCACAGACAATTCCTGAGCAAATATTTAACTTGCTGGGGGTCTCCATTAGTCAAAGTCGTTTAGCATGAGGGCAGGCAAAATGTTATGGTGTGAAAATGTTAGGTATTCCTGTCAGCCTGTTCCAAAGAGCGATGTTAAGGATGGGATCCTAGAGTAATGAGTGAAGTCAGTGATAGTACAAGAGCGTTTGTAGGATCATATAGCAGGGAAACAGACCCTTAGGTCCAACCAGTCGCAAACAACCATAATCCCAAATTAAACTAGTCCCATCTGCCTGATCTCGACATATACCCCTCCAAACATTTCTTATTTATGTACTTATCCAAATGACTTTAAAGCTTTATGGCTGTACCCTCATCTACCACTTCCTCTGCAAGTACATTCCACACAAGCCACTCTCTATGTAAAAAAAGTACACCCTCGCCATGGTCTTTTTAAATCTTTCTCCTCTCACCTTAACAATATGTCTCCAGGTCTTGAAACCCCCAACATAGGGAAAAGACACCTGCCATTCACCATATTTAAGCCCCTCATGGTTTTAAAAACCTCTTTAAGGTCATCCCCTCAACTTCCTATGCTCCAGTGAATAAATTCCCAGTCTTTTGAGTCTATTTTTATATGTCAAACCTTCCATTCTCAGCAATATTTTCATAAACCTTTTTTGAACTCTCTTAAGCTTAATAATATCCTTCCCCTGGCTGGCAGACTTGAACTGGACACTGTTCCAGAAGAGGTTTCACTAACGTCCTTTACAACCTCACTGTGACTTTCCAATTCCTGTCAGCACCTTCTTTACCACCTTGTCTACATGTGACACAAACTTGAAAGAATTATGTAGCTGAACCCCAAAGTCTCTGTTCTACAACACTGCCAAGGTCTTTTCTATACATAATCCTTGTTTGATGTGTAAAGGGTGATGATCAGAGGATACATTGTGACAAAATGTCTTGGCCATTGCCTCATGTTGCATGTGCTCCGCCCATGATTTTAATCGATTAGAATTGATTGATGAGCAATCAATGGGAGCATTCTACTGTCTTCCTGTGTCAGTGGTTCAACATAAGGATTCCTGATGAAGGGCTTACGCCCGAAAGGTCAATTCTCCTGCTCCTTGGATACTGCTTGACCTGCTGTGCTTTTCCAGCACCACCCTCGCGACTCTGATCTCCAGCATCTGCAGTCCTCACTTTCTCCAAGTTGAGTTCAGCATATGGAGACAAACTACTGACAATGATCCTCCAATTTAAGCATCTCTGCTCCTGTCCTTTCAAAGACATCTTATCATAGTCACCCTCAGTCCTCTGGTACCTCACTTTGCATTTCAGCTATGTTGATAGAGAGCAGCCTTACTTAGACCTGTTTACCATTACAGATTTTAATAATTGAATTTAAGTTTCATGTTGCGGTGGGTTTTGGACTCTCCTGGGTCTCTGGATGACTACTGTCTGGATGACTGATGTCCAGTCAGAAAGCTGGGAGAAGTGTCTGAGCCTGGTTTAGAAATCCAAGGAATTATCAGGTCAAATGGCCTCATAAATGCACATTCCTTGCTACATGGAGTTGTGTTTGATTTAAGGTGTTTGAATCTTTTCACACATATAGCTGGAATGAAAACTGCAGGTGTCAGCTTAGTAGGAATGGAAGGGGGGTAGTTTTACTGGTGCTTACTTTACTCAATGGAAAATGTATCCGTTCTTTATAGCTTTGTGACAGTAAAATAGAATGCTGTTGATACATTTTAACATAATGTGCATGCATCTGTATTAGGAGAAAGTGAGGTCTGCAGATGCTGGAGATCAGAGCTGAAAATGTGTTGCTGGAAAAGCGCAGCAGGTCAGGCAGCATCCAGGGAACAGGAGAATCGACGTTTCGGGCATAAGCCCTTCTTCAACTTAGTGAAAGATGCTCATTGGTCAGCCTGAAACCTGTTGGTCTTCCAATGTGAAGAGTTGACCTCGACCGAATGTTGCATTCCAAGGTCGAGGGCTGCGTGCTGAGGGATGGACTAAAGCTTCGGGCAGCTGCCGCCAAGGTGCAGTGGGGAAAGACTGCTGTCTAAGGTCTTCCTGCCAAAGTATAATGACAGGCCGTTCAGTTATCAGACTCTCTCAGTCCCTTAAATGTAAACATAAGTAAGAAGTGTCCTGCATAAGTGAGAAATGACCTTTGCAATAGCAGGGAATATCAGGTAAAAGGTTTTTTTTTCTGGGGATGCTAAGACTGTTACAGGACTGCTGTGAAGCCTGTATATGTACATAAACATTTTTTATGAATAAAGTATGTTTTTGCAATAAAAAATTGCAAATACAGGAAATAACTGTGCTGCAGTGACAGGACTAGTGTTAGTGAAGAACTGTTGCGAGAATGGAAGAGGAAGGAATCTATCCTGAAAATGCCCAAGACCAAAGGACAATGGGAATAGGGACTAGGCAATGGCTTGATCTTGAGAAGCACATATCACAATGAATTCTCAAAAATCATCAGAATGGTAACATTATCACCAGAAATACAATATGCATTTAAGTGGGCCACATCACACTCTGAGTCCAGCAATGATTTGAGACCAGCAACTAATTGTTGTTGCAACTTAATGGACAAAACAATGTTCTAGTGTTGTGACAGAAGTCTGAGATCACTCAGAAATTATCAGGAGACCTTCATGCTAAAACCACTGTTTCCAGTGGTTCATCATCAGATCATGGAGAAAATACAAGTACCCATTAAGCCACTTTGACAATGTAGATGAAGTGCAAATGAATTTCAGTATTCCCAGCAGCCAAAATGTGGAGTGGAAACATTTAAAAATAATTCTACAAAGGTATTACATACAAAATACAAGCAGAAGTAGACTATTCACCCCCTTGAGCCTGTTGTACAATTCAGTAAATTAACTGATCCCATCAATCCCCGTAAAACGAAAGATTTTTTTGGCAAGGCAGCCAACCTATTTCTGCCGTGAAAGAATTCAATAATCTCATCTCCACTGTCTTCTGATATAAAGCGTTCTAAAGTTGCACCAATTGTCTGAGAGAAATAAATTCCTTTGATCTCTGTCCTGAAAGCGTCACCCTATTTCTAGACTGGCTCATAAGAAGAAACATCTTTCCATGTATACACCTTATCAAAACCATTCAGACTTCAAACAAACTTCATACCTTATAAATTTCAGTCAGATTATCCCTCAGTCTTCCAACCTCCAGCAGGAATGAACCCAGTTTATCCAACCAGCTTATCATAGGACAACCCACCATTTCCAGAAATCCATCTAGTAAGTCTCCTCTGAACTACATCTAATGTTTTTACATCTTCCTTAAATAGGAAAGCTAAGATTGCACACAGTATTTGAGATGTGATCTCAGCAATTCTCAGTATAACTAAAGCATAACATCCTTTTTATGCTCAATTCCTCTCATAATAAAGAATAGCATTCCATTAGCCTCTTGATTACATGGTTTATCTGTAGATTCACATTTTCTGTCACATGCATTATATGTCAGATCCCTCTGCATCTTGGAATCCCATGTCCATTTCTGTTTAAGTGTTTGCTGCATTTTCATTCTTCTTGTCACTGTGAACAATTTCACATATTCCCACATGATACTGCATCTGCCAGATTTTTGCTCACTCACTCAGCTTACCTATATCCACCTGAAAACACCTCATGTCTTTGTCGACATTCCTACCTACCTTTGCATTATACATGAACTTTAAACATTGCTAAGAATTTGAGACTTTAACCCAGACCTCTGTGTGATCCCACTAGTCACAATGTGTCAATCAGACAAGTTCTTGAGGAGATGACAGATTAAATGACCAAAATCTGTGGTCATTTTCAAATTTGAATTTAATTGGTGAATATCACGTTTCCAGCAGGAACGTTATGCATATTCGTGACAACTGTTGGCTGATGAGGATGGGATGAGATTAATCATGGAAAATATATAGATTAGGTTTTAGTGGCAAGCATAAAGAATGCAACTTATTTGTTTATGATGTGTTAGTGATCCCATTAATGCGATTAAGAAATGCCTCGACAGAAATAGCATCTGCATTGCCCAGGGATCTCCTTTCTGTAGCCTAACCTTTGGACATGTGCCTCAACTAGGTATTCAAGAATGGTGATCGAACAGAATGGAATAGCTGCATGGTTAACACAGAAAGATACTAATCAAAAGTGGAAATAGTCTCACTGTGCCACTATATATGTTGTGTGCTTCATTATCAAAGCATGGGATATTACTCGTTTAAAACGTGTCATTAGATCTTTCAAAAGCTGTGGTGTATAGAAAAGGTGTTTCTAAAAGTGTTATATCTAATCTGTAGTAGAGTCCTATAGCCAACGTGACTCAAACTGAACTTGATGAACTAATTACATCTGGTGCCAAAGAAACAAAATCAGAAACTATGAATTTAGTGTTAAAATACTTTGATTGTGGATAAGGGAATCTGTCTGCAATTAATTCATTCAATAAATCACACCACATTAATTTAATCTGAGTTACCAGTACAGTGTTTTATTTCACACTCCCAAAGGCAATTACCCAGACCCACATTAGTGATTCTCTTGGAGGTTTCTGTGCTAAACCTACATACATCGATCAATGTATTCCAAGTGTGAGTCTCATTCATTCAGGTTTTGATTTATTGGGATGCTTTTAAAAATATCACATTTTCAAACTACTCTTAAATAAAATTCGATGTCTTTTGTAATCTCTGTACCAACTCTTCCTGTATCCAATTTAACATTGAATTAACCTCCTTAAATTCACCTTCCTTCTCAGGCCTGCCATTTATCTCCCAAATCTTACATTCCATTGGGTAAGATTGAGACACCGTCAGTTGCCATGCTTGCTCGGGTCCAAGATTATCTGTTTCTGTCATTGAAATATTATCACTTTCAGCAGCTTTGTGGAGAAAAATCTTCTGATAGTTATGGAAACAAGTTTACTTAGCACTATAACGATGTACAGCACGGAAACCTATGCTTCAGTCCATCTCGTCCATGACAACCAGACAGCCTAAATTAATCTAGTCCCATTTGCCAGTGTTTGGCCCATATTCCTCTAAACCCTTCCTATTCATGTACCCATCCAGATGCCTTTGAACGTTTGCAATTGTTTCAGCCTCCTCCACTTCCTTTGGCAACTCATTTCATACATTCACCACCCTCTGCATGAAAACGTTGGTCTTTAGGCCCCTTTTATATCTGAGCCCACTCACCTTAAACCTATGCCCTCTAGCCTGCTTAATGGTAGACATTATTGGGTGCCTTGCTATTGTAAAATCTGGCCCATGTGTCACACAGAGTGTGACATACTCAAAGTTATTTCTGTTGTCCCACATTCACTGCATCAGGAAAGTTCAAAGAAGGTACTGGTTACACAGTTCTTGCAGTAACTTGGAAGAAATCCGAAAGGCACAGAGTATTTCTGCTTGTTGTGGATCTTTGGTACTTTGTGAAGAAGCAGATGTCTTTGATGTGGGCTGCATATAAAGCAAGCAGCACTAACATGACAAGACAGAAAATCGTGTTAACAGCATGTGTGGCATTTCCATCTGGAGAATGATTTCAGCAAGATTTCAGGGACTGGTTTCTAAAGGAATGATAGACAGCTCCAGCAGCCAATAGCTCTCAGTCTCTGATGCTTTCATTTCAGAACAAAGAACCAGACTCCAGTGACTAAATTCTCTCAGTGTTCAGAAACAATACTGGCTCCGAAGTAAACCTTTCTTCTCTTTAGTTTGCCCCTTTATTCTGAGAAATCTTTCAACAACTGGCACTCATTTATTGAATCTAATATTGAAAATTAGCAGAAAGCATTAAAAAAAACAGGAGAGGTGAATGGTAAGCAGAACAATGAGGTAAAATGACCAATTGCATTGCTAAAACTGACACACTTTATTGTTAAAGAGACTTTTGAAGTAGGAAGACAGATGGTGGGGGTGAAGGGGTGGGGTTTGGCAGCGTGGTTTTGGAATGGAGTTTGAGAGTGCAAGGAGGTGATAGCTGTAGGACTGATCTCTGACAGTGGGAAAAAGAGGGTGAGGGTCAAGGAATAATTGGAGATCAGGGGAACAGAGGGTACAACATTTAGATAAAACGTGTGCAAACACCAACCCCTTCCCATTTGCTGTTCTGGAGTCGAGTAATTTTTCTAGTGCCAAACTACTTTCCAAAGTGTGTTAACATACTCTCAAATGAAACCATGCGCATTTAACCAGCAAGTTCCAAATCCTTGCAATGTCATAAATGTAGGAGGTAGGAAATGGATTCGAAGTCTCTGATTTCCCATGTAGTTCCTTACAGTTTGCTTGTGAAGCTGGCTAGGTGGCTCACTGCAACGTTACCCTGCTCTATCAATGTCTTGTCTGGTCATAGCTGAGGTGAGGCTGACTGATGGCACTAAGTGCAAGTGTTGCAGCAACAAGCAGTTATTTTCATTTACTTTTTCTAAACTTCCGCCCAGTACATTTTCTCTTTTGTCCTTCCTGTCTGAACGTTCAGGATTAACACTGGGGTGTAGTTCCACAGAAGCTGGGAGTTCTTGATTGCTTTGCCAGTTATTCTAGTTTCTGGAACGTGAATGGTGTATTTGACTTGGACTGAGGGAATTGGAATCCTGACTGTTACTGTGTTTCCCTAAACCTTCAGGGCTATATGCCCCAGCTATTGGAAAGTGACTCTGCTTCCTATCACACTAGGCGATTGCAGGCTGGTCACAGATCGAACTATTCTGTCCTCTTGTGGATTTTACTCTTTGAGCTATCAAAGCAGAGCAAGATATATCTTAGCCAGTTTGTATCTTATCTCCTTTCAGTTAGGGGATTGGAAACATAGTCCACTGGTGGATTCATTACTATGAAGAAAATAATTGCTGGATGTCTGTCATCTTAGTCCCAGGGCATTACTGCAGTCGTTTCTCTGGCTGGTGTCCTTGATGAATTTCCTTGCAACAATTTTATAATTTGTTGTCTCACGGGATGTGAGCGTCACTGGCTAGACCAGCAGTTGTTTCCCATCTCGCATTGACCTTGGACCGAATGGTTTGCTCAGCCGTTTCAGGGCATGGTTAAGAATCACATTTCTATGGGTCTGAAGTCTTATTTACGGCACACCCAGGTAAGGAAACTACCAACCGGAAGATCAAGGGCAGCAGATACATGGGAACACAGCTTCTTTCCAGTTTGCCTCCAAGCCACTTACCTTCCTGACTTGGAAATATATTGCTGTTGCTTTACTGCTGCTGGATCAAAATCTTGAAACTCCCTCCCAACTGTGTTCCGAAAGTACATGGACTCCAACGAATCAAGAAGGCAGCTCAAGGGCAACTAGGGATGGGCAGTAATTGTTGGCCCAGCCAGTGAAGCATGCAGCCTGTGAATGAGTAACTTATCCTCATGTGGACTATCACAAGTTTGAGCTTACAATTAATGTTTGTTACATTGACGCACTGTGTGAATGGAAAGCCTTTCTGAAATGTTTTCTGTTGATGATGGAATAAAAGAAAAGCTTATCATCACCCCAGAAAGCAAATAAACCCCTTTCATACACCAAGGATGTAAAAAACACCAGCTTTTAAGACTCACTGGAATACTTGGAATGATTCATTTCCTTAATCGAGATATTTTGTATTCTATCAATTGTTAACAAAGGCAGTTAAATATTTGTGTATGTAAAGCCTCAAAAAAGTGACATAGTTTATCATTATACGTCTGTTCAGTGAGTTGTACAGTAAACTATTACAGTAATTTAGATCAACTATAGCTTACTTTCCAACTGTTAGCTCCTTAGTAGCTGTGTATTTCATTTCTCTAATGGGAAGGGAAGACCTTTCAAGCAACTTAAAATACCAGAAAGGTCCTGTAACATGGTCAGTGTCTGAAAGCAAAAAGTAGGTTCCTGGTTCATACTGTACTTGTAATGTATTCAATTTTATATCTCCACTATCTGGAGAAATAGTTGGTGGACCCCAACAAGCCAGGCGAAAGTGAGGACTGCAGATGCTGGCGATTAGAATCAAGTTTAGAGTGGTGCCGGAAATGCACAGCTGGTCAGGCAGCATCCGAGGAGCAGGAAAATTGACATTTCCTGATGAAGGGCTGCTACCCGAAACATCGATTTTCCTGCTCCCCGGATACTGCCTGACCTGCTGTGCATTTCCAGTACCACTCTAATCGGAACCCAACAAGCCACCCAGTCTGGAATCCACCTCAAATTGGTTGGGTTCCACATTGATGGATTTTAAAGCTGAATTGAATTTTTTTTTGGCCAAATGTCGGTTCCATCAATTTTTTTGGTAGTTTTCTTTGCCATGAGGCCTGCTGCGTCTTGCCAGACCTGCTTCATTAGCTACTTACCCCTCTCATCCCATTGTAGCCCCAAAGTAGCACATTCCATTTCTGGGACAACTCTCCACTCACCAGCTATCCTGGAATTGACCAACATTCCAGAGCCATCTTTAGAAGCTCATTGTGTATCCAGGCAAGCACTGTCAGTCCGGAGCTGTCCTGTATAGTTCCTGACATTTGCCCTGGACGTGGAGGAAATTTGCAGTCCTGATTTGCTGAGGATGCTCTGGAGCTCCTGCTGGACCAGGGTCGTGCTCAGGTGGGATGTCCTCTTCACCCAGGGCCAGCAGCGATGGCCATGACACTCGGCCATGTCATGCTGGCTGGTGCGTGGTTGCATCCATGTCTCAGCCATACCGGGGAATGCTGTCTACTGCTCTGTAGATAGAAATTCAGTGATCTTCCCATTCCACCAGCAAAAGTGCCACTGTCATCTCTCTGAGATTCACACTCACTCGCTCTCCACCTATATCCATCTCCCAAAAAGGCTCCTGCTCTCCCACTCTCACTGTTGCCTGCAAGATCTTCTTTGACTCACTGTCATCAAACTCTAACCCCTCCACACCCTCTGCACTGCCCACTGACTCGCTCAGGGCCTCTCCCCACCTGCACCAAAATTAACAGCTCCGCTACCGCCTCCAGCTCTCTTGATACCTGCCCCTCTCTCACCCCAGGAGGAAACCAGCCCACAATAAGGTTGAAAGGGTCAAGAAGGGTGGTCTGCTACATATCATTTGGCTCCTCACCCCTATCGAGCAGAGGATCCTAACTCTGACCAGCCTGCACAGGACCTAGAAGATAACGGAGGCTGCCCCTGCCCTACTGTGCCAGGATCACCTGGGCAAAAGCAATATCCCTTGACTAGATTGAGGCATGCTGACAAAGATGACAGCCTCTTGGCTTTACATTAATGCTAATCAGCATGGTGATACAACAGTAACCTGAGCCTGATGTCTCTGATGGAGGCGGCAGAGTTTAAAAAGGGATGCTGTGATAAGCTCAGAGTGTGCGATTACTGTGACAGAATGTGAGCAAGCTGAATACAGCCTGGTCTAGTCTGTGAGCTGGGTAGGTGTCCTTGCTGCAGCTGTCCATGCAGCACTGAAGTGCAGAAATGTCCTGGAAGTGGATCGGAGATGAGCAACAAGGTTCTCAGAGGTTGGCACACGTCAGAAGCCTGTATCTTCAGACTTTGTGGGTTGTGTGTGGCCAGTGCCCACTGAGTATTTCCTGAGATGTTGGCATGCAGTGCCGAACCTGGAAGTCCTTTGGAGCAAGTGGGGAACCGAAGTTGAAGGGACCCGCTGTGACTTTCACAATGGGAAATCTCTGTTAAGCTCTCTCAGCTCATTTTGTCAGATGGGAAGCTGAATATTAATGAGGTGAGCTGTGGCTTGTCATTAGGTATTTTACCAAGCAATAATGTCTCCTAATTGGCAACTCGCTTCCCTGCTTGGCAAATGCATAAGAAGTGCAGGAAGTTGCTCCTGACGTCAAGAAAGGCCTTGCCAGACTTCCTCCATGATTCTGCCATAGCTCCCAACCCTGGCCCACGTCATTCAGACCCCTTTCAGATTCTGCTCATTGTTCCTGTGCAAAGGCTGAAGGTGAAAGTTCACCTTTCTGGTGGATTCAGGTTGGACGCTGTAGTCTTCAATGAGGCACAAAACAATCCATAGAATTGCTTTGTTTTCAATGAAACTAGGTCACAAGGCTCTCCATTGGTCTTTCCACCATTTCAGTTATAATTAAGGAAAGCGTTGCAGAATTTCTTGCCCGATAGCAATATTTGGTCGCTTCCCTTGCACAGCAGTACAAGAAGAACTGTGTTTTATGGTGTATTTGTGTGTACATAATCCTCTCAATCTGAGTCTCTTCCTGATGGGACTAATCTGCACAGCATTGCCAAGAGATTACTGGATGTATCTGCAGCAGCAGATTCCTATCATCAATCTCTTCTTGGATTCCCTGGTAAGTCCATTGTAATGATGAATATGACTAAGAATAGAGACCCCACACGGTGTATCAAAGGGAAGGGAAAGAGGCTCAGCAGCGAGGCCCACTTCCATAGTGTCAATATTGTGGCTAATTATTGGCTTTACAGAGGAATATCTGCTTGAAGTTGACATTACTGTCTGCTAAAGGCTTTGGATGGAATTCAATGCCCAGGCTGAAATTTGAAGGTGGCAGTATTTAAATGGGCAGGAGAGTGTACAGTTCCCACTTGTGCTCTCGATTAAGTCCGGGGTGGAAATGGTTGTAGCCACCCATTTCACCTTGTCAATTGATGCCTTTAGGTGTGCATTTATTGTCCACTTAAAGACCTTATCCTGTCTCAGCAAGTATTCAGCCAATGACGGTTTGAGGAGCTGCCTGCCAGGGAACTGGAAAAGCATGGTTATGTTTCACCCTAAGTGTAAGTGTAGTTATCATTGTGTCTAATGAACATTATAGTCTAAATTTTCAAACTACTGGGACCATTCCTAGCTCCACAAACCTGGGAGATCTGGGAGAAAATGCCCTGGAGCTCTGGGTTTTTTATGGGAATTATGTCAGATGGCCCTGGAAATGGCTGGAGATGGACTTTTATGTAAAGAAACAAAAAAACTAAAGGCACAGTTTTACCACCACGATTCTCCTCATGTGCCCATGCACCACAGCTCACATACCCTCCATGTGGTCCAATGTCCACCCATACCTGTCAACCATTCCCATGACTATAGCTCCACTGTCAAGATAATGCCAACTCGCGCCAGTATATGTCCCCATTCACAAGTTTTTGCACTTAGACCATCAGTGCCAACTCATCTAGTGTCCACTGTGGACCTAAGCTGATTATGAAATAAAGGAAAACTTCAAGGGTCTGTTACATACTTCAAAAACAAACTATTCATATTTTAAAACGTCATTATATTTACATTCCTCTAATCACATAATCCCTGATTTATAAAAACAAACTTTTCATTTAAATAGATCAGTACAGTACAGGCCCTTCAGCCCACAGTGCTTAATCCGTAATAGAAACTGGTACATAGAGCTGTCAGTCAAATTACTGAAAGAGGAGGCATCCCACTGTGGTAAAGGAAGGTTGTGAAATCAGTAATGTGATACACAGTCAGTAATGATAGCCCTCAGACTTATGCCTACAGGTAGAGTGAAGTAGCACCCATTGATTTTCTTTTTTAATGCCTCTAAATAACATTTTTTTTAAATATTTGAAGGCAGGAATGTTAAATACCTTGATAACATGACAATTACTTGTGACTGTTCCTTTTGACATCTGTCAATTCCACTGAGCTTTAAACACACTTTATGCTCACTCATGTCTGCTTTTAACAATCCCAAACGGCAGCTTAACTTTGTCAGTCAGAGGACACTTGGTTTCCTCAAATGTATCCCACAACCATTTCCAAAATTGAACCTTACCGCTGGAAAAAGTGTATCTCACCTCCACAAGGGACTCTCCAAATGTTAGAGTTCCCACTGCCAGATTTAAACAGTATATGAGCAGTGGAATTTTCTGGGCCAACCCAAAGCTCTCAGATGGACTAACAGGTGAACTAAATTGGACGTGAGGCACATATTCAGCTTTCTGATGGTGAGTTGAAGTTTTGCTGTTAAGTTCTCAGAACCTTTCAAGCAGATTAGCTTTCCTGACCTCTTGGGCAACAGGAGAATCCAGCGGAAAGGTCAGAAAATTGGATGTGAGGAATGTTGGATCAGTCAAGCCTATTGATTGGCGGAGCAGGCTCAAGATGGTACATTTTTGGTAGAATAAGCATGGATTAACAGTACAAAACAAATGGCACTACTCTAAAGAGTATGCATAAGTAATCAAAGATAACAGGAGAGGTAGAGGGAGCAGTTAATAAAATACAGAGGAACCTAGATTATCCAGCATTCGATTATCCGAATTTTGACTATCCAAACAAAATACTCCCCACCTATGTTGTTCAGATAATCAAGGTTCCTCTGTATACATGTCCTAGGCTTTGTTAATGGTACATTGAGGACAAGAACATGAAGATTATAGTGTACTTGTGTTTTAAGTTAATTAGGTCCCATTCAGAGCACTTTGTACAGTTCGCTGTGTTACACTTCAGGAGACAGTGCAGAATACGTTCGCAACAGTGGTTCTAGGGACGATAAACTTACGAAAATATATTGAAGAAGTTGGGATTGTTTTCCTTGGAAAGTCAAAGGTTATTAGGTTAGAGATTTTCAAAATCATGAGCAGCAAATGCAATGTGAAAGAAACATAGTGAGTAGTTAGGGTCTAGAATGCATTGTCTGGAACTATGGTGGAGGTAGATTCAATCAGTGCATTCAGGCGAGCATTAGGTGGATTACTTGAATAGAAACAATGAACAGGGTTGTGAAGAATAGACAGGAGAATCAGACATATTACGCATTTGGGGAACGAATGCAGATGTAATGGGCCTTTTCTGCACTGTAACAATTGTGTGACTCATTTGCTTGTATGCTGCAAGAGCTAATATGCAAGTAACATCCAGATATGATCAAGTTTAAAAGTCATTGTCTTTCTTTAAATACAATAATTACCAACATGCTTCTGAGTGAAAGAAAACATAATAAGATGTGATTGAGGCTCACATATTTTTCATATCCTGGTATTTCTATAAATAGGACAGAAGCATGTCAGGAATTTCCAGTATTTTCACATTTATGTATTAAAAAAAAACGATTCTCCCTGACTGTTCTGTCCTAATAATGATTTATGCCAGAATTGCAGACACAGGATACAAGCTTTCTACCTAAAGGAATGTGATATTTGTCAGTACATTTATCACAGTATGACACATACATGCAGACAAACTTGGTCTATCTTTAAGGGCGCCTTTAACTTTGGGTTGCAGTTTTCTAAAGCTCTCAATTCTTGGGAAGATGCTTAAGCCTCAGGAATAGTTTTTCATTGAGAAGTCTGATTAAATGATTTGCCTTTATAATTTCTCCAAAGTCTGATATCTCCATGCAGTTAAAATGAAAAGGCTTGTACAAACAGCCATGCACCTCCAGGCACTGGCACTTTCTAGCCTGGGGAACCTACGTTTGGTTCAGTATAGCAAGGACTCTTCTTTAGAGACCGCAATGTCCCTTCCCACATGCTTAGAGATGCCCTCCAACGCATCTCATCCACATCCCGCACCTCAGACCCCACCCCTCCAACCGTAACAAGGACAGAATGCCCCTGGTGCTCACCTTCCACCCTACCAAACTTTGCATAAACCAAATCATCCGTCGACATTTCCGCCACCTCCAAACAGACCACCAGGGATATATTTCCCTCCCCACCCCTCTCCGCCTTCCGCAAAGACCGTTCCCTCCGTGACTACCTGGTCAGGTCCACGCCCCCCCAACAACCCACCCTCCCATCCTGGCACCTTCCCCTGCCACCGCAGGAATTGCAAAACCTGCCCCCACACCTCCTTCCTCACCTCCATCCAAGACCCTAAAGGAGCTTTCCACATCCATCAAAGTTTTACCTGCACATCCACCAATATCATTTATTGTATCCGTTGTATCAGGTCTCCTCTACATTGGGGAGACTGGACACCTCCTAGCAGAGCGCTTTAGGGAACATTTCTGGGAATCAACCCCACCACCCTGTGGTCCAACATTTCAACTCCCCCTCCCACTCAGCCAATGACAGGGAGGTACTGGGCCTCCTTCACCGCCACTCCCTCACCACCAGATGCCTGGAGGAAGAACGCTTCATCTTCTGCCTCGGAACACTTCAACCCCAGGGCATCAATGTGGACTTCAATGGTTTCCTCATTTCCCCTTCTCCTACCTCACCCTAGTTGCAAACTTCCAGCTCAGCACTGTCCCCATGACTTGTCCTACCTGCCTATCTTCTTTTCCACCTATCCACTCCACCCTACCCCCCACCCCACCCACCTATTGTACTCTATGCTACTTTTTCCCAACCCCCTCCCTCCTCTCACTTACCTCTACACCCTTCAGGCTCTCTGCCTGTACTCCTGAAGAAGGGCTTTTGCTCGAAACGTCGATTTTACTGCTCCTCGGATGCTGCCTGAACTGCTGTGCTCTTCCAGCACCACTAATCCAGAATCTGGTTTCCAGAATCTCCAATCATTGTTTTTACCATCGCAAGGACTCTATCACTTTCTGATTGATGTCAATGAATTGCGGTACCAGAAATCTAGATTGTGTAGCACTCTGGAAACGGGCTGATAAAATGGCCAATATCTTCCAAGGTCATTGAGCTGCTACCAGGTCTCTGTCAAAAATGCTTGCTTCAAAAGTAAGGTTGAAATAGATTTCTAATCGGTAATGGAATTAAGGTTTGTGGGGAAAGGCAGGAAATTGGAGTTAAGTACGATCAGATTAGCTATCATCCCATTGAATAGCAGAGCAGCTGCAATTGCCTGAATGAACTGCTTCTAAATGGTCTAAATGCCATTTATACATAATGCTGAGGGATCTCGCATTAGGTTCTCACCTCCCACTCCTACAAGTAATGCATCAATAGTGACTGCCATCATAGATTGTCACTGTACTTTCACTGATTTTGGGTAACAATACCATAGCTCCCTTCCTCACAGCACTGAAAACGTCCCTCCACTACAGGCACTACAATGATACAAGAAGGCATTGCTCACCTCTTGCCCATGACCACTCAAACTGGAGAAGGAGCATTGGTAAAGGTGCAAACCATTTTGAACATCTTCCACAGGCACAGATGGAGGTCAAGTGCAAACTGTAGAAGTCTAGCTATCCTGCTCACCCTCTTCACACAGTGCACGACCTGTGGCAGAATGTATGGATCCAGCATTGGACTATTTGTTTTCCTCAGTATTCACAACTCCACAGTGCAAAAGGCCTCATTCTCAGTATTGAGGGACTGCTTCAGAGGAAAAGATGTTCGGAGTGATTCTGGCTCAGTGCAGACTTACTTTAACCAGTTTCTTACTTAGCATGAAAAATTCTTCACAGAATCACATTTTGGGAGATGCTGATTTTGCTTGGCAAATTGCAAACAGCCAGTTACAATGCATCCTTGTCCCAAAGTGTATATTACTTTACGTTGATGTTAATGTGTCCATATGTTGATGAACCACTGGCTGATGTAACTTTTTCTTCAGTCACTACTTGTATGACAGGGTCACAGTCCTCTGCATGGAGTGGGGGGGGGGGGTGTCTGATATTTATACCAAGTGAAAAATAGGGTTACAAAGAGAGCAGGAACATAATGTAAACGCTTTTTAAACAAAAAGTAGATAATTTAGAACTTAATATTTGTTTAAGTCATCTCTATAAGTGTGAAACTGCAAAATGATGTATTTAGCAAGAAATATAGGATTTGTTCGTCCTCCATAAGACTCTGACATTGCCCTAATGTTCATAATATTATGTGGTTATTTCACACATATGAGATATTCATATAAATCGTACTCTCTAAGCATTGGTGATGATCAAAGCTGAAACGAAGTAGAATAAGAAAATAGCTTCAATAAACAAGGTTCATTTTGATGGGCACCATGTCCAACAAATGCAGGGCCTCCTCCAGATCCACTGAAACATGTGGGATATGGATAAAGGAGATCTTTGGTTTTATTTTACACAACATACTCTTGTTCTTTTGAAAATTTCATTGTTGCGTAAAATCTTTGTGCTCTTTAAACGTTGTTGATGTGTCATTTCGGGAAGTCTTCTCACAGCATGTGCCACTTAGAGAACATTACTTGCTGCATCAGTGAAGCATTGAGAATCCATCAAAAGAAATCATTCCAATTTCATTTTAGTGAGTCTGGAAATGCTGCCTGAAAGACAATGCAATAGCATGTGGAAACCTTCTATTTGTCCTAAGCCAAGAAACTAAATGGAAAGTGACAGTTGTGTCAGAGGGAAGCAAATGAAGCATTCATTCATGGTGGTAAACAAGTTATCGCTGTGTCTTTCAAACGATTGGAGTAATTCGGAAGACTGCTCTGCCAGAACATTCAACAAACATTTGCTTCAGTTCATGCTGGAGATCCACCAAAACAATCCAGATCTCCCAATGACCAACAGCAATTGTTTGATTATTTTTATTGTTTCATGGGGTCTGAGTACACAGTCGAGGCAATGGCCTAATGGTAATATCACTGGACTGTTAATCCAGAAATGCAGATAAAGTTCTGGGGACCCATGTTTGAATCCTGCCACAGCAGATGGTGGAATTTAGAATCAATAGAAAAAAAAACTGGAATTAAGAGTCTAACGATGACCATTATTGTTGATTGTTGGGAAAAACTCAGCTGGCTCACTTTAAGAAAGGAAACTGCTATCCTTAACCTGGTCTGGCCTATATGTGAATCCAGAATCTTAACTGGGCAAGATGGGCAATAAATGCTGGCCTAACCAGTGACACTGTCATCCCGTGAGTGAATAAAAAGTCCCACTGACAAGGTCAGCATTGAGGATTAGGCCTTTCAGCTGTTTAGGTCTATTCCACCATTCAATGAGATCACAATTGATTTTTACTTCAACACAATTCCCCTGCACTATCCCACATCCCTTGCTGTTTTAATTTTCAGTCCTCAGCACACTCAGTGACTGAGCCTCACAGCCCTGTGGAACACTGTCCTCGTGAGTCCTCATTATCTCATCCCAAATGGTCTGTCCTCCAAATGAGTCTGTTTCTCCTCATCTTCCCAGCCCCGGGAAATATCCTTTCTGCACCTACTCTCTCTATCCCTATAATAATTTTAAATGTTTAAAGAGATTATGTGTCATTCCCCTAAATTCCAGAGCATATAAGCCCATTCTATTTAATCCTTCAATACAGGCTAAACCTCCATCCCAATTAGTTCGGTGAATCTTTCTTGAACTCTTACTGTTACAAGTATATCTTTCCTTCGGTAAGGAGACCAAAGGTCAACACAGTGCCTTGAGTGTGGTGTCACCAAGGCTGTATATGATTGCCATGCGATATCTTTGATCCAGTATGCAAATCTTTTTGCAATTAATACTAATATACCTTCTGCCTTCTTAATTGCTTGCTGCAGTTGTATGCATATTAACTTTAAGTGATTCATGAATGAAGACATCCAAGTCTCTTTGAAGTTCAACACTTCCTAGCCTCTCACAGTTTAACAAATGCTCTGTTTCTGTTTGTAACTGAATTGGATGACATTACATTTCTCCACGTTATATTCTATGTGCCAATTCCTTTGCTCACTCATTCAACCTCTTCAAGACCCCTCAAGATGTCTTTGCATCCTCCAGCCAAAGATGTTCTGTTAAATGGCAGGAAAAAAAAATAAATCAGTTTTTAAACCTACTCCGTGTAAGCTCCAAAATATCAGGAGTCTCTACTTGCTATCGTTTGTCTCTGGAATTTCCAAGGTCCATTATCGTTTTGCAGTTCTTGAGCTTACCTGTGAACTGATAGTGAAAAATTATTTCCCTGCCGAGGGGGTTACTAGGTCTGTCAGTTATTCCAGCGCATGCATAAATGTGAACAAGTTAATAGTTACTTGTCTTTCTTAGATTAGATTCCCTACAATGCAGAAACAGGCCCTTCAGCCCAACAGGTCCACACCAATCCTCCGAAGAGTAACCCACCCAGACCCATTCTCCTAGTCCCTACTAATGCACCTATCACTATGGGCAATTTAGCATGGCCAATTCACCTGACCTGCACATCTTTGGACTGTGGGAGGAAACCGGAGCACCTGGAGGAAACCCACACAGACACAGGGAGAATGTGCAAACTCCATGCAGTCACCTGGGGCTGGAATTGAACCCGGGTCCCTGGCGCTGCGAGGCAGCAGTGCTAACCACTGAATCACCGTGCCGTCTCTTTTTTTTAAACTTTGTTACAATTTCAGATCTCCCCAGCAAAAGGCGTACGAAAACAGCTCAAGGTCAAAGCACCTCCACCACCACCTCCCCCGCCCACACAACCAATCTGGAGTCATGTGTAGGTCAGACTGGGTAAAGATGATTTGGAGATGCCGGTGTTGGACTGGGGTGTATAAAGTTTAAAATCACACAACACCAGGTTATAGTCCAACAAGCTTAATTGGAAGCACACTAGCTTTCGGAGCGATGCTCCTTCATCAGGTGATAGTGGAGGGCTCAATCCTAACACACAGAATTTATAGCAAAAGGTTACTGTGTGATGTAACTGAAATTATACATTGAAAAATTGATGTCTGTTAAGCCTTTCATCTGTTAGAATACTGTGATAGTTTCACTTCTTTCATGTGTAAATCACAAAACCTTTTTTTTAAAAGTTGCATTCTCGGGTTAGCTGTTAACAATGGTGATAGCTAGACAATATGTTGAAGGTGTTGGCCCCCTCTGTTCTCTGTCTATGCCATGATGTTTAGATTGATTCTAATCTAAAAAGTGAGATAATGGAGTTTTACATGAATGCATGCAGTTTTTGAGCAAAGTACAATGTAACCCTGCAAGTACAAATTCACCCACAAAATATATTTGTGCATGTGGGTCTTTGTCTGTGTGTGTGAGCCCTCTGTCTGTCTGGGTTGGGGGTTGTGAGTGTGAGAAAGTGTATGTGTGTGTGTTTAGTAAGTGCAGAATGTCTTAAGTCTGTGAGGGGGTGCATGTGTGAGTGTGGGAGTGTGTGTATCTGTAAGGGTGTATGTGGGTGTCTGTGTGCATGTCTGTGTGTATGTGTGTCCGTGTGTATGTGTGTATAGGAGTGCCTGTGTGTGTGTGAGAGTGTGTGTGTAGGAGTATCTATGTGTGTGTATAGTGCAATGGTGGTCACTTGTAATGTGACATGAACCCAAGGTCCTGGTTGAGGCCCTCCCTATGGGTACCGAACTTAGCTATCAGCCTCTGCTCGGCCACCTTTCTCTGCTGCCTGTCCCGAAGTCCACCTTGGAGGATGGTCACCCAAAGACTGGGTAAAGTATGCAGCTGGAATGACTGAGTGAATAAAGGTGCTTTGGAGCAGTTTACTTACCTTACAGCCAGTTGTTGAAATGCAGTCCAATTATAAGCTATCACTGTTTGATTTTGACAGACCAAATCCATTACACATAATGCAGCCATAGAATTTACATTAATTGCTTTGAAACAAGAACACAATGGTTGAGCAGCCATTAATCAGTATGAAAATACCCTGTACTATTTCCTGAATTAGTGTTTCTAAACTTCTGATTTATTTTTGAGGAATTTAAAGCTGTCACAGAAATTGCAGTGTATAACATGGCTGGATGTGGTTTAGACTCTCTTCCAATTGGGTTGAACTTACATAGGGAAGCAAAACTATTTGGAAATTGGCTTCCGAAGTGACCCATGGCATAAACATACTGTTTTCTCACATCTTGTTGCATTTCCATTATGCCTGAGAACACAAACATAGTTGTACTGGGAAACAAGGGATTGTTAGAAGATGTTGGAAGTATTAGCATTGATAACTTCTTTGCCAGTCTGAAATTTTATTCACTTAAGGCCCTTGCTGCCTGCAGTATAAGAAAAGCACTTAGGACAACAAACAGAGCAAATCTATCATACTTTTCCAGAATACTGAGAATTGATGATGGAATTTTCCTCAAAGGAGCCAGCTATTCTTAAGACAAGTACAAATTCTGTTGGTTTTAGAATTGCAACAGATGCCTCCATTTTTGGTCTCATTGATAACCTGACTGCACTGGTCTGGGAACTTGACAGCAGTTTTAAATAACAGCAGCTATTTTTGTTTCTTAGCCTTGCAATAATACAGTATGACTAGGAGCTTGAAAAAAGCAAAAGAAAATATTGTGAGAGCATTACGAAATGCACTGTCTTTCTGATGAAGTGAGAAGACACAGATTAATGGGAAATGGTACAGTGATGCTTTAGAGTTACAACTGAAAGCATTGTGACCGAAAGATTGTACATATAGTATTCAGATTTCTGACAGCCATTTGTAACTCGCGCTCTGATTAAATATTTCTGGTGTCATGTTCGGCGCAACATCATGGGCCGAAAGCCTGTTCCTGTGCTGTACTGTTCTATATTCTATGTTGTGAGTGCATATGCTAGATGAACAAAGAGTAGGGCCCAGAGTCTAGTTGGTAAGATAGGTAATTGAATTGTCAGATTTCCTGACTTGCTTCTCAGCCTTAATGAAAAGTGCCCCATCACGCGCACTTTTTCGTTTGAGGGAAGAGGGTGGGATTGAGTTGTGTCTGTTGACTTCAGGAGGACGGATGAGTGAGAGCCGAGGTGAGCTGACTAGAAAGCCTGAAGAAGGGCATGTGCCCGAAACGTCGAATCTCCTGTTCCCTGGATGCTGCCTGACCTGCTGTGCTGTTCCAGCAATAAAGTTTCAGCTTTGATCTCCAGCGTCTGCAGACCTCACTTTCTCCCTGACTAGAAAGCCTGCCTTGCTTGTCCAGGACATTTAGTTTTCTATTTAGTTTCCAAGCTGTTCAGCTCTCTAGCTTTCATCCCTCACAATTCCTTATTCACCTACCCACCTCTGTGGTTTCCATGCTAATTTAATTCCAGGTCTTGTGCCTCACCCCCCTATTCTCCCTCAAAGCCCCAACAGTGGGTCCCCAATTTACGAATATCCAGCCCGTTCAGAAATGTTGCCAGGTTTCAGGGATTTGAGCTATGGGGAGAGGCTGAATGGGCTGGGGCTGTTTTCTCTGGAGCGTTGGAGGCTGAGAGGTGACCTTATAGAGGTTTATAAAATCATGAGGGGCATGGATAGGGTAAATAGACAAGGTCTTTTCCCCAGGGTGGGGGAGTCGAGAACTAGAGAGCATAGGTTTAGGGTGAGAGGGGAAAGATATAAAAGGGACCTAAGGGGTAACCTTTTCATGCAGAGGGTGGTACGTGTCTGGTATGAGCTGCCAGAGGAAGTCGTGGTGGCTGGTACAATTGCAGCATTTAAAAGGCATCTGGATGGGCATATGAATTGGAAGGGTTTAGAGAGATATGGGCCGGCTGCTGACAAATGGGCCTAGATTAGGTTAGGATATCAGTCAGCATGGATGAGTGGGATTGAAGGGTCTGTTTCCATGCTGTACATCTCTATGACTCTGTGAGTGCTCATACTTGTGAACACGATCCTACACGGGTGGAATTTTAAAGATCCACCAGTGAGATGAGGAATGGCAGATGGAGTTCAATTTAAATAAATGTGAACTGTAGAGCTCTCTGACTCTATGACTATAAGAACATAATTATAAACAGCTACTTTGAGTTCTCCTGTGTTGTGATGTGCCTTATGTACAAATCGACTTGTGAATGGACTCGAGCATGGAACCCTTTCACAACCTGGGGTCTGCCCATGTATCAATTCTACACTAGCTCATTCACCCAACTCAAATCTCCTGCCCCTTCCATAACCACTTGCTTGGTATTCACCAAGGGTGGATCTCAGGAGCCATGTGGAAATGGAAAAAAAGATAAACTCACAATCTAATTCAGTCCTCACATGTATGCTTGATTGTAAAAAGAAACTGATTCACAAAATGCTTTTAAAGTTTCTAAATCTTCATAAATGGTTAAACCCCTATCAAGGCAAACAAACATCCATTTGTACCCACCATCAAAGAAATATAATCCTTTATAATAGCCTCTTTAAATTGTCAATCAAACTATGAACTCTGAACCCTCATTGAAATATGAACATACAAATTAGAAGCAGATGTGGACCATTCTGCCCTTAAAAGGTGTTCTTTTGGTCAATAAGATCATGGCTAATTTGTTTGTATTTGTAATTTCACATTCCCGTTCTTGATGACTTTTGACTCCCCTGCCCAATGAGAATCTATCTAACTCTGCCTTAAAAATATCCCATGACCCTTTCTCTACCACCTCTGTCACAGAGAGTTTCCAAGTCACACAACTTTGAGAGAAATCAAAATTCCCAAGTCCCTGCCCAAAAAGGGTGATCCCTAATTTTATAACAGTGTCCACTAGTTTTGGCCTCACCCATAAGAATAAATTTCCTTTCCATGTCCATCTTTTTGAGTACATTCAGAATCTTACAAACATTAATCAGTCACCCCTCACTGTTCTGAACTCTAATGAAAACAACTCTGCCGTCCAACTTATTCTCTTAACATACCCCGCTCATTCAGATTTCAATCTAGTCAACCCTCTTTGAAATGCCTCCAATATTTTTAGATCCTTAATGAAATAAAGAGACTAAAACTACACACGGTATTCGAGATGTGATAATTGTAACTTCTTAGATTTAGGCAAAAATTCATGAGCCCATCATTGAGAAGAGACAGAAGAGTTGTCATGATCATATTAGAACATAAGGACGAGGAGCAGGAGGATACAATTCTGCCTCTCAAGCCTGCCGTGCCATTTAATACGATCATGGCCAATCTCATCTCGGCTCCTCATAACCGTCAAACTCATAGAACATAGAACAATACAGTGCAGAACAGGCCCTTCGGCTCTCAATGGTGCGCCGACCTGTGAACTTATTCTCAGCTCGTCCCCCGAGACTATCCCATCATTATCCATGTGCTTATCCAAGGATTGTTTAAATCTCCCTAATGTGGCTGAGTTAACTACGTTGGCAGACAGGGCACTCCACGCCCTTACCACTCTCTGAGTAAAGAACCTGTCTCTGACATCTGTCTTAAATCTATCACCCCTCAATTTGTAGTTATGTCCCCTCGTACAAGCTGACGTCATCATCCTAGGAAAAAGACTTTCACTGTCTACTTTATCTGATCCTCTGATCATCTTGTATCTCTCCATCAAATCCCCTCTTAGCCTTCTTCTTTCCAATGAGAACAGAAGCAAGTCTCTCAGCCTTTCCTCATAAGACCTTCCCTCCAGACCAGGCAACATCCTGGTAAATCTCCTCTGCACCTTTTCCAGTGCTTCCACATCCTTCCTGAAATATGGCGACAAGAACTGTACACAATATTCCAAGTGCAGCTGCACTAGCATTTTGTATAGTTGCAGCTGAAACTATACTATTCATATATCATTACTGATTAAAAATCTATCTATCTCCTCCTTAAATTTACTCAGTGTCCTGATGTCCACCACATTCTCGGGTAGTGAATTCCATTGATTCACAACCCTTTGAAAGAAGTAATTTCTCCTAATCTGCCACCCTTTAGCCTAAAACTGTGATATCTCATTCTAGATTGCCTCACAAGGGTAGACATCTGCTGTATATCTACTTTGTCAATCCCTTTTGACATCTTATGTACCTCAGTAAAATCTCCTCCCAGTTTTCTAAACTCTAGTGAGTATTGGCCTAAAGTGCTCAATCGCTCCACATCAGACCAACCCTTTCACCTGTGGAATTAATTTAGTGAACATTGAAGGGCATACTGGCTGGAAGGTCTGTATGGGGATCTCTTGCTCTTATTTCTCACGTTCTCACATAAACTAGACTGACACCACAGCATTGAGGGATGTTGCATCAATACAGAGCATTATACCCAGACCTTGTCTGCCTATTCAAATGGACGTAAAAGGTATTATGGCACAATTCCATCAAGGTATATTGAAGCTATCCTTGTGTCCTGGCTAACATTCCTCCCTCCACCAACACGATCACGATGAGAAAACGCTGGAAATGCACAATAGATTTGATGCTGCAATTCTGTACCCTGAGAATCAGAGAATGATAGAGCTCAGATGGAGGCCATTTGGCCCACTGTAAACGTGCCTGTTTTTAATCATGTTACCTGATGGGTTCCACTCTCCTCCCCTTTCCAAATGAACTGCAAATGTTTTCAAGTACGTATCCAATTTCCTTTTGAACTCTATCATTGAATTTGCTTCTACCGCTCTTTTAGGCAGTGCATTCCTGATCCTAATGACCCAAAAATGTGAAATGTGTTGCCCTTCTGAAGAAGGCTTGTATGTTGAAACAGCACACCTTGTTTTTTTGTCTTTGCAGATGTTGATTCCTTGCTGTGTCTTCCCAGCCTTTTTGATTTCATTTCAGATTTCACACATTCCGAGTACTTTAAAAACATTATGTCTGCAGAAATAGATTTACCTGCCCTTTATTTCATTTAATGTTTGTGGGCTATGGATGTTTGCACATTGATTGTGGTGTTTGCCTAGAACACTTAGTGGTTATGTCTCACAAAGTAATTAATTGAACAGGGAAGAACATAATTGTATTCAGAGACATAACATGGTGCTGAATACACGCACGCTTTTCTTTGTTCGTTTGGTCCGCTTGTCCAAAAGTTAGGTCGAGGTCTGGAACTTTCTTCCACAAATGGCAATTGATGCTAGACTAGTCGTTAACTTTAAATCCTGAGATAGATCATTTTTGTTCAGCAAAGGTGTTCAGAGATATGGACCAAAGGCAGGTAAATGAAGGAAGGTTATAAAGGAAAGATTGGAAATTGAAACAGTCAGAAAATGCTAGAAATGAACCACTGCATGTTAATACCATTCTAATTACTGAACCTTGTTCTGTGCTCTTGTGGCACTGTGTTTCCCCACTATTGATGAGTTTTCTTCCTTCTGTTTCTAAAGTGCTTGACTGATTGTGGGATATTATTCCCCATTTGCTGGCAACTCTTTTCTCTAATGGTCATTCTTCTCATGTGGGCTGGAACTGTCAATGTTGAGCCAGCTTTTGAACTATGAGAGTTGCGGTAGAACACAAGCATTACTTACTCTTCTGTTGTCCCCATATATACTTCTGGCAGGAACGTTGGATAGTGGTCTGCACCTGGATCCCTGGATAATTTACTGCTTTTCATAATCTCGGAACATTGAGACTGATTAGAGCAACCGTTCACTGTCTGTCATAAGAAAACTAACTGGGCAGTGACCCATTCTAAAGTCAATGATTTTCCAGGCCTGATGTGCTGAGACAGAGGAATTAATGACTTTTGTTTGGTTTTGGACTAATTGTAACATGTTGCATTGACGATCAGACTTTAATGCAATTATTATTGTTATAGACTGTGCTGCTATATTCACATGGTGTAATTCTACCTATCGCTTTCAGTAACTAATGAAGTAAATTGTACATTTAAACACAAGCAAGATGACTTTATAGAGGTTTATAAAATCAGGATGGGCATGGATAGGGTGAATAGCCAAGGTCTTTTCCTCAGGGTAGGGGAGTCCAAACCTAGAGGGCATGGGGTTAAGTTGAGAGGGGAAAGATTTAAAAGGGACCTGAGGGGCAACGTTTTCAAGCAGAGGGTGGTTTGTATATGGAACAGCTGCCAGAGGAGGTAGTAGAGATGAGTACAATTACAACATTTAAAAGACATTTGGACAGGTACAAGGATAGGAAAGGTTTAGAGAGATAAGGACCGAGCACAGGCAAATAGGACTAGTTCGGTTTCGGAAACCTGGTCGGCATGGACTAGTTGGGCTGAAGGGTCTGTTTCTGTGCTGTGTCTCTCTATGATTCCACTTTGCCTCGTATATCTATTGATTTCCCATGAGACCAAAGATCTGTTTATCTCAGCCCTTAAATGTATTCAACAATAGAGAATTCACAACTCTCTATCGTGGAGAATTCCAATGATTTGCAAAATTTTCAGTGAAGAAGTTTTTCTTCATCTCAATCCTGACTGATCATGTCCTTACCCTCAGACTGCACCCCTGTGTTTTAGATTCCCCAGCCAGTGGAAACAATCTCTGAGGCGAAGGTGAGGACTGCAGATGCTGGAGATTAGAGTCAAGATGTGCTGGAAAAGCACAGCAGGTCAGGCAGCATCCGAGGAGCAGGAAAATCGACGTTTCGGGCAACCCAAATCGTCGATTTTCCTGCTCCTCGGATGCTGCTTGACTTGCTGTGCTTTTCCAGCACCACTCTAATCTTGACTGCAATCTCTCAGTAGTCAACCTATCAATCACCTATAGAATCTAATACATTGATTCAACAAGATCACCTCTTTCCATGTTCATTTTATAGACCTGCCCGAGTCTTTCTGAACACCAACATTTACAAGTTGCACACTCCTTTAATAAAAAAAATTCAGCTTTCCTGTTTCATTATCATCGTGCTGCTCACTCACTCAACCTGGATGTATGCCTTTGTAGCCTTTCTGTGGCCTGTATGCACCTTACAATTCCACCTAGCTTTGGACCATCAGCAAACTAGATGTGTTACTCCTTGTCCGTTCATCAAGGTTAATATTATGGGATGTAAACAGCTGAGGCTCCAATACTGATTTTTCCTGAACTGTACAAGACACAGCCTGCCAAGTCCAAAATGTCACATTTCTTCCCTCTTTAGTTCCTGTCTGTTAATCAGATCATTATCCACGCTAATCTATTACTTCCAACTCCAAGTACACTTATCTTGTCTATTAACCGAAATTTTAACCTTTATTAACCATCTTACTAATACCATTTAGAAACTCATATTGCATGATCCTAGCTTGTGGAAAACAGGACAAATTAAATCCCAGAATGAAACCTAGCTTTGTAGATGATGTATTTAACATTTTTAGATTAGATTTCCTACAGTGTGGAAACAGACCCTTCGGCCCAACAAGTCCACACCGACCCCCTGAAGAGCAACCCACCCAGACCCATCCCCCTACATTTACCCCTGACTAATGCACCTAACAGTACGGGCAATTTATCATGGCCAGTTCACCTAACTTGCACATTTTTGGGCTGTGAGAAGAAACCGGAGCACCTGGAGGAAACCCACGCAGACACGGGGAGAATGTGCAAACTCCATACAGACAGTTGCCCGAGGCGGGAATTGAACCCAGGTCCCTGGCGCTGTGAGGCAGCAGTGCTAACCACTGTGCCACCGTAGTTGGTTAACATGGTATTCTGCATTTCATAAAAATGTCCTATAATCATTTTAACCATTAACACCACAGGGGTTCTCCCAGTCACTGTAATAATCACATGCTTTCTTGGAATTGATATACATAGTGTTCCAAATTGACTTTCTTGTCTTTCCAAAGTAATTTCATCGGCTGACTCCCATCAATTTGCCTATAATTTGAAATCCAAGCCAAGTATATATTATTTATCTTATGCATATTTCAACACAATATCTACTGGTTCACTTTTAACTACCCGATTGTTGTATTCTTTTTTGAAATGGAGTGTTACATTTGCTAACCTCCAATCTATTGGAAACATTCCAGAATGTAAGGAATTTTAGAAAATCATACTGCATGTATCTACTATATCTGCAGCTATGATTTGGAGATGCCGGTGTTGGACTGGGATGTACAAAGTTAAAAATCATACAATGCCAGGTTATAGTCCAACAGGTTTATTTGGAAGCACTAGCATTCGGAGGGCTGCTCCAAATTCTTTTTTTAAAAACTGTAGGATATAAGAAATCAGCTCCTAGGGATTTGTCAAATTTGAGGCCCTTAAATTTCTTCTGTCTTTTTTTGCTGCCAATATCAATTACCTTTATTTCCTCATTCTGTTTAGCACTTTGATTACCTCCACTTTCTGGTATATGATTTGTGTATTTCTGTGAAGACAAAAACAATGTATTTGTTTGGTGTATCTGGTCCTAACGGAACAACATTTACTTTAACTACTTCCTTTGAATCCATTTGCAAAAGCCCTCACAGTCTGTTTTTATATTCCTGGAGTAGTTTGTTGTCACTTTATTCTTTTCTATTTTACTCATTTTTTTTGATGGCTCATTGCTAGTTTCTAAGACACTCCCAATTCTCAGACTTACTAGCTTTCCCTTGCAGAATTATAAGCCTCTTTTACAAGAATATGACTCAGGAATAGGTCATTCGGCCCTTGAGTTTTCTCTACGGTTCAATAGAATCATAGCTGATCTGATTGTGGCCTCAACTCCACTTTCTGACTGATCCCAGATAACATATCACTCCCTTTTTAGTCAGGAATCTATCTACCTTTTAAAATTATCCAATACCTCTGCCTGTCTAGGGCAGAATTCCAAAGACTCTCAACCCTTTCAGTGAAAGAAAACTCCACCTTTTGTTTTAAATGTATACCTTCTAGGCCGAGCATCTCCTACAAAGAAAATGGCTTTTCAGAAGCCACTCTGTCAAGTTCTCTCATATATTTTAATAGGTTTGTATGTATCTCATTCTCCAAATTCCAATGATATAAATCCTGCAGTCCAAACCACCTCCACCAGTCCAGGAATCAGTTGAGCAAATCTTTTCTGCTTCTAACACATTTATGTCTTTTATTTAATAAAGAGATCCAAACTGTATGCAGTTCTCCAGATGTGTCTCACCAAAGCCCTGTACAGCTGCAGTAAATCATTCCTATTTTGATATTCCAGTCTCCTTTAAATATATGAGACCAGTGTTGCCAATTTGTTTGTGATAAAGTTGTATAATGTATAATAATCATTTGGAAACTTGGAATTTTAACATGGGGGCAAATAAATTTGAGTTTCAGTTCTGTGAGGGTAACTTTTTTAAGAAGTCACGAAGTCATTTGGATCAGCAATCTAATTACCAAGAAACTATCTCATTTAACTAATTGCCCAGCAGGATATCTGTGAAGTTAATTGTTTAAATATTTGTACTGCTAAGTTTCGTGACATACAGAGAAAACAGGCTAGGCTGCACTAATTTAATTTTGACTATTCCAGAAGTATTAGTAGTTCAGTCCAGGAGAACAGTTTCTCCTTGTAGGAGAAATGTGTTTCAGTCCAGGAAAACAGTCACCAAACTAGAAGGATTTTACATTATTTCATTTCCAAGCGAGAATTTGTGAAGTGATTTTAGAATTTTCAAAACTGATTCAGTAGTCCAAGAAGAAGAACTAGAAAGAGTCATATAAATATGAATTAAAAGATAGAAGTAAAGTTTCTATGGGAATGAGATATCTCTGAAGGGTATTGCTGGGAAAGGTTGAAGCTTTGTCTTGCTGTTTAGGTTAACATTCTAAGCTAACTTTTCTATTCAAAGACCTTTTTTGATTTTGTGTAATAAACTTGTTTAATTGTGTTAAAGAATATATGGAGACTCGTGTAAATATATTTTAGTGACTAACCATTAGTGTGACCAGTTACAGAAATTATACTTATGATCTACCAAGCCAGGTTTCGTTCTGGGATCTTAGTTGACATTACCATCGTTGGTATCAGAAAAAAACTGAAGTTCCCCACAATTATAATTTATTGCACACTCCACAAATTTATTTTCTAATGCTTTAACTACCTTTAGCAAGCACATAATATACTCCAGTTATCATTTTCTAACTCTTGCTATTTCTAATCTCTGCCCATACTGATTTTACTTCATGATCTTCGGACCCAAGATCCTTCTTCACAAATGTCCAATGCATCCTTTACAATCAAGGTCACCCTCCTCCTTTGTTATTCTGCGCTTTTTCAAAATAGCATGTGCACTGCCATATTTATTTCCCTTGGTCACCATGCAGCCATGTCTCAGTAATGCTGATTATATTGAAATCATTTCCCTTTAGCCGTGCCACATATTGATTTATCTTATTACAGATGCTTTGTGCATTGAGATGAAGAGTTTCTAGTTTCAACTCTTACTCTCATTATCTTGACATGGACCTTGTTATGATCCCAGCCAAGGTAGTACTGGCTGGGTTATATCCTAGAGTGAAACCTAGCTTCATAGATCATAAGTTTCCTTTCTGGAGTTGGTTCCTATGGTAGCTCATCACTGAGACATATTTATAGGAGGCTGCAAGCATTCTTTAACAAAATAATATAATAAATTTATTACACAAAAGATAGAATATACAAACAAAACAAAGATATATTGAGACAGTTTGGACAGCGCTTAATATAAGCAACGAAACAATATTTCAGCTGTTTTCCAGCAATATTTGTTTGCGTGTGTTTAATCCTGAAGTAATATCAGTCCTATCTCCACTCTAATTTCTTATTTAACTGACTCTGTCTAGTTTTTCAGCTGGGGCTTCAGAGATAGCTTTAAATTGATTTCCAATTTGCCAGGCTTGAACCACCTTTCAGTGTTGCTGGCCTTAACTCTTGTTTTTCTCCAGTTCTGACAGTCTGAAAGCTTCTGCACAAATTCTAACAGGTTGGAGACTTCACAAAACTAAAACCCTTCTGTTTGCTTTCTCCTGAAATAAGCTTCTGATTCTCCCCCATTGAAGTCAAAAGCTTAAACTAGTGCTCCCTGATATATTTTCTGTGTTGTAAACTCAGCAGTACAGAAATTTCATCAATCAGGTATCCTGCCAGGTACTTGACTCAATCACATGCTTCCTTGGAAATTATGTACTTAGTTCACTGTTCTAAAAGAATTTCTGACCATTAAAATTGCTACCTTTGCAGAAGAACTGAAGATAGAACAAATTCTATCTGCTTCTCTTTTAAAAATCCACACTTCAGAAATATTAGTAGATTATGTATTTTTATCACATCTTTAATCACTGTTAACCTCTTTGTTCCCTCCTGTTCTACTCTGCTTCTCTCTACCCACATCGCAAGACTGTTTGGATACCTTAATGTTGCTCTTTGTATTTCTAAATGTCCTTTCATCTGAGCTCTCATTGTCCCTGTTAGCTTAAAGCCCTAGACACAGCCTCAGCTCTGAGTTAGTCCCACTAGGGAGAGCGCACTCCAATGGACCAGCTTTCTCTTCTTCATTACAAAAACACTGGCAAAACACAGCAGGTCAGGCAGATTCTGTTGAGAGAAAAGCTAGAGTTAATGTTTTGAGTGCAGTGACCCTTTGTTCGAACTGACAGTCGCTGGGAAAGGGTGATATTTATGCTGATGACATTACTGGCATCAGTGCCCCACAAATCAAAACCCATTCTTCTATACCACTGTTTGAGCGATATGTTTATTTATTTAATCTGTTTGACTGCATGCCAATTGCCATGTCCCTCAGATAATATTTTATGTTCTGCATTTAAATTGGAACCTAACTCCTCAGACTTTCTCAGGAGATCGTAATTTTTATTTCTACCTTTGTTGTTAGTTCTTACATAGACGATGTAAACTGGATCCTTCGCAACCTACCTCAAGTTCATCTCCAGCTACAGGAAGCTGTCACTAATCTCACCACTAGATGGACAATGATTAAAGTTTCTGGTTAAGACTGCAGATGCAGTACTGACCTGATGAATTATACCATCTCCTATGGCTACCACATTCCTTTTTACTCTCCTCGCTTGAATACCATCCTGGACCATAGTGGCATGGTCACTTAGCAATTTGCTTGTCCACATTGCAATTTACAGTGTGGTCACAGTCAGGGGTGGAGGCTTCTCCATCACTACTTCCTGCATCCCTGTAGCTGCCTGATTCATGGTCACAACCTCTTGTTGGCCATCAACCAACTCTAAAGTTCAGTCTAACCAATGGGTGTGATTGTCTCCTGGAACAAAAAAACATCTAGGTAGCTGACAAAATGATTTTATAAGTAAAGGAGGGGGTGAAAGTGAAGCATAATTCCTGCTGTGCTGCTTGATGCTGGAAAGTTACCATTCACTAAATACATGCCATTAAACTTGCAGAGAATAGATATGGAGATTAGAAGGATATACAATGAAGACTGGAGGGAGACGTGAAGAATAAAAAAACAAAAATACATATTTCTTGATACTGTCAAATGTTACTTATATATCAGATAATTACATGCAGAGCTGGGGGCATTAATTGAGGTTTCACTTGAGCATATATAGCAAGGCACTTAATGGAATTGGTATAGTTGAGTTAGTAGATGTACACTTAAAATGATTAGTTCTGTAAACAGATGACTGAAAATAGCTTGCTTTAGTACCACCCTTCACCAACTGCTTTCCAGAATAGAAAATATATTGCCTTGATGATCATAAAATGGGTGATTTTGGTTGATTTCTTGCATTTATAATCCTACAATTCATCGCTTATCAACTATTCCCATGTGTAGATTTGTAGAAGTGTAATAGTCGGTCAAGATGTATTCACCATTGTTCTGAAGTATGTTGTCTTGTGTTATGTAAAGTTGGGCAATAGTTGCTTCTCATGGCTTGACCGATCTCTCTTGGCTGATCCAAACTGATGCTGGGAATGGGCCAACGTGCTGACTCAGCTCTTGTTGATGTAAAGGAAAGCTGTGGATATAATTATACTGTGGGAATGCTGCACAATAACATAGCTGCACCATTATCTTTCCTAGGATCTGACTGCAAAAGCAAGGAGTCCCAAAAAAGGTAATAGGGCTCTTGCTGTTCTGAGTGGAGTAGAGTAGAACATTGAAGTAAACACAACATGAAGGTCTAAATACAACATAAAGGATATTGGTCTATTACAAGGGTGGTAAAGTTGTTACAAATAGAAATCTGAGAATTTTTAAGAGCAGACCGAGACATTTAACAACAAGGAACAGCGTATCAGAAAAATGGCTGTGGTAACAGTAGCCTCCTAATTAAACACCTCATTAAGTTACTACCCAATCATTTTCTTGAACAGAACTTCATTCTGAAGACAAGATAAAGGGGCAGAAGGTTTACCATGGAGGTGAGAATTTATGTGAGAGGACATCTAAATCCAGGGTAGCTTTTCTTGTATGGACAAACCAAAACATCCATGTGAACATGTATATGGCCCCAATCAGCTGCTAACTTCCAACTTCAGTGAGTGATGAGTACATGCTAATGTATATCAGCCATAAATGTCATGACGGGAGATTAAAATTAGGATCAGTTCTGGCATAGTATTTCTAATGTTGTGTCCTGAATGATGTATTTCTACAGGCAGATAGCCAGAGGTAATATGAACACATTATCTGATTAGGTTCATATTCACAATTCCTGACCTAACATTCTGTATTAGTGGTGCTGGAAGAGCACAGCAGTTCAGGCAGCATCCAAGGAGCTTCGAAATCGACGTTTCGGGCAAAAGCCCTTCATCTTAACATTCTGTGTCAGGAGCTGAAATATCTCTCTGTGTGGGAGTGGATGAAATGGAAGTGAGGTCCTTCCTCACAAGGAGTTGGTGAAAATGGAGGGATGAGTTTGCTCTTGTGTTTTGATCCTGCTCTAAGAAGCCACTTCAGTACCTTTTATTCAAAACTACTGAAAGCTCAGAAGCGTCCTTTACATTTTATAACTTTCTGGACTCAACATTGAGTTTAAATTCATTTGTTTAGAACTTAGTACATTTCTGCCTTTTCCCAGTGTTTATGAAAATTCATCAACCTGAAACATTAACTATGTGTTCCATATTTTATGTGTGTTTACTTCCAATTTCCAGCATCTACGGTACTTTTTGTTAAATATAAATCCTGTGTGTAAGCCAAGTTACACACCAAGCCAAGATTCCTGAAGAAGGGCTCATGCCCGAAATGTCGACTCTCCTGCTCCTTGGATGCTGCCTGACCTGCTGTGCTTTTCCAGCAACACATTTTCAGCTGTAAGCCAAGTTATACAAGTTAATGGAAAAATATTGAAAACTCAGCACCTTTACCTCAGTTTAGAAAAGAATGACTGTCTGTGATCCAGTTTGCACCTCTGAATGACTATTGATGCAAATCATCTTCAAACTTGCTGCAGGTTATGAAGATCTGGAACACACAGCCGAAAAAGGCTTATAGGCCCAAATTCAACAATAACTTTCGAGAGAGAATTGTATAGAAATTGAAAAGCAAAAACCAAACTTTGCAGGGCGATGGGAAAAGAGCAGGAGAGTGGTCCTATTTCGAAATTTTCAAATAGTTGGGTTATAATCCTAGCTGATGGTATTTCTGGAGATGTCATATCCTACAGTGAAACCTGGCTTGATTATGTTTAATTTTTTTTGCAGTTGATTATAGAGATGGTAGTTACTGATCATATTCACACAAAGCCTGCAGTTTTCTTTTAACACAAGAACATAAGTTTATTACACAAAAGAGGGGGAAAGAAAACCAAAGCTTCATATATATTTAGGTCAATTTGAAAAGATCTTAACATAAAAAGCAAAAGCACACCTTCAACCTTTTCCTCAGCAATGCACTTTTCAAATTCTCATTCATAGAGAAATATCAGTCCTATTTTAACTCTAATTTCTTAATTGGCTCATTCCAGTTTTCATTCTTGGACTTCCAAAACAGTTATGACTTCTTCCTAGTTCAGATGGGCTGGATTCCGTCTAAGTTCTGACAGCTCAGAGAATTCAGAAAGTGTGTTGCTGGAAAAGCACAGCCAGTCAGGCAGCATCCAAGGAGCAGGAGACTCAAAGTTTCAAGTATAAGCTCTTCATCAGAATGTCCAAAACGTTAGCTCTCCTGCTCCTTGGATGCTGCCTGACCAGCTGTGCTTTTCCAGGTCCAGGTCGATGTGCTTATTGATTGAATCTGTGCACAGATTCAATCAATAAGCACATCGACCTGGACCCAATATACTGGCCACTGCAACGGACAGCTAGAACTGACAACCAGAAGTGGCAGATTCAAACCACTACAAATGCCGGAGGAAAGATCACAGAAGCGCTTCACAGGAGGCTCCCAAGCACTGAGGATGTCACCTAGACAGGGGACGAAACATCTGCAACACAAATTCCCAGCTCGGTGAAAATCTTTAAATTCTGCGAGAATGAAACTTTAAAATAAGCCTTCCACTGTTCCCTAATCATTTGTTTTTCTATATGTCATAAACTCAACAGTGTGAGCAATTCATCAATTAACATCACAGGTATCTGGCTTTTACTAAGCCACATGTTTTCTTGGAAATGATACATGTAGCTCACTCTTCAAATAGCTTTCTTTTGTTCTTTCACGGGATGTGGATTTCACAGACTAGGCCAGTTTTTTGTTTGCTGTACCCTAATTGTTAAGAGATTGAGCGAAAGTGAGGACTGCAGATGCTGGAGATCAGAGTCGAAAAGTGTGGTGCCGATGGACTTATGCCCGAAATGTTCACTTTCCTGTTCCTCGGCTGCTGCCTGACCTGCTGTGCTTTTCCAGGGCCACACTTTTCATCCCTAATTTTCATCCCATCTTGTTGTGGGTCTGAAGTCAAATTTGAAATGGATGGCAGATGTCTATCCCTGAAAAACATTAATTGTTTACTTCATTAGGGTAGCATTTTAATTCCAGACTTTTTTCTTGAATTCAAATTGCACGGTGTGCCATGGTTGGATTCAAACCCTTGATTGCAAACATGAGGCTGGAATTCAGGAACAGTACTCCAGTGACATTACCATTCTGTCACCGCTGCCCCTCTTTTAAAAAGGTTTACTGAATTGTAGAGTCATAGAGATGTATTCCAGCCGTCCCTTTACCTGCGATCATCTGCCTCCAATCAGCTTTCGAAAGTTCTTGCCTAATACCGTCAAAATTGGCCTTTCTCCAATTTAGAACTTCAACTTTTAGATCTGGTCTATCCTTTTCCATCACTATTTTAAAACGAATAGAATTATGGTCGCTGGCCCCAAAGTGCTCCCCCACTGACACCTCAGTCACCTGCCCTGCCTTATTTCCCAAGAGTAGATCAAATTTTGCACCTTCTCTAGTAGGTACATCCACACACTGAATCAGAAAATTGTCTTGTACACACTTAAGAAATTCCTCTCCATCTAAACCTTTAACACTATGGCAGTCCCAGTCGATGTTTGGAAAGTTAAAATCCCCTACCATAACTACCCTATTATTCTTACAGATAGCTGAGATCTCCTTACAAGTTTGTTTCTCAATTTCCCTCTGACTATTGGGAAGGTCTATAATACAATCCCAAACGGTGACCATCCCTTTCTTATTTCTCAGTTCCACCCAAATAACTTCCCTGGATGTATTTCCGGGAATATCCTCCCTCAGCGCAGCTGTAATGCTATCCCTTATCAAAAATGCCACTCCCCCTCCTCTCTTGCCTCCCTTTCTATCCTTCCTGTAGCATTTGTATCCTGGAACATTAAGCTGCCAGTCCTGCCCATCCCTGAGCCATGTTTCTGTAATTGCTGTGATATCCCAGTCCCATGTTCCTAACCATGCCCTGAGTTCATCTGCCTTCCCTGTTAGGCCCCTTGAATAAATGTTGTTTAATTTATTAGTCCTACCTTGTCTGTGCCTACCCTGACTGTTTGACTCACTTCAGTTCTCAGCTGTACCCATCTCAAATCGATCTCCTTCCTCACTATCTCCCTGAGTCCCACCCCCCCCCCCCCCCCATTTTACTAGTTTAAATCCTCCCAAGCAGTTCTAGTAAATTTCCCTGCCAGTATATTAGTCCCCTTCCAATTTAGGTGCAATCCGACCTTCTTGTACAGGTCACTTCTACCCCAAAAGAGATTCCAATGGTCCAAAAATGTGAATCCTTCTCCTATACACCAGCTCCTCAGCCATGCATTCATCTGTTCTATCCTCCTATTCCTGCCCTCACTAGCTTGTAGCGCTGGGAGTAATCCAGATATTACTATTTAAATTATTTTAAAAATCCAAATTCGCAAATGATAAAACTATATACTAATCAGCTTTATCACTGTGATCACAGGAAGGTGGACTGGTTGGCTTCTTTCTATGTTTTATAATTTAAGTTGGAAGTGAATAGTAAATCACAGCAGTGTGGCATTATTACTTACTGGAAATCGTTTTTGACACTCTTACGTTGTGCTTAGTGCTAGACATGTGTGCAGCTTGTACACAGTTTACATAGCTAGTAGCAACAGAAAAAAAATTGTTCCATTTGATGACCGATATTGAGGTGAAATTGCTGTAAGGCTTCTAAGATTTTCTGTCATTGCAGGAGATATGGTTGCTTTCTTCGAATGATCTTCTAATTCTACACTGAAAGTTGCTGAAGTAACTGTTGTCTGGTATCTATTCTGCAGTTTGGTAGCAGTTAAGTTTGGGAACCTGTGTTCTCATAGTGCTCTGTGGTTCAGTATCATCTTGGGTACGGACAGCTTTGACATACGTAGTGCAATTTAATATTGATTCAGTACAGCAAATCCAGCAACATTGGGACCAAAGCTATGTCAGATTTTGAGGTTTCTCTGATTTTGGATGTCCAACCTGTCGAAAGTCTTAACTGAGTAAAGAATCTGATTACAGTAAAGTCTCAGAAGCAATCACTAAAGAGATTGGGATCCAGGTTAATGATTCTGTCCAGTGCCCTTGGGCCCTGGACGCCACTCTTCATGTCTTCACAATGCAAAGAAACAGTCCAGAGTACCTGATTGTCCACTTGGCAGTGGTATAGATGCCAGTACTGTCACTGAGGTTGGCAGAGCCACATCACACTCTCCAGTGAGTAAGCATTGCGCTCAGCTCCATTATTATCTAATTCCCCACATGCACACTGTGAAGAAGGACTCAAAAAATCCCAAGAAATTAATTCCCTTAGAAAACTGGAAGAATAATGCTGTTGTACAATAGGAACAGCGTATGAGAGCGGCAATCTGGGTGCAGCAGAAGTGAAAGAAGAAAATTTGGGAAAAACTGAGCTTTATCAATAACACAGAGCCTGACCCTAAAATAGAGCCATGAGTTACACTATTGTGTCTCTTCAAATGATACAGGTTTAGATTAGATTAGATTCCCTACAGTATGGAAACAGGCCCTTCGGCCCAACAAATCCACAACGACTCTCCGAAGAGTAGCCCACCCACACCCATTCCCCTACCCTGTATTTCCCCTAACTAATGCACCTAACACTGTGGGCAATTTAGCATGGTCAATTCACCTAACCTGCACATCTTTAACTGTGGGAGGAAACTGGAGCACCCAGAGGAAACTCAGACACGAGGAGAATGTGCAAACTCCACACAGACAGTTACCCGAGGCAGGAATTGAATCTGGATCCCTGGCGCTGGGAGGCAGCAGTGCTAACCACTGAGCCACCGTGCCGCCCAATAGCTGAATTTGAGGTAATGTGCCTGTCCTTTCCAGGCTATGAAATATGTAGGAAGATGGTCAGGCCAGTTTAATATCACCCAGTGTGTAGCAGGATAGATGATGAGAGTTAAAAGTGCCCCGTATACGGAGGGATAAGGACCAAGGGCAGGCTGAAGGGATTAGTTTAACTTGGTGTCATGTTTGGCACGACTTCATGGGCCGAAGGTCCTGTTCCTGTGCTTTATTGTTCTGTGTTCAATGTGGACAAAACCAATCAGCAGTAGTGAAGTTTACTATCACCCAGCATACAGAAACATGTGGCAGTACTGATAGGATTGAATATCAGTCTATAAACAGATTTAACACTGCAGTATAATCTTTCCCATTTATTAACTCTTTAGGAAAATAACAACTCCAGTGCTAATACTACCCAGTGTGTGATTAGATTTGTGTATTGGTGATAAGCTTTAAGGCACAGGACATGACTAGCACAGACGGAGCCGATTTGGATATTGCTGCAAGTTAATATACAGCCAGATTTGGGGTGTGGCTGGTGAAATTTAATATGCTACTGGTGTGTATCAGGAGTCAGAGCATGTATAGAAATGTGGTAATGCAGTCTTATTCTTCACTCTGGACAGTTATAGGAAGTCACAGATCCTGTCAAAATGGTTTCAAAAAATAGATTTACTTTTGTTTGCAGAAGTCCAGCACTAATTGGGAATTTAACTCATTGTTAATTTTCTCAGTTGTCAAACAAATCCAATGCTTAACATCATGGTGGAGTTCTTTAGTTCTTTAGTCTTCTTCCATTGTCCTTCAGGGCAAGTCTTCTGTAGCTGTGGAAAACTGTATTGGCTCTCGATTCAGTTTTGCAAACTGCAGTGTGGTTAGTGACCTGATAGGTCAAATGCATTGTTACAACCAGGACATGTAAAACAAATAAATCTAAAATAGCTTGCTATTAGACCATATTACTTTCCTGTCACAGTTTTATGAAAAGCTCCCCGAGCAGACCAAACAAGAGCTGCCCTCTTTATAAAAACTGCACCGTTTGCCTTGGTTCAGTGTGTCAGCAGGACAAGCACAAACATGTCGAAAATAAAACCACACACGGGTGCTGAGACAGGAGAATGTCATTTTCAGTTCAATAGTATCAAACTGTGAGCTGTAGGAAATGAAAAACAGAAAGTGTGGAGAAACTTAGCAGAACTGGCAGCATCTTTGGAGAGAGAAACAGGTTTAACATTTTGAGTCCAGTTAAACTCTTATTAAGAATGGCGAGGGGCTGGAAAATGGCTACTCTATTGCAGGAGGAGGAACAAGCAGAAGAGATAGTGAGCATGGCCAGGGCAAAGACAAAGGGAGTGACAATGGTGGGTAAAGGAGTGATAGAATTGTAAAATAGGTGAAAATATTACAGAGTTAATGTTTTGGATTGAATGTCCCTAACTCTGATTTCTCTCAACAGATGCCAGACCTGCTGAGCTTTTCCAGCAATTTCTGTGTTTACTTCTGATTTACAACATCTACAGATCTTTTGGTTTTTATTTATGTGTAAGTATTATCCATGAGAAAGGAGACAATGTGTCTGCTCTGAGACCAAAGCCAACAAGACACAAGCAAGACACGGCAGGGGAGGCCATTCTCATTGCCTTTGTCTTTTGCATCGGCCTTGTTTTCAATATTGGCTCGTTATTTTTTCTTTTAAACTGTGAAAATGAAATAATAACTGTCAACAGAAAGGAATAACCCTTAAACAAATCACTTAACAAATTACCTCATCATTATCAGTTATGAAAGAAATCTAACTACTACTACTACTATACGGAAGGGCAAGAGAGTACTTGCTGGCCCAGGCCAACACATAACACTCACTCACATCAGCATTCCTGGTCATTTATCTTCATGGTGTTTCTATGATCTTTCTGTGAATACATGTAACACTTCTGGGACACCCGGACCAACCAACCCAACCACCCTGTAGCTCAACATTTCAATTCCCCCTCCCACTCCACCAAGGATATGCAGGTCTTTGGACTCCTCCATCGTCAGACCACAGCGAAACGACGGTTGGAGGAAGAACGCCTCATCTTCCGGCTAGGAACCCTCCAACCATAAGGGATGAACTCTGATTTCACCAGTTTCCTCATTTCCCCTCCCCCCAGCCTGTCTCAGTCAAATCCACCAAATTCAGCACCGCCTTCCTAACCTGCAATCTTCTTCCCGATCTCTCCGCCCCCACCCCAGTCTGACCTATCACCCTCACCTTGACCTCTTTCCACCTATCACATTTCTGACGCCCCTCCCCCAAGTCCCTCCTCCCTACCTTTTATCTTAGCCTGCTGGACCAACTTTCCTCATTCCTGAAGAAGGGCTAATGCTCCTGTTCCCTAGATGCTGCTTGACCTACTGCATTTTTCCAGCAACACATTTCCATCTCTACACTTCAAAGAGGCTTTCTTTGGCGGTGAAGTGACTTGGGCCATCTGAAGTCCTCTCCTTGCATTGATTTGAGGGCAAGGTCTTTGAAAGCCACTGCAAATTACATCTGCTCTTCATCTGGTTTTGCAAATTGCTGAGTGGTATTGGCATATTGGGTCAGTTCCATTAGTTCAACCAGTAACCTGTAAAGTCTGAAACTGCTGGCTCTTCAACCTCATTGCATGCACATCACAGTCTGAGTAGGCCAAGAATTCAACAAAGGCACTCAGCTGTTTGTGCATATGCCATTGGCCCATTCTGACCCAAAGTCCTACATCTCACCTGGTTTCAAAATATTCATGTACCCTTCTCTACCTCAGTCACTCTGTGGGAAAGTTCTCGACATAAAGGCATTCCTCCTAACTAATCTCCCCATTCTCTTAATGACAGTTTTCAGTTGATAATCGTAATCATTGATTCTCCAAACGTTGGGATTAATCACTGTCTCTTCTCCCAATGAGAACCCGATATAATTTTAATTACTTTATATTTAAGCGTTTCTATAATATGTCTGTAACTGGCCACAGTACTCTAAACATGGTTTTGCCATTACTTTGCAGAAATCTCTGAATGCCTATTCAGTCTTGAACTCTAGTTATGAAATCTAAACCACTATTATGAAGAAAATACACCAGATCTGCAAAGGGGTATATATAGTTTAATTAGTGGGAAGAAATTTGGCAGATGGGAGTATAATCTAGGAAAATGAGAGGTGGTTGATTTTGATGGGAAGAATTAAAAAAAAAACAAACATAATTTGAATGGAGAAAGACTGCAGAACATTGAGGCAGAGAGAGATCACAAAAAGGTAACATGCAATTACGGCAGGTAATTAGAGACTGCAGCTAGAATATTGTGTACAGCAGTGGATATTGTGTACAATGTTTTCTGTATCAAGGCACACTTCAATGAGGCACACAATTCTACAGCGCACCCATATTTTTCAGCTGAATTGATTGCTTAAGGAGCAAAACAAATTCCAAAAATATTCTCCGTAATCATGGAATTGTATCCAAGTAGGCAGGCCAATTCAACAGTTCAACAGCTGCAAGTGTCTTTGCTGCACATGTGCAGTTCCTTCTCTTTCCAGTGGTATAATCTTTGATTGTTGCATGCACTCAGTCCGAATGTTTGGGCCCACGCACGTACAAGCAGTCTGCAAAATGAGCAAATTTCCTATCTTCTGCACATGCACATAGCCACAGTATCGAACAGCAATGCAAAGCAGCCCTGCTTCCCAAGAGTTTTGCAGCACTACTGTCATATTGCTGAGGACACCGGTTGAGAAACTTGTGCTCACAAGGAGGGCTTGACTTGTATTGGAAGCAATTGAGAGAAACTCAATTGGGCGGTGATTGCTGGGATGAAGGAATGGTTCAGCTAGTTGGGTCTATATTCATTGGAGCTGAAAATGCGTTGCTGAAAAAGCGCAGCAGGTCAGGCAGCATCCAAGGAGCAGGAGAATCGACCTTTCGGGCATGAGCCCTTCTTCAGGAATGAGAAAAGTGTGCCTAAGGCTAAGATAAAAGGTACGGAGGAGGGACTTGGGGGAGGGGCGTTGGAAATGCGATAGGTGGAAGGAGGTTAAGGTGAGGGTGATAGGCCGGAGTGGGGTGGGGGCGGAGAGGTCAGGAAGAAGATTGCAGGTTAGGAAGATGGTGCTGAGTTTGAGGGTTGGGACTGAGACAAGGTGGGGTGAGGGGAAATGAGGAAACTGGAGAATCTGAGTTCATCCCTTGTGGTTGGAGGGTTCCTAGGCAGAAGATGATGCGCTCTTCCTCCAGCCGTCGTGTTGCTATGGTCTGGTGATGGAGGAGTCCAAGGACCTGCACGTCCTTGGTGGAGTGGGAGGGGGAGTTGAAGTGTTGAGCCAGGGGGTGGTTGGGTTGGTTGGTCCGGGTGTCCCAGAGGTGTTCTCTGAAACGTTCCGCAAGTAGGCGGCCTGTCTCCCCAATAGAGAGGAGGCCACATCGGGTGCAGCGGATGCAGTAAATGATGTGTGTGGAGGTGCAGGTGAATTTGTGGTGGTAATGGAAGGATCCCTTGGGGTCTTGGATGGAAGTAAAGGGGGAGGTGTGGGCGCAAGTTTTGCATTTTTTGCGGTTGCAGGGGAAGGGGCCAGGAGTGGAGGTTGGGTTGGTGGGGGGTGTGGACTTGACGAGGGAGTCACGGAGGGAGTGGTCTTTTCGGAACGCTGATAGGGGAGGGGAGGGAAATATATCGCTGGTGGTGGGGTCCGTTTGAAGGTGGTGGAAATGACGACAGATGATACGATGTATATGGAAGTTGGTGGGGTGGTAGGTGAGGACCAGTGGGGTTCTGTCCTGGTAGCGATTGGAGGGGCGGGGCTCAAGGGCGGAGGAGCGGGAAGTGGAGGAGATGCGGTGGAGAGCACCGTCGATCACGTTTGGGGGGAAATTGTAGTCTTTGAAGAAGGAGGCCATCTGGGTTGCATGGTATTGGAACTGGTCCTCCTGGGAGCAGATGCGGCGGAGACGAAGGAATTGGGAATATGGGATGGCGTTTTTACAGGGGGCAGAGTGGGAGGAGGTGTAGTCTAGGTAGCTGTGGGAGTTGGTCGGTTTATAGTAAATATCCGTGGTGATTCGGTCGCCCGAGATAGAAATGGAGAGGTCTAGGAAGGGGAGGGAGGAGTCTGAGACAGTCCAGGTGAATTTGAGGTCGGGGTGGAAGGTGTAAGTAAAGTGGATGAACTGTTCAACCTCCTCGTGGGAGCATGGGGCAGTGCCGATAGTCATCGATGTAGCGGAGGAAAAGGTGGGGTGTGGTGCCAGTGTAGCTGCGGAAGATGGACTGTTCCACATATCCTACGAAGAGGCAGGCATAGCTGGGGCCCATGCGGGTGCCCATGGCTACTCCTTTGGTTTGGAGGAAGTGGGAGGATTGGAAAGAGAAGTTGTTCAGGGTGAGGATCAGTTCAGATAGTTGAAGGAGGGGTCAGTGGAAGGGTACTGGTTGGTACGGCGGGAAAGAAAGAAGTGGAGGGTTTTGAGTCCTTCGTGATGGGGGATGGAGGTGTACAGGGACTGGATGTCCATGGTGAAGATAAGGCGTTGGGGGCAGGGGAAGCGAAAATCATGGAGGAGGTGGAGGGCGTGGGTGGTGTCCCGAACGTAGGTGGGGAGTTCTTGGACTAAGGGGGACAGGACTGTGTCTAGGTATGCAGAGATGAGTTTGGTGGGGCAGGAGCAGGCTGAGACAATGGGTCGGCCGGTGCAGTCAGGTTTGTGGATTTTGGGCAGAAGGTAGAAACGGGTGGTGCGGGGTTGTGGGACTATGAGGTTGGAGGCGGTGGATGGGAGATCCCCTGAGGTGATGAGGTTATGGATGGTCTGGGAGATGATGGTTTGGTGGTGGGAAGTGGGGTCTTGGTCAAGGGGCAGAAGGAGGAGGTGTCCACGAGCTGGCGTCTAGCTTCAGCAGTGTAAAGATCGGTGCGCCAAACTACCACCGCGCCTCCCTTGTCTGCCGATTTGATAGTGAGGTTGGGGTTGGAACAGAGGGAGTGGAGGGCTGCATGTTCCGAGGGTGAGAGGTTGGAGTGGGTGAGAGGGGTGGAGAGGTTGAGGCGGTTAATGTCACGGCAGCAGTTGGCAATGAAGAGATCGAGGGCAGGTAAGAGGCCAGCATGGGGTGTCCAGGTGGATGGGATGTGTTGGAGGCGGGAGAAGGGGTGGTCAGAGGTTGGGCGAGAATCTTGGTTGAAGAAGTAGGTGCGGAGGTGAAGGCGGCGGAAGAATTGTTCGATGTCACGCGTGTTGAACTCGTTAGTCCGAGAGCGCCTCATCTTCCGCCTAGGAACCCTCCAACCACAAGGGATGAACTCAGATTTCTCCAGTTTCCTCATTTCCCCTCACCCCACCTTGTCTCAGTCCCAACCCTCGAACTCAGCACTACCTTCCTAACCTGCAATGTTCTTCCTGACCTCTCCGCCCCCACCCCCACTCCGGCCTATCACCCTCACCTTAACCTCCTTCCACCTATCGCATTTCCAACGCCGCTCCCCCAAGTCCCTCCTCCCTACCTTTTATCTTAGCCTGCTGGACACACTTTCCTCATTCCTGAAGAAGGGCTCATGCCCGAAAGGTCGATTCTCCTGCTCCTTGGATGCTGCCTGACCTGCTGCGCTTTTCCAGCAACACATTTTCAGCTCTGATCTCCAGCATCTGCAGTCCTCACTTTCTTCTATATTCATTGGAGTTGAGAAGATAAAAGGCAATCTTATTTAAACACATAAAATTCTGAGGGAACTAGATGAGGTAGATGTGGAGAGGATATTTCCTCTTATAAAGATTCTAGAACTGAGGGAAGTGGTGAAGGGGCACAGTTTGAAAGGAAAGAGTCTCTTATTGAAGATGTGGATGAGGAGATGAGCATTAGACTTCTTTTTCCCAGCAAGCACTGCAGACTGGATAGTTGTATGCGTTCAAGCCAAAGTTAGACAGTAGTTTGATTGACAAGCGAATCTAAGGTTGGGTTGGTGGGGGGAGCCAGTTAGGATGGTGGGTCAGATCAGTCATCATCTTATTGAATGACAGAGGAGGCTCAAAGGACTGAAAAGCCTATTTCTGCTGTCATTTCTCATGATCTTTGTGGCCATTTTTATTGCTTTTTCTGCACTTGTGATGTACATTCACTCTAGTGCCTCAAATCCTTCTCCACCACAGCATCTTTTCATAGAATTCCTATAGTGTGGAAACAGGCCATTGGGCCCAACAAGTCCATACCAACCCTCTGAAGGGTATCCCACCCAGACGCATTTCCCTACTCTATTTCCTCTGACTAATGCATCTAACCTACACATCCCTGGACACAATGGGCAATTTAGTATGGCCAATACACCTAACCTACACATCTTTGGACTGTGGTAGGAAACCGGAGCACCTGGAGCGAGCCTACATAGACACAGAGAGAATGTGCAAACTGCATACAGTGGAATGGAACTCAGATCCCTGGTGCTGTGAGGCTGCAGTGCTAATCACTGAGCCACCGTCCTGCCCTAGATCTGTAAGGTGATACCCTCTTTCCCATTCTGATTTTGATACCTCTCTGGGACTCCTTGCAACCATGAATAATACGGATATGGAGGTTTGAGAATTTTGCATAAGATGCAAACATTTTAAAATCAAACCTTTGTGGTGTAAAAACAGTGATTAGACATTGGTGGATCAATGACTGTGATTTCCAACTGTTTTAAACGTGCAGGAGTCTTCTGAAACTCTGTTTGGTTTCACTCTGTCCTTGTTTACCCCTTGACCCCTAGACAAGATGAACAAGCTGCGAATGTGGCAAGGATGACCCAAGTTTACCCCAAATTGTATCTACAAATATTTACAGCAGAATCACATAAGGTTGTTCTCAGTGACTGTTAATGTCATGTTAGTTGCCCTACAGTAAGAGGCACAATGTCTGAGGTTAGCAGCATTGTCGCTCATTTTTTATTTAAGCTGCGCAAGCCTCTGTTACCTAGTCAAACCACAACTGGTGCCGACACCAATTGCCACACTGCCCTTGGAGTAGCTGTATGTGCACAGCTTAGAGGAAGCATTGGCTTTTCATTTTGGGGGCATTGGATTGTGTTAGTTATTCAGCCGCTCTGGAGTAACCTTGTCAGGATTATCACTGTTTAACTAAAGCCTACTGATCTGGCTGTTTTCATTCCTTTCACAGGAGGTGCAAAGGCCTGACCCCATGGCTACCCACATAATGGGTTTCCACTCTCTTTCAGCCTTTCTCTCACCTAGCATGATGGGTTTCCCTTTGCCAACAGCCACTCTCACACTTATCCTTCAGTTTATCCCTGAGAAAACTCAGGTTTGGTCATGTTATATTGACAGAATAAGATGGTCATTCCGACTCATCTAACACCGCAGCCAAATCCTCCAGTTGATCCAACTGACCTCCTTCGCCACATCCGGTGTCCAGGAAGGCTTGGTGAGCTGGGGAAGTAACCTCCAATCCATGGGCAAGAGAACTTCCTGCTTTGCCTGAGTGACCTGGAAGAGAACATGCAAGGAGTGGCCACTGAACAATGGGGACATCTGGAATCTTCAGCTGCTTCATTTCTCCATCCTTTGCCATGCCTACTTGGCTAACCTCTTGGCCTTCTGTCACTGAGAGTAATGACACGGGGGAAGACTTGCTTCAGATAGGGAAGTCTTTGAACACGTTCCAATGCTGCCTTCCAGTACCAGCATGTCCATTGGCCTTGGCTGACCTCCATTCTGGAATGGCTGCGCTCCCTACCCCCTGACAGATCATTGGCCACCCGGAATGGATTAGTAATATAGTAGGAGCTTGGCTCAGGGCACCAGTGCCATCTGCTTCCACATCCTATAGAATCCCAGCCTGTATTTTTACAGGAGCATATATCAGTCGAATTAGTCTGTCAACGTAGTTCACACTGATGTAATAGTGTGACACAATATCAATGAGGGGAGGAGTAATGGCAGCATGTGGACTGGTCAGGCAGGTTACCACTGAACTACCCTGTCTCATCTGGAGAGCCCTTGTCTCTTTCACTTCAGATTTGCACTGTACATGTGGTGAGGGAGACTTACCTTCAGAACTGACAGAAAAAGTATGTTGACAAGGAGGAGAGCACACTTAAATTAGTGAGTTTGCGAATAAAGGGCAACTTGTTTCAAATGGCAATGATACATAAAAAGTCATGTAAGAGTTTTATTTAGAACATTGGTATCTTTTGATTCAGGTTTATGTCCACATGCAGTGAGTCCAGTAAAGTGAATGGCACTGTTTATATTAGAACATTAAAACTTCTTGTGACCAATAAGAGCCTTTAAACAATGTTGTTCTGAGACTGGGCTCTATGAATCAATGAGGGGCACGATGAGGAGAGCACATCTGAACATTTTGGACAGTTGATGAGAAACAAGCACATTATGAAAGCAATAAAGAAAATTCACGACCGTCCATGCTGAAGGTATCGAACTATAAGTTTCTGATGGTCCTTTGTTCTGTATTTCCACTGGTGCCATCTACTGGCTTTCTACAGAATCAGAGCCTGTGTGTGAATCAGGGAGGGCCTGTGCTTTCGTGACTGAGTGATCCCTCTTAAAAGGCTATGAATGATTTCCTTAATCGCACGATCAGCTTGGAAAAAAAAAGGAGAGTTGTGTTGTTGGATTGCATTCCACATCCTAGCAGCAGGAATTTGTCCATAAATGGCCGTCAGAAGATTTCTTGGCATTGCATGAGAGTGTTCTTGAGTGACAAGGTGTGCATTAGCTGGTGATTACTGAACTCTAGGCCTCGAGATGAATCACCAAAGACTGTAAGCTTTTCAACTGGGATGCGCTCGAGAATTGTCTATTTTTGTGCTTTGCAGCTGGAGCTGTAAACTGCTAACTGTTTCCAGGCCATGGCAGGACTCCGAATAAGATTTTAATGATCAGTCTGGAGTTCAGATTTAGACTTTCTCACCACCTCATTTTCAAACTAAATGTGAATGATTCAAACAGCCCTGCTCATGACTTCAGTTCCTGTATTTAATGGATGCTCCTCCTCAAAGTAATTGCCTCAAAAGAATTGCAATTTAAAAGGCTAATAAAAATGAACAGAGCTCTGGAATCCTTCCTGGAGAGATGGGAACTCTTTGTTTCAATCTTCCCTGGTCTTGGTTAAATATTTGATTTCATATTTGGTTGTTGTTAGGTGTCCTCTCCTGTCGTGGTTTGACTTTATTTAGAGTTCTATCACCCTTTGTTTGGGTGTTCTCCGGTCTCTATTTTGACTTTTTTTCTGCTCACTGGTTAGCATCCTAAGCGTGGTGATGAGTGCGAACCTGAGTCCTAGAGCATGGCCAAGTAATGAGACACCACGGTGAGTAACATTGGCAGTGTGATGGAGTGCGTGGTCCTGCAGTTGTCTTCTCCCATGTTTGGCTATTGATTTTGTTCGCTGTTTTGGTCAGCTTGGGATATGCCCTAAGACAAGGTTTAGATCTTGCCCGTTACACCCCAAAACAATACTGTTTGAAATGGTCACTGCAGTGTTTGCTTTACACTGGAAGGAAATACTAAAATAAATAAAATATTGGTCAGCAGCTGTTGCAGCAAAATAGAAATAGGAGTAGTCCTTTCATTTAGACCATGGGTGATCTGTATTGTTCTCCATCTTCCCACCCGGGGGGGTGCCTTCACTCCCAGCATCCTTGGCTCACAAAGATTTGTTGATCTCAGTTTTGAAATGTTGAGTTTGCCGGCATCAATACATTTTGAATGAGGAAGTTCAACATCTCCACCTTCCTTTGAGAAGAAGTGTTCCCTGATATCACTCCAGAATGGCTTAGGACTAACTTTCAGTTTATGACCCTGGATTTTGAGGAAATAGTTTCTCTCTATCTACTTTATAAACCCTTTAAATTATTATTTGACTCCTCAGTTACCTCACCCATTGATCTTCTGCACTCAGGGAGAATACAAGTCCTGTATACAGTCAGCCCAGATAATTTAATTCCTTTAAACGTGATATCATTCTACGTCTCCTCCAACCCAATTCTTTCCTTCCTGGAATGTATTGCCCAGAACTGAAGGCAATTATTCCAGCTACCATACACCTAGGTTTTTGTACAGCTACAGTATAACATGACATAACTATAGCAAATAGAGTTCAATGTAAGAAAAAGTGAGATCGTTCACTTTAGTGCCATGAAGAGGTTTATAAAAGTGCAGGTACAATGTCCAAAATCTGGTTAGTCGAAGGCTGAATGTGTGTGAAAACTGGCCATTTTTCTCTCAGGATAGCTGGATGGTGTAACTAAAGGAATGAAGATGCCACTCTCAGGATAGTTGAGAACAGAGTTGTAGTCACAAAGGACTGTGTAGCTATGTATTCCAGTACCTCTATGATGAAAGGCTCAATTTTATTTGTCCTTGCAATTATTTTTGTTCCTGATTTCTGTACATGAACTGTTCAATCTCATGCTCCTCCATAGTTCGTAACTTTTCATGATTCAGAAAATTCAGGTCTAAAGTCCAGAATTAGGCATGCCTGGGACCAACAGTGTGCTGAATTTGTTTTTTTCCCCAGATTTTGGATTATCCATTGAAGGAGTGGGCCGCAGAATTGGAACACAATACATGTAGCACATCTATAATGCAATGGTTGTGTTCTTGTGCAAACCCACTTTATAGAAAAATTGCTTTAGAAACAATGTTAGAAGTGTCGGCAATGTAATCACGTTACAGCCAGCACACATTTTACAAGTTTGCGCTTTAGAAATGGTGTCCCCATTTCATCAGTCGCAATATAGTGAATTCGTGTTAACGAAATGTGAGTTACAGCAGAGCAACCTGTATGCTTCCTGAGACTTATGTAATAATTATTTAAGGTTTAATATAACGTCCTTGCTTCCTTCCTAACTCTATGGGACAGAATCTTCTGGAGTTAGTCCTAGTGGAATGTGGGGCCATTTTCAGGTTGGGAACCTGATTTCCTAATGGGTCCCCTTTGCTTTGGGTGCTTTCGGTGAGATTGTCATGCCACTATGCAGTCAGCGTTGGATTGTGCGTTTGGCTGCTCAGAGGGAGGATTTTTATTTGAAGAGACCATGACATGATCGAAGGTTCACCAACACTTGGATGTTTGAGGCCGTGAAGACACAGGAATAGAGAAGACTTCCAATACCTTTTGCAGTAGGAATACCTCCCCACATTAGGAAAACGATCCTATTCCATGAGATTCCATACATCAGCAATAACTTGTCGTAGAAGCCTGAGGCTCTGAAATTCAGGTATATAGGGTGAGCTAATTCTCCTCTGCCTTTAGCCCCAGTGTTAAAGATCTCCTCTCCTTCTAGCTGGATTTCAGTATTTTCGTTTGTGTGGTGTTTGATGGGGTTTTAAGCAGACCAGCATTTGTCACCCATTGTTTTTGGTGGATCACGATGCAGGAACCTGAGACTGAGGAGAAGCCAGGATGCTGCTGTTGTTGCTGCTGGAGCTGTTGGCGGTAATTTGCCTTCTGTTGCTGCCCCTCATCGAGAGGTGCATGTTAGAGCTGCAGAAGCTGCTCCCACACTCTGCTGAAGGCTCACAGTAGGAAAATGCAGGTAAACACAATGCTGGGCAGGTGAAGTCATGCACTGATAGCCCTGTGAATGAAGAAATGCTCTGTTCAGCAGGTATTCAGTTACAATGATTGGACCTCTTCAGTTCCACTGATTTATAACCTTGCTAGCCTTTCACTGAAGAAACTCTTTGCTATACACTCACCTGGATAAAGCAGGCCTGTTGTGGCCCACCTCTGGACCAGGACACGTGGCCAGAATTGCATATAATCTGCAGATTTGCAACTTATGCCCAGGCCCTGATCATTAGTATGTACTCTGGGGAAGGAAATGCACTCAAGTTTTAAAAATAAAGTTGGCTAAATGTCAACGCTAAAGTTCCTTGTTGCTCAGAGGCAGATGTGGCTCACAGTAAGTGCTCTTCCCTCAGACTGACTTCCAAATTGGGAAATGCTCTGTGCCTTCCAGGGACATTCTGTTCAGCTAGCTGTTTATAATAGAACCAGGAAATGTGGTCTAACAGGGATATTTTGGGAAAGGGGAAAATTCTGCCATTTTACTCCAAGGCCTACTCCTTGTCTGTTTTGTGCTAGTGCAGAGAGATTTTAATTTGTTTGAAAGTGGCTTTGTAAAGCTATAAAAGTTGATTGATGCATTTCAACGGAGAAGTTAGCAGCACTCAGTTATAGTGTTTAACTACTGTGTTCCATTAGTTTTCCTCTCAAGTAAATATTTTATTTCATGTTCAAATCTTGGTGTGGGTTATATAGTAAATATTCATCATATGCTTATACACCAGTGTGTTAGAGTGCTTGGCTGTCTGCGAGGGGAAGTTACAGGTTTATTGCCAGACGCTAACTATTAAAAGCAGAAGAAATATCAGTGATGGAAACAGTCCAGTCACCCCATCAAAGCTTACTCCTCTGACTCATCAGGTCTTTTGCTCAGACATGTCGTACCTGCAACTGAGTTTTGTGGATAATTTATGCAGTGATTAACAAGACCTATTATGATTAAAACAGTGATCTCCATCAATGGCTCCACTTGTTGAGTTTATTGTCAAGCATGGAATTTAGTGACAGAAATGTGTGAAAGGTAAAGGCTGGTATTTTGGATTTGTGCAGATTTAGTTGATCTCGGCTTGGGCAAAATCTAATTGGCCACAGTGAGTTTGGGCTGTGGCAGGAAAGATGTAAAGAGCAGGCTTCCTGTCCCGATGATTATCTTGCAAATCTTGTTGAAAAAAATGCAGCCTTGTAATTAGGTAAAAACAATGACTGCAGATGCTGGAAACCAGATTTTGGATTAGTGGTGCTGGAAGAGCACAGCAGTTCAGGCAGCATCCGAGGAGCAGCAAAATCGACGTTTCGGGCAAAAGCCCTTTTTTATTCATGATGAAGGGCTTTTGCCCGAAGTGTCGATTTTGCCATCCCTGTAATTGCTGAATTGAAACAGGGTCAGACTGACAATATGATCTGGGGTGCAGTGTCTATCGAGTACCTTTGCATTTGATGAGAATAGAACATAGAAGAGGGCGGAGAAAATTAGCAGTGGTGGAGATGAGATGTTAAATACTGTCTGATATAAAAATATAACCAAAATGTGTCTTGTACTTACTAACTTTGAAAATAAAAGCCATCATAATTATAAAAATGATACATGCACCTATATATTTTTAATTCATTCACGGGCTGAGGGCATTGCTGTCTAGGCCATCATTTATTGCCCATCTCTAATTATTCAGAGGGCAGTTAAGAGTCAACTACATTGCTGTGGGTCTGGAGTCACATGTAGTCTAGACCAGGTAAGGATGGCGGTGTCCTTCCCGAAAGGACATTAGTGAACCAGATAGGTTTTTCCAACAGTCGACAATGGTCGTCACCAGACTCTAAATTCCAGAATTTTATTGGATTCAAATTCCACCACCTGTTGTGGCAGGATTTGACTCCCAGTCCTGAGAACATCACTGGGTCTCTGGATTAACAGTTCAGCGAGAATACCACTAGGCCATCATTTCCCCGTGTTGTATGAAGTAGATCATGTTTTCAATTTTAAAAGAAAATTGAAATTGTTTAAAGGTGGTCTGTTAAATATATGCACTAAACTTGGACAAACTGCCTAGATGTTTCATGGATGTCTTTTTCTTGACTGTGGAGCAAGTGAATGTGTTCGAGTAATGGGTTGGGAAGATTTTGAACTGGACACCAGGCCATTGTTGTGTGGAGCAGAGCCTGAAGTAGATTGCCTGCTAGATACGAGGTCTGCTCCACTCCTGCTTCCAAAAATGAATGTTTGCAAGTCTCCAGGGAGGAGTACAGTAAACAAATATTCTGCAATTAAACTACAGTAATGTAACAGGAGCCAATGAGAAACTCTAAAGTAGAGATGACTTACATGACTTACAGTGGCTGTTTGAATTAGTGACAAGGTAAATAGGATAGGAAGAGTCAGTTATAATGTCAAATAAAGGTTTTTACAAATGCAAAAACCTCCTTTAAAAAGAGTACCGGTTGTGTCTTTCTGTTTATTCTGTGCTTCAAGGAGAAACCCAGAACCCATACATGGACCTCAGCTTATCTTCATTTAAACTGTATAGTATTATGATGGCAACTGATGTTATTACTGGACCAGTCAGATCCCAGATAGGACTCTGGCTTGGTAGGTCATTTATTTTAATTTAGTGAGGTGGTCTTTTACTGAAACATAAGCATGCGATGCTGCAGATTTGGATTTAGCAATTAAAAAAAACAAATAAAATGAAGATAAAATAAATCAAATGTTTGCATATAACACAAGTTTAAAGATTTTGAAACAGACAGTCAAAAAATAATCTCATTAATCCCCAAAGATATTCTTTAATAGATCCAAAAGCACTCCAAAGAGAATCTCCTTTTCCTGCATCCCCACAGGCTTAATTTAACTTCGGATTCAATTCCCAGACTTAAGAATCTGATAGCCTCTTCCTTGGAACCTTCATAAAGTGGAATGTAAATTTTCTCAACTTCAAATATTCGCCTTCAGGGATTTACCCAAACACTTCTGCTCTGGAACTATTACAGAACTGCTTACTCTGAGATAATGTACTTTTTTAACAAGTCAGCAACTGCTTTACACGTACACCTTCAGCTTGGATCCCAAACTGAAACTAAAACAACAAGGTTTCTTTCCAAGCTATGGGTGCCCTGAAACATTTCTTTTTAAAAATCAAGATTTGGAGACGCTAATGTTGGACTAGGGTGTACAAAGTTAAAAATCACACAACATCAGGTTATAGTCCAACAGGTTTATTTGGAAGCACTAGCTTTTTGAGCACTGCTCCTTCATCAGGTAGTTGTATAGGATCTTATTCTCCATAACCATCTGATGAAGGAGCAGTGCTCTGAAAGCTAGTGCTTCCAAATAAACCTGTTGGACTATAACCTGGTGTTGTATGATTTTTAACTAAAAAAAAAATCAAATCCTGAATCTTCAGAAAGCTGATTCTTCCACTCTGTGTCTTTGTTGACTTGTAAATTCTCCCAAAGTAACCAAAAACCTATTAGTTTCTGGAGCTATCTCTCACTGTTGTTAGATAAATCACTATGAGTACATAAATGCTAACAAGTGAATCCTGAAACTCCCTAAGACACAAACAAAACCCACATTCCAGTAATTCAAAATTCAAAAATCCAAACTTAAAATTAAACCATGTAAAAATGTGTTCAAGTCACACAAATTCGATCACAGTGGCTCTAACAGGTTATAGCTCTACTGCGGCAATAGAATACACACATCGGATGTCACATTTTATCATGTTTTTTGCTGATAATCAGGGGCACAAGATTTCTTTGTATCGGTACTGTAACATCCTTGTGGATTTACTGGGCATTTCTCACACAGCTCAACAGGTGTCAGGTCAACATGCACTCATGAAGGTGTGTCCATTATGGCACATGAAATTGTTGAAAGAAACAGGTCAAGACCCTACTGACAGGGAACAGGGCTGATGGATAAGCCCAGACTCTGAAATATGCAGGCAGCATTTCCTTAATCCCTCCTGAAACGAGAAGCAAGATAAGCTCCATTAAAGGGCGATTTGACAACTTACGTTAAAGCAAAGTACCACGAACACTGGAGATCTGAAATAAAAACAGAAGGTGCTGGAAAAGCCCATTAGTCTGGCAGTATCTGTGGAGAGAGAAAACAGATCTAACTTTTCAAGCCCAATATGACTTCTTTTCTGAACTGGAAAGAGACAGAACTGTGGTATATCTTATGTCATTGAAAAATGGGAGGAGGTTCAGACAGAACAAAAGGGAAGTTCAACAATAGCTTAAAGGATGGGAGAGATTAAATGACAAACATGCCATGGAATTGGGACAGAGGGAGTTGGAGTGGTTACAGCTGAGGTGCTTTTGATTTGGAAGCACTGTGGTGAGTTGATGGAGTGGTTTGGAGGTTTTTGCTAACCCACAGGAAAACAGGAAACAAAAAGTGCTGTCATACAAGGTAGAGTGGGCAATCATTGAAGTAACACTTTCTGTACAATATGTGCAGGGATGTGTAGAGGACATGAAAGAAGGGGTAAAGTTCTAGTGAGATGGAGGAGAAGCAGGGTGTTCTGTAGGAAGAATGAGAGGTGATCTCAAACATTCGACAAGGTTCCTCATGGTAGACTGTTTAGCAAGGTTAGATAACACAGAATACAGGGAGCACTAGCCATTTGGATCCTGAACTGGCTCGAAGGTCGATGACAGAGGGTGGTGGTGGAGGGTTGCTGTTCAATCTGGAGGCTTGTGATCAGTGGTGTACCATAAAGATTAGTGCTGGGTCCACTGCTTTTTGTCATTTGTATAAATAATTTGGATGTGAACATAGGTATGGTTAGTAAGTTTGCAGATGAAACCAAACTTGGAGGTGTCGTGGACAGCGAAGAAGGTTATGTCAGAGTACAATGGGATCTTAATCAGATGGACCAATGGGCTGAAGAGTGGCAGATGGAGTTTAATTTAGATCAATGGGAGATGCTGCATTTTGGAAAGACAAATCAGAGCAGGACTTATATACTTAATGGTAAGGTCCTGGGAGTGTTAATGAACAAAGAAGCATTGGAGTGCAGGTTTGTAGTTCCTTGAAAGTAGAGTTGCAAGTAGATAGGATAGTGAAGAAGGTGTTTGGTATGCCTGCCTTTATTAGTCAGAGTATTGAATACAGGAGTTGGGAGGTCATGTTGCGGCTGTACAGGACATTAGTTAGGCCACTGTTGGAATATTGCATGCAGTTCTGGTCTTCCTCCTATAGGAAGGATGTTGTGAAACTTGAAAGGGTTGAGTAAAGCTTTACAAGGATGTTGCCAGGGTTGGAGGATTTGAGCTATAGAGTGGTGTTGAATAGGCTGGGGCTATATTCCCTGGAACATCGGAGGCTGAGGGGGGTGACCTTATAGAAATTTATAAATCCTGAGAAGCATGGATAGGATAAATAGGCAAGGTCTTTTCCTTGGAGTGGGGGAGTAAAGAACTAGAGGACATAGGTTTAAGGAGACAGCAGAAAGATATAAAAGGGACCTAAGGGACAACCTTTTTACGCAGAGGGTAGTTTGAGTGTATGGAATGAGCTGCCAGAGGAAGTGATGGGGACAAGTACAATTGCATTTAAACATTTAAAAATCATCTGGATAGGGGTCTAGGAATGGGAAGGGTTTAGAAGAATTTGGGCCAAATACTGGAAAATGGGACCAGGGTTAATAAAGGATATCTGGTTGGCATGGACGAGTTGGACCGAAGGGTCTGTTTCTGTGCTGTATATCTCTATGACTCTAAATATTTAGGATGATTAAGGGGCTTGACAGGGTAAATGCTGGGAGGATCTTTCCCCTTATGGAAGAATCTGGGACCAGAGGGCATAGTCTCAGCCCTCTGGTCCAAGACTGGGATGAAGAGGAATTTCTTCTTTCAGAGGGTTGTGAGTTTGTGGTACTCCTTGCCACAGAGAGCTGTGGGGACAGAGTCCTTGTGTATATTTGAGGCAGAGATAGATAAACTCTTGATCAGTTGGGGGGTGGGCGGGTGGGGAGCAAGGTTTATGGGGAAAAGGCAGGAAAGTGGATGTGAGGAGTGCCAGATCAGCCATGATCCTATTGAAAGATGGAGAAGGCTTGAAGGGCTGAATGGCCGACTGCTCCTACTTCTTTTGGTGTGCATGAAAATGTTAAGGATGTTTAGGACTGAGTCGCATGTGGCTGATTGGAGTTTGTTCATTGAACAGTGCGAGGGTTGTGAGGTGGTCAGGTGTAGGCTGTAATGGCCAAGTGCACCTTGACTATCCGAGTGCGGTTATTTAAACTTTTTCTTTTGGCATGGTTGCCATATTCCAGGCGTCATATTCTGATTATTGACTATCCACATCGAGTTCTTACCTTTTCCATAGATGGCCTCAATCCTGGCCTTTGCCTGTCTGACCTCCAGGGTGGTTAACAAAAGTGGGAAGAGCTTCCAGGTACGTGGTGTGCCATCCCATATTCCCCTCACAGCTTTGGTGCGAATATCTAGTGACCTGCTATATGTTGCTGGAAGCATTTTTATGGGGATTGTATCTTTAAAAAGGGAAGGCTAACTGCAGAGTGTCATTGCTGAATGACAGAGTGGGCACCAGCTATGCTGTTGAGACTGGCACAGCATGGGAGTCAGGTTGCTGGTTTGGCAAAGCTTAAATGTTGCTCACCTTGATTCCATTGTGGCCCCCTCAAACAAACTTGAGCACTTCTGTTAAGTGTAGCCCCAAAATGCATCAAAATCATAAGGAGACTGGCATGATTAGACAGCGGAAAGTTATTCCACTGTTGGAAAGGGTGAGAAACAGAGGACACCGAATAATGAAGATTGGTAAAAGAACTAAAGTGACATGAGGGAAACGTTTTTTTTAAGTCTATGGGTATGGAATGTATGGCCTGAGAGCACAATGAAACCAGGACCAATCACAACCTTCCAATAAGATAATTATCTGAAGAGAAAACGTTTGCCCTGCCACAGGGAAAAGACCAGAGAGTGCAAAAGCTGGTTCAGGTATAATGGGCCAAATGGCCTCCTTCTGTGTTGTGACCGTTCTAGGACTTAATAAATTCTAGTCGAGAGAGTGGTGCTGGAAAAGCACAGCCGGTCAGGCAGCATCCAAGGAGCAGGAGAATTGACGTTTCTGGTATAAGCCCTTCATCAGGAATGGTGAAGGGTGTATGCCCGAAACGTCGATTTTCCTGCTTCTCGGATGCTGCCTGACCGGCTGTGCTTTTCCAGCACCACACTCTCGACTCTGATCTCCAGCATCTGCAATCCTCACTTTCTTCTACCTAATAAAGGTTTGCCACTGGAGATCAATTAGAATTTCAGTAAAGATCCATGAAAACTTTTAAGGACAGAAATTCCCCTTCAATGTAATAGTAGGCATGAATATACTGGCTGTTGCTATGTCTGTCTCTTTTTCTGTCTCCTACTGTGACTGTCGACAGTCCTTATGTGTTAACATGTTGTGAGTCCCTGTCACAGTAAGAAATCACAGATCAGGGCACGTCCCTGGAAATTTTGGCAGAAGGTGCAAGGTTGTCAACTGCCTGCCACTCGTGATTTATTTCCAGGTTTTTGGTCAAGGGTGGGTTGGGGTAGGCTGAACAGCAGAAGTTGGCATTAGAAGAATCATGTGTTACTTTTCCCTATTGCGATGGAGATGCATGGTAATGCTCACTGGAGAATTAGTGTCTACATTGCGTTCTGAGCCAAAGCTCATGAGTTGAGCTGAAGGCACTGTTCCTAAAGTCTGTCGGAGAGCTGGGGCCAAATGCAGTAATGAGCCATTTGTCAACCTTTTGTTCATCCAGCAACTTTACACAGGATTATCCGCGGAATCTGTTTAGCCAGCCACTTTGTTAAGTATTCTGGTTCCTTCTGTATTGGTTAGCAGTCGAGTCTGAGTCTGGATCTATGCCACAAGCCACATACAGGTACCATGTGATGCACCACAGGAAGCAGAGTACTGCGGCACCCTCATTTACTACCTTTGTGGTTCCATATATCTGTTTATGTGGTTCCAAATTGCCCTGTGCCATTGTTACAAATTGCTGCCACACTTTCTCTGCCACAGACATATTTCGCTCGCTTTTCCCGCTTAATTTACACATATGCCAGAAAGAATGAAAAAACTGCCCACAAACAAACAAAATCAATTCAAGGGGAAGTTTGTGTGGGGGGGAAAAGATGAATGTGCACAAGCTGTGTAGTTAACATAGAGCCATAAAAGAAAATGCTCTGTATTCCCACACATGCTGGCCTAGACACAGTAGGCTGAACTGCCTTTTTTTGTGCTATAATTTCTCAGGTTCAGTGACAATTAATCGCACATGTCAACCATCTTCATTCTGACACCGGTGTGTAGTCATGGTCTGTGTATCCTGGAAAGGCTCTGTTGATTCCAGACTCGTTCTCCATTCATAGAGACATGCTGTTTCAAAGGGGTCCATTTGGTGTATCATTTCTGTGTGAACACTTTAATGAAAGAGCTCCCCAATTACTCTGCCACCTTCCGATATAGTCTTTCAATATTTATTCCCATCAAAATTTGAAAGTTACTACAGAATCTGCTTCTGTCATCCTTTCACATGGTGTATTCCGAATTGTAACAATCTGCACTCGAAAAAGATTTTTCACCTCTCTACTGGAGCTGTTGAAAATGTTATTAAATATATATTATCTGGTTGGTGACACTCCTGAACAGTTTCTCCCTGTTGATCTAAATCCCAGATTTTAAAAAGCCTTGCCACTATGATTACACAAACAGACCTACCTGTTGGAAGGCACTCCAGTCACTACATATTCTTGAGAGCAGGAACACAGAGTACAGATCTGCAGGGACCCCTCCAGTGTGTGTATGCAATTGAACCTTGACAAGGGTCTGAAGACAAACGAAAGAGAATGGAGTGAGAGGGTAATGGAGAATGAAGGGGAGAAGTCAGGGCAGAAGCTCAATCCCCTCTTTGGATGGAAAAGTGATGTAATGTTTGAAAATGCCATTGAGTTTCAATCAGTAGAAAATGTCTGAGCTTCTGATAATTCTGGAAAGAAGGATAAGAATGGCTTCTGGGCAGGGGCAGGTTAAGAGTGAGCTAAAGCAAGGTGATAAAACCTCATTACCCTGCATTTTACACTTGTCACAGTTTTTCCATTATGATGTTGTTGGGGGACGTGTGGTGATTGGTGATGACAACAAATCATGTAGAATGAAGAAAATGTTAAGTGTTGGACTGAAACAAAGTAATGGGAAGATAACCACCCTTCTTCATGATTCCTTCTGGAATCAATGTTTATCATGTTTAACATGCATGTTATTGGCAGAGCTGATAAATTCTCTTTTATTGTCTTTTATTTTCATTAACTATCTAAGATCAGGTAAGATAAAACATATGTGAAAGCAAGACACAAGTATCTGACTCCAGTTTAAATAGCATTGACTGGTCCCTGCTGTATCTTTATCATGCAGAAAATGTGATATAAAAGTCAGCCAATTGTAGGAAATGAATATCAGAATTCTCTGTCAGGAGATAGAGCCTTTGCTGTGTGTCTTTCATGTTTAAGGACAAGTACCAGAGTGCTCAATACTCTAATATCTTACTGTTAGACTTTTGTTAATCATATCTGACATATGTGTTTTATGCAGATTTAATCATTCATATGTGGGTTTACATATTGCCTTTGCTTTTGCAACATTCCAGAGGTCACAGAGGGTATGTGTAGGTTTGTGTGTGTGTGGGTGGGGGGGTGGGGGGTTGAATTAATATTCATTGTACAGTTTCAAAAATGCCACACTAAATTTGTATAAATTCAATTTAATAATTTTAGAATGTTTTCGTAATTGATAGGGAGTAACAACAGTGCTTTCAGTGATTGGCTTGCATTCTAATCATAGGCCACCCCCTCTAGCTCATATCTCCTCCTCTTTCCTGCTTTGTGTTCACCTTTTCCTTTCTGTTAAAGTGAGCTGAAGCTTTTGGTATTATGTGAGGAGCAATGATAAATTGTAAGCACTGTCGCTGTCATGTTCTTTGGAATGTTTAGCAGCTATGGATCCACCTTCAGAAGAAGCGCAAAATCTGTATTGCAGTGCAAATGCTAATTTGTGGAATTCTTGCTCAGTGTTTGCTGTGGTCCAGTTGGAAAGTCTATTACTGACAGGTTGCTCTCTCTGTTTTGAAACAAAACCCAACAGGCAGGTGTTAAGTGTTCATCAAGTTCCTCAAGATTGCTCCACATAAGTTGTAGCCTCTCAGATGATTTGCAATGCAATATTTTCACATAAGTATTTATGCTTTGATTGGATTGAGGGTGACCGATTTTTGATTAAATCTGATTTTTACATAATTTGTGCTCATTAAAGTGATAACATTTGAAGTTGGGCATTGGGGGACTCTTTCACTTGTAATCACTCGATGCGCGCATCCAGCAATCTTAGGTGCAGAATATATTGCTTAGGGGCAGAGACTGGGTTCGACTCTGTAATACCACCCAAAATCAAGTGGATTCATTGTGGGGGATGATGAAGAATACTGGCACTGAAATTTACTCTTTCTTGACATCATGTTCATGCCATTAAGATCTAGTTCTCTATTTTCCATGTGTAAATGATTGTTGGTTGGGAATGTGAAGGATTTTATTCCTGTCTTTCTAATTAACTCCAGCTTTCTGCCATGGAACATTGGGGTGATTCCTAAGAAATAGAGGTAAGGGTTTTCAATCCATTTTATTCAATGAGCACCTTCTTCTTTTACCACACATTCTCATTCCCATTTCTTCCCTCTTTACAGCAGGAATGCCCCCAGGATTTATTTCTCCATTCGTACGGGATTCTCACCTGAGCAAACCAATAAAGTCTGGGGACAAATATGAAAGGGTTGCCAGAAGGGAAGAATCTTGATCAGCACGTTGTGCCCTCCCTGTTGTGACCCAGAAAAGCGATCTCACTGCATTGGGATGGATATGTTTTGCATTACCATTTCATTAGAGTCATACAGCACAGAAACAGACCCTTCACTCCAACCAGTCCATGCCAAACATAATCCGAAATTAAACTAGTCCCACCTCCTTGCTCCTGGCTCATATCCCTCCAAACTTTTCCTATTCACGTACTTAGCTAAGTGTCTTTTAAACATTGTAACTGTGCTCACATCCACCACTTCCTCACGAAGTTCATTCCACTTGGGAACCACCCTCTGTGTAAATAATTTGTCCCTCATGTCTTTTTAAAATCTCTCTCCTCTAATCTTAATAATATATCCTTTAATCTTGAAACCCCCATCCTAGGAAACAGACACCTACCATTAACCCTATCTATACCCCTCATGATTTTATAAGGTCACCTCTCAAGCTCTTACACTCCGGTTAAAAAAGTCCCAGCTTATCCAGCCTTTCTTTATAACTCAGACCTTCCACACCCAGCACCATCCTGGTAAATCTCTGCTGAATTCTCTCTAGCTTAATAATGTCCTTTCAACAACAGAATGGAACTGTTAAATTAATGCTAAATTGTCTTTCTCTGCACCTTCTCTGTGGCTGTAACTCTGTATTCTGCACTCTGGTCTGCTACCCTGATATATTGTGTTTGGTGCCATCTGCCTCTATGGCATAGAAAACAACACTTTCACTGTACCTCAGTATATGTGACAACAGTAAATCAAACTCAAATTCAGTCTTGTGTGTTGTAGTCTGATCTCACCTGTCACTATAATAGCATTGCTGCAACCATTTTCAGATATAATTCTCGCTTCAGTAGAGGGGAGGAAACAGATGCTGTCAGACCTGTTGAATTTCTGCAGTAATATCTGTTTCTGACCCACTATCTCCCCATAACCCTTGAAACCTTTAGCTTTTAGGAATTCCTTTCTTGAATATATTCATGGGCTTGGCCTCCATAGCCTTCTATAGTGGAGAAGTCCACAGGTTCACTATCCCTTGAGTGAAATTCCTGCTCATTTCAGTCTAAAATGACCTACCCCATTTGGCGAATATTCATTGCACACCCTTGATGGCAAGTATATCTCTTAGATAAAGAGATTAAATCTGCACACAGTACTCCAGGTGTGGTTTCACCGAAGTCCTGTACAGCTACAGTAAAGCTTCCTTGCTGTGATAGTCAAACTCCTTGGAGTGAAGGCCATCAAACCATTTGCCTTCCTTACTGCTTTCAGTGACTGGTGCATAAGGATACCAAGATCCCTTTGTGCATCAACGTTTCCCAATCTTTTTCCTTTTAAATAACGCTCAGGCCATGCAGTTTTTCCTACCAAATTGGACAAAATCACAAGTATCCACATTATACAGCACCTGCCGCACGTTTGTTCAGCATTCTACTTGTTCTAAATCATCTTGAAGGCTCTTTACACACCTTCCAATACTACTTTTTCCACCAGCCTGATCGTAACTACCTAGCATCAAATGTTCAACTGAATTTGAGTTTGACTTATTGTTGTCACATGTACTGAGGTACAGTGAAAGTGTTGTTTTCTATGCCATAGAGGCAGATGGCACCAAACACAATATATCAGGGTAGCAGGCCAGAGTGCAGAATACAGAGTTACAGCCACAGAGAGAGAGAGAGAGAGACAGAGAGAGAGAGAGATCAACAAATCTGTCAAAAGTCTGATAATAGTGGGGAAGAAGCTGATTTTGAATCTGTTTGTACGTTTATTCAAACCTCTATATCTTCTGCCTGACATAAGAGGGTGGTGGAGAATATAACCGTGGTGGGAGGGGTCTTTGATTATATTGGTTGCTTTCTCGAGGTAGCAGGAAGTAGAGATGAAGTCAATGTATAGAAGCCTGGATTGTGACTTGGGCTGGGCTGTGATCATGACTCTCTGTAGAAGGAGAGATGTTATGCTCTCTTGACCATTATGTAGACATGGGTGGACCAGGCAGATTGTTGGTGATCATCACTCCCAGGAACCTGATACTCTCGACCATCTCCACAATTTTGGTCACAGTTGAGGAAAGGTAAAGCTTGTAAGCTAACAATTCAGTCTGTAAGGTCAGTTTGTGATTGATTGATGTGATCCCATGTTGAATTGGCCCTGATCGTTGCCTCTTGTGACAGTACAGCTAAAATCCAGAAAAGTTGCCAATTCTCCAGGAACCTCCTGGAATTGGAGCTTAAATCTCTCACAAACAACAGAACTCACAGGAGCATTAATAATAATGAATTTTAGAAAATTCTGAACACTATTTGTTTATTGACTGTACAAATATTGATGGGGATGGAATTGTTCAGCAATATGGGCCAGTACGTAGTGCCTGGAAACTTTCAGAGATAAATTCACCCAGCGTCAGTAATTCTTGGTGCATATCTTTGTGATTGACACTACGTTACATCCATGAAATTCACATAAACCCTGCTGGATCTGCTAATCTGAGAAGTTTAATCAAATGGAAAGGATACATAGCAGCAGGCTGTACTATCTATGATTGGTATGTGTTTGATGGCTGATGATTATGCTTTGGTCCTGTAACATGTTAGATTTTATAAGCATTTTACGTTTATTTGCTCCAGATTGCATTGCTGAACAGATGATCAAATGGATATAATACAAGTACTTTCAAAGTGGCTTTCCATAAATATGCAGTTCAAAAAGAAATCGTGTTTCAAACTTTAAATTACTTGGCATTCCAGATTTTTTTCATGTGTTCTTCAACTTTTAGTTGTTTCAAAATTCAAGGACTTAGGAAAAAAATGCACATGCAATTCCAAGTGGACCTTTCTTTACCTCTGTGTTTCTTTGCCATTGAAACTCAGTTTAACATTAAAAGGGAAAATGAACTTCACCTTCTGCCCCAACTCTGGTGACTCTGGCTGGAGTGTAGCTCCATAAGCAGCACCATTCCTCCAATATCTCCCTATACTTCAAATATTAGTGTAACAGAATGAAAGTGGAATTTAATGGTGATTTATATCATAAAAGCGAAAGTCAAATCTCCTGCGTTGTTTAGTTTCCAACTCGCTACAATCACAAGTAGAGATAGGTTTGCAATGGCTTAGAGAAATTTGAGCTGAGCTGCAGTAGGAAATCTCCACTGACGTTTGCAAACTGAGACAAAAATCATAATTCATATGATTAAAATAATACACCTCTTTGAGTTGAAGGGCAAGATCACTGTGCAGAAGACCACCAAGAGTGATGGGGAAGGATAGATTTCAAACTGGTGATTAGCAATAGTCACTTCTTCTGGTGGTATGGGCACCATTTTGTTTATATTTTCTGATTTCATGGTCCCTTCAGAAAGACCTGTGACAGCAAATCAACTGTGTGAGGCATGTTAAAGGTTCCATTTTCATTCTCTGCCAATTCTCAGGGTCCAAACAGGCACATGCAGTGATTCTCTATCCAGTGAGTACAGGATTGTAATACAGGTGCATCTATTTACAACTAGTTGTTCTGTCTTATTTAAGTAGGATAGTCTAGGTTGACTCTAATGTCGTTAAATATCAAATCCTAACAGAAATACCCTTTCATTCGAGAATTGAAAGGAAGGATGTTTATATATTGCTAAAATATTAATTGTTTCGTCCAAGCTTTTCATCTTGCACTTGTTTTGCAGCAAGTCCAATATCAGGGCAGGCCAGCATTTATACTGTTTGAGAAGCTTGTGCTGATTGGTTGGCAAGCAGATACTGAAGTGTTGCCAATGACAATGCATCAGTTAATGATGACTGACAGTCAATTGCCAAACCTTATTTAAAATTTAAACAAAACAAGTTGACAGTGATTGATCAAGGAGAGATGGAAGCTATCACCTATTTTGTTGAATTGGGTGGCCTTCTGTCAGCAGTACTCAAGTTCTGTACTGACAAACAATGGTTTGAGGCATATATATTGGACAGGTGGCAAAGATCAGGGAGACATTTGGATGGCTTTGATGGAAAGTGGTACCATCCAGTTTGCACTCAGGTTTTGTTTAAGATTTAAGTTTGATGCATTATTGTTGCTGAAAAGGGAGGGCTGGAATTTGCATAGTTTATATCTAAGTTGGGAAGGCATTCGTGAAAAGGTGAAAACGTTTTCACACAGAGGGTGGTGTGTATATGGAATGAGCTGCCAGAGGAAGTTGTAGAGGCAGGTACAATTACAGCATTTAAAAGATATTTGGACAGGTACATGGATAGGGAAAGTTCAGATGGATATTGGCTAAATGCAGGTAAATAAGATTAGTTCAATTTAGGAAACCTGGTCAGCATGGATGAGTTGGGCCAAAGGGTCTGTTTCCCTGCTGGTTGATACTATGACTCCCCTATGATGCTATGTCTAATCTGGAGCAGCTTGAAGTTAGCAAGTGGGAAGAAATTTCATTATTAATTATCCATCAAAATAAGGATCAATTGTTTCAGACATATGGCGCTAATTAACTTTTACCTGTGTTTAATGGGAATTATGCAATATTCTGATGCGTGGCTTGCATTACAAAATAAAGACACATCTATGTGCGATCTAGGAGATTTGTATTAATTATTTGACTCCTCTAGCACCTCAGGAATATCTAATAACTTTAAAGGAATTAACTGTTAAATTTTAACTGTTTTCCACAGTTAACGTTTTCCGATGAACATTTTGCCATCCATACCACTTTTACTCAATCTAAAACCAAGATTGTGGTGGTGGGTGAGATCATTCATGATGTGAGATGCACAAGGCTCTAACCTTTGCTTCACTTTTCCCTCAAAATAATCACTGACATCATCAGTTAGGGAGGTAAAAAATAACGTCAATATTTGTGACAATTTGAGCAGGACAGAATATCTGTCCTTGATTTTGGCATGTTGAAATGTTTGACTGTGGATCATGACAGACAGATGAGGAGAGTTTTCATGCAGTGAAGTCTATAGGTGATGAAGGTCTCTTGAGGGGTCATAGCAACAGAATTGGCAAAGTCTGAGCAACAATGTTGAGGAAGTGGTCTTATTGATGAATAGATTGTGATGTTTGAAACTCACACTGAGCTTAGTTATAGTATCACCTTCATGAAATACCTGAATCAGAGGCCGGAGGGAAGATCGAGTAAAGTTGCATTGAGGGCCAAAGACGATGCCATGGCTCCCAATGTTCGACCTCCTGGTTTATCTGAGATCAGAGAGGCAATCCAATGCAGAGAGGCACCGATGGATGAGGAGAAGTGTTGAGGGGCAGAGAAGTGGTACCAACAGAAAGCCTGTAGAAGCTTGCTTTGTGCCTATGGGCACTAGTGTTCTGAGGCAACATGAAGATGAAACAAAAGGGAGCCTTGATGGAGTGTGCTGGGAAAGAAGGAGTCGTTAATCCATTTGGATAAGTACGAACTGTGCTAGGCCAGTCCGGCAGAGATTGACAAGGAAGCAGGATTTACAAAGAGAATAGAACAGTTATCCTAATCATGTGTTTCAGAATTATTAAAGAGGGGCACACTCGAACCAGTTTTGCATGAAGGATGTCAGGTAAAGGCTATGCTGGGGTATGAACAGGAGTGGGAGACAGAGATTGACTTAGTGGAAACAATGGAGTTGAAAGCAGAGGAGAAGGAGCAATTATACAGTTCAAGCAGAGGGCTAAAGAAAGGTTATTCACAAAATGGGAAATAGAACCATGCCCCACTAAAGTGGTCCTCATCTTAAAGAAAGAAGAAAATCATGAGGGAAAGACACAGCTTTTGAGTTGACAATCAAACTCTTGGAAGACCTGCTTAAAAAAAAATTGAGCTGACTCAAAGTCAGCAGACTGATAGCCTTCAAAGGCTCATAAGTACAGTGAAAATTAAACCTGGATTTCATGACCTACAAAAAAGAATTGTTGGAACCATAGTAAATGAATGTAACATGAAACTGCTGGTGCTGAGGACATACAACTGATGCCATATTGCAGGGAAATGTTTAATTAGTTTAAGGGCCCAAGCCATGAAATATGAAAAGCATCACTTGTGATTCTGCATCACAAAATAAGGAAGGAATGGCCAACTATTTTCAGCCAAGAAATGGGAAAAGAGTGGGCTACCATTCCCAGCTCTGAGAAAAGCACGTCGTTCTTGTTGTTTCTCGATCAGAGTAGTGCCTCAGGCCATTGCTATTATCGTTTAATATGGTAATTGTATATTATCTCTTGTGAAATCATCTTGCCGTAAATTTTACAGGATTACGAGTAATTATGGACCAAACTATGTGATCATGGCAAATTCCAATTTAATCACCATCTGCAGAATTTATATATAGGCAAGGAAACAGTCTTTCAGGATGGAGTAAACTTTTTTTTGGGCTGAACCTGAGAACATTTTTGTGCATTAATAATTTAATGTATGAGCAACCAAAAGCAATGTGTAATTTGAACAAATCAGAGTGGCTGTAAAAAATAAACAAGTTTGAGTTGACTACCCAGCAATAAAAAGACAGCTCTAACCAGTCAATGAAAAAGAAATTCGGGTGAGGTATAAAAAGAGAAGACCATTTACCTTAGCCTGCGAGAAAAGTTAAAATAACCTGATCATAATTTGCCTGGTAGCAAACAGTTGGACCCCTCTTTTCTCTGTGCTCCTCAAAACTTTCACCCATTGATGAGATACTTTTCATCAAGTATATTGTCCAACTGTCAGTCATTTATCTCTGAATGTGGTTAGCAGTGTTGCAATAAAACAAACTTGGAGTAATGTCTCAAAGAACAAAGAAAAAATGTTTAAAAATAAACTGAAAGAACTGTGGAAGCTGAAAATCAGAAGCAAAATCTGAAATTGCTTGAAAAACTCAGCATGTCTGGCAGCTTCTGATTGATTGATTAATTTCTTTATTGTCACATGTACTGAAGTACAGTGAAAAGCTTTGTTTTATGAGCAGTACAGGCAGATCATAGTAAGCAAGGATGTACAGATCAAAAAGACTTAGACAAGAGGTGTACAGGTTACATTGCACACAGCGTGCGCTAGGCAAGGTCAGTGTTAGCAAGCTCAGCATTATTTGAGGCTAGAGTGTCCATTCATCAGTCTAATAATGGCTGGAAAAAAGCTATTCCTGAACTTACTATGCGTGTATTCAGGCTTCTGTATCTTCTACCTGAAGGAAGAGGTTGTAGGAGATCATTAACGGGGTGCAATGGATCCTCAATGATGTTAGCAGCCTTTCTGTGGCAACGAGCTGTGTGAATGGATTTCATTGATGGAAGGTTGGCTTTCATGATGGTCTAGGCTGTGCAGACCACCTTCTGTAGTTTCTTAAGGTCCTGCACAGAGCAGTTGCCATACCAAGCCAGTATGTACCTGAATGGTATGTTTTCAATGGTGCGTCTGTAGAAGTTGGTGAGGATTCTTATGGCTATGCCAAATTTCCTGAGCCATCTGAGGTAGGAGCGGCCTTCTTGACTGTCACATCTATGCGGCAAATCCAGGACAGATTGTCATTTATCATCACTCTGAGGAACTTGACACTCTCCACCCCCTCAAGCTCAGTTCCATTGATGTAGATGGGGGTGTGTTCTCCTCCTCTCTTTCTGAAGTCAATGATCAGTTCTTTAGTTTTGCTGACATTGAGAGAGAGGTTGTTCTCATTGCACCATGTCACCAAGCCCTCTGTCTCCATTCTATTCTTTGACTTGTCGTTGTTAGGTATCTGTCCTACTATGGTGGTGTCGTTAGCAAATTTTTAGATAGCGTTTGTTCAGAATTTGGCAACACAGTTTTGGGTGTACAGGGAGTATGTAGGGGGCCGAGGACACATCCTTGGGGGTCTCCAGTGTTGAGTGTTATTGTGGAGGAGTGCTGTTGTCTATCTTCATTGATTACGGTCTGTGGGTTAGAAAGCTGAAGATTCAGCTGCAGAGGGCAGGGCTGAGACCAAGGTCATGGAGTTTTGAGATCAATCTAGGGGGGTGGATAATGATGTTGAGGGCTGTAATCAATGATTAGGAGTCTGACGTAGGTGACCTTGTTGTCCCAAATGTTCCAGGGATGAGTTCAGGCCTAGGGATATGGCATCCACTGTGGACCTGCCATGACAGTAGGCAAATTGTAGAGGATGGAGGCAGGCTGGAGAGAAATCAGAGTTAAAGTCTCTGAAGAAGGGTGACTGGATCCGGAACGTTAACAAAGATAAAATGTTTCTGGGTTTAATTAAATTGTGGATAAATTTTCACAATTTCCTATAATTTCAGTCAACATAATTAAAGGAATGTACATACAAATAGATATTCACTTCATGATTCGGAATATTGTGGGTTCAAGCCCCAAGGTAGTTGAAGAGTGAGATCTGGACTGAGGTCAGTCTGAGCAGTGACAGCAACAGAGTGAGGGAGAGTGGAGGAGTTGCGAGAGGCAGGTTTTTTTACACAGAGGGTGGTAAGTGCCTGGAATGTGCTGCCAGTGGAGGTAGTGAAGGCAGATATGGACCACCTTCCGTGTTCTGAAAGTGTAGCACTCCCTCAGTACTGCATTGGAATGGCAAGAGAATGTACGGTATAAAGAACAAAGTACAGTACAGTACAGGAACAGGCCCTTTGGCTCACCAAGCCTGCTCTGACACACCTTTCTAAATTAAAAGCCTTTTGCCTCTATGTGGTCCATTGACCTCTATTTCCTAACAGTCCATATATCTGTCTAGATGCCTACTAAATGTTGCTATTGTATCTGCCTCCACTACCTCTGCTGGCAGCACATTCCAGGTACTTACTACCCTCTGACATGATGGGTTGAATGGCCTTGTTCTGTGCTGGAAGCACTGAAGAACACGGTCTTTCAGGATGGGATGTTAAATCAAGGCCCTGCCTGCATCCCATAAGCAAAAGACCATTTGGAGGAACAGATGTGTTTTCCTGGTATTCTAGTCAATAATTATCATTTGGCCTGTTCTTGGGTGTTTTTATTTGCAATACAATGGCTATGTTTCCGTACATACATTTGGCAACTAATTAATTACATGTGATATACCACAGGCTATCCTGAAGATGTGAAAGGTGTTACAGAAATACTAGCTCCTTTTTCAATTTACAACAATTGACAAAAAAATATATGCACATAATTGCAACTGTGCATTTATACTGCAGTTATTGTCCGGCCTGTGCTGAGGTAACAGATCACAACCATGACTGGAACAGGTGAGTTAAACTTGACCTTGATGTTTTTGGGTTGGAGAAGGAGGAGTTTTCATTCTGAAGATGTTTTTAGAATGTGAGAATGTATTGTCTATAATTTCGGAATCATAGAATCCTTACAGTATGGAAGCAGGCCATTCACCCCATCGAGTACACGCCCACCCTTCGAAGAGTATCCCATCAAGACCCACCCAACCACCCCCAACCCCACTTATCCCTGAAACTCCACATATCCCATGGCTAATCGACATCCCTACACATCCCTGGAAACTATGGGCAATTTAGTACAGCCAATCCACTTAACCTACACAGCTTTGGACTATGGAAGGAAACTGGAGCACCTGGAGGAAATCCACGCAGACACGGGGAGAATGTGCAAACTCCACACAGACAGTTGTCTGAGGGTGGAATCTAATCTAGGACTGTGGAAATTGTCTCTTAGCTATTTTTGAATATTCAAATGTGTCATTACTATTGTCAAAAACATTAATGGATAAAATTAAAAATCACACATCACCAGGTTATAGTCCAACAGGTTTATTTGGAAGTACTAGCTTTCCAAATAAATCTGTTGGACTATAAACTGGTGTTGTGTGATTTTTAACTTTGTTCACCCCAGTCCAACACCAGCACCTCCACATCATCAATGGATAAAACAGCCATGTAAGTGTTTTAGTGTGGATGCAATTATTGCACCTAGAAAGAACGGGTATGAAGCTAAACTGATGCTGTGGATAGTGAGTTAGAAAGTTGAAAGAGATTGAGAACTTTCAGTAGATTTGACCCTAAGCAAGGGCAGTCACTGCAGAGTAACCAAGTCCAACCAAAGAATAAGTTGGAGAATATCATGTTTTCCAATACTACAGTCTGCACTGTGAATGTTGTAATCAAGATATAATGAAAGTGTTTTAACTATAGAGGTGGATTAGCAAATACTCTTGTGAGTAATCTAGAGACCATGATAAAAAGAATAATCAGACTTGTGTGTTTTGGCCTTAAGAGGCAACTGAGAGGATTTGCAGTCTATTCAACACATTGACCTGAGCCCTTTCTTTTCCCACTGCCCTTAGTCCCATATTTTATTAAGGTTTCTTCTACATATTAACTATTTCCCTTTTAAAAGCTATTATAGAGTCTGCTTCCACCACAGGTTTTGATTGCGCCTTAACATCCATCTGTATAAAGCACGCTTCTTAACCATTTCTGTGAACTTATTGGGAAAGATTTTCAAGTGAAGTGCTTTAGTTACTGATCCGCATTGTAGGCTAAGATAGATCATTTAATCCTTCTGACAACGCTAGATGGTATGAACATTTACAGTTTTATGCTAACTGGGGGCCCAACAGGTTAAATTCACCACCAGTCGTCTCTCTGTAATGAGAGAGCTGCACTCTGATGTGACTTCAGTTTTACATTTAAGACAAATTTGTAATAACAATTGCTTCCTATCACGCCATCCTCTTATTAATGCAGTGTGCTTTGTCATTCCCATTGCCAGTAAACAACATCGAGTGCAACTAGCAATGGGCCAGACCGATCCAGAAAAGTGCCACAAGTTTGAAATAAAATTTGAAGCAGAGTTTCTAGTGTGGGCGGACAAACAGCTCAACATTCTCACCTCCCAGAACCCCAAACCACTTAACAGGCTTCCCATGGAGTGGTACCAGACACACTGATTTCAGCTGTCAGTCCCACTCATCTGCAAAATGTCGTTTCAGATGGACTAACAGCATGTGAGATTCAGCACCAAAAGAAGCCAATTCAAGAAGCAATGCTTCTGCTTTCCTGATATAGTAAGTGCACTGTAACAATCACTGTGTTGTGTATGACTTGCTTGTCACTCAAGCTTTTTTGGTTCAAGAAGTCCTGGAGGCAGTTATTGATTACTGGTACAGAGTTAATGCAGCATTAGTTCACCTAGTTTTTTAAAAGTTCGTTCATGAAATGAGGGTGTCTCTGGTTACACCAGCATTTATTTCTCACCCCATCCTAGCATGGAGTCACATGTAGGCCAGACTAGATAAGGATGGCAGTAACCTTCCCAAAAAGGCATTAATGAACCTGATGTTTTTTTTCCCTGATGATCAATAATAGTTTCATGGTCATCATTAGTCTCTCAATTCCAGATTTTTATTGAATTCAAATTCCCATGATCTGCCATTGGCAGGATTCAAACCCAGATCCCCAGAACAGTCCAGCAAAACTGCCATTAGACCGTCACCTCTGCAATATCTTGACTGCGGGAAAGGTGATCTTAGTGTAGAGAGAGACACACACACACTTTTCAGAATATTTTGCCATAACAAATCAATTATATGTTCTTGTTGGAGAGTCCAAAACTGCTATTTCCCCAACTACCTTTTTCAGTTGTTTATGTTTTATTTTTAAATGGAAAAGGCTATTATGAATTCCTGTAATAATTTATTCAAGTAGCACATCACTTATCCTAAAAGGCCTCTGCAAGAGAATTATAGTCCTAAATTTTCCTTTCGTTCTTTTAGTGATAATCTCAAATTTATGCCCTCTCACTGCCTGGTGCACGCAGTTTTTCTCTATTTATCATGTCAAAACCCTTCATAATTTTGAACAGCTTTATTAAATCTCTTGAGTGTATTGGATATAATGACAAGAGCTAGTTTTCCAGTATTTCTTCATAATTGAAGCTCTCAAAGGAAGAAATTACCTTTATACCATCTTACATCTGGGCTGGTGTGACCTTACAAAGGGAGAAATTAGAAAAAAGAAAGTAAAAGAACAGTGTTTATTTCAAATAGATATGTGCTCAATGACATAACCGTCAGAGTGGACATTGTGAAATGTTCACCCGATCTTAGGTGGTCTGGTCAAAATGTAAATCTTCCTCTGCTCTGCCAGAACAATATTTCTTAAATGCAAGCTCAGAAGAACATTCATTAATGTAAACTTTTCCATTTGCCACCTCTTTCGACTCTCCCTAGGTGAGATTAGTTGTACTGTATTTGCCAAATTGTCATTCTGTTCTATGGCTTTATGAACACCTCCGAACTGAGTTCAGTGTCTTATTTTTTTTGGGTCCATAACGGCAGAATGTTTGTGATACAAAGCAGAGTAAATAGTGAAACTGTAGATAAAAGAGAAAATGAAAGGAAGGGAACTCCAGTCTAATGAATGATTAGAAATATACACAACTAAGTTGTGAATTACTTCAGTTGACTGTCACCCTATATGCTAAATTAGTCATAATTAAACAAACAGAAAAAAATGAAAAATGTCCCAACTTTTAAAAATTACCTTCAAGTAGTCAACACTGAATAGGGAAAGTGTTTCTGAATTTGGATTTCCATCTGCTACAGTAAAGGATATCCTTTCACAGTTTGTGTTTATAGGAAAACACAAACATGTGAGAATTAATAGATTTATTTACATTTTGTAGAAGTGTAATTCTGCAATTTATAAGTTATTAAAATGTAAAGAACTAAATGTGAAATGTTTGTGAAAATTTCCCATTTTCAGTTTGTATTCTGTTGAGTGAGAGTCAAGGTACTCAGCCCTTCGAGTGGTCTTTCCCACTTAATCATGCACTGTTCACCTCATTACTTATTCAGCAGTGTTTTGGGTGCACTCCTTGAGGGATCATGTAGCCTGAGAGGTGGGAGTGCCTGCTGCCATCAGGACCTTCTGGCATTCACACTGATGATGCCATGTTTAAAGGTCAGCTGTATGCCACTTTAACCGAGAAGGGACGACGAGTTATTTGTAGATGGGGCATTACAGAACAGGGGAGCCTGTTGCCTATTATCAAAGGATGTCACTCCACTGGACCAAGTCAGCCTAGACACAAATTGTAGCCCAGGTTATCCCGGTAGTGCAGGAAGGATAAGTGCCACCATCTTGTCTCTGCTCCCCCACCCTCACACGGCCAGCACACATTGTAACTCTGCCAGTGCACACATAGCTCACCAAGGTTCATGGTCTACAACTTTGTATGTAGCATGTTGACTCATGAGATCTCATCCACCTCTTCCTCCCAAACGACCAATCGTTGTTGTCCTCTACTGTTCCTACTCACTCCCTTGGAACCCCTCATCACCTCTACTGCTCCTGCAACACCACTTCTATCCTCTTCCATCATACTCAATCCTTCCCTTTGTCTCATTGCAGAAAGAAATTGGCTCAATTGCCAGACCAAATTCTGTACAGCCCCAGACTGACCTTCTGTAATCCCCAGACTGGTTGCACTTGACCTGCAGAGCTGACTGTGGCCCCATTCCCCAACTGCAAGGATACAGATCCCTGGAATCTGGTAGTACCAAGTGTCTGACTGACTGTGGAAAGCCCTGTGCTGGGCTTGAATGAGCCCCTTGACTGAACTTAACAGTATTTCTGATTAACTGTAGTCTCCCTCACCCGACAAAGGACTGCAGCACAAATGGCTATTGGCTTGAAGCACATGCTGGATATTTGCTGTGCAAAGTGCTGACACATGAGGTTTGGTGTTGGTGCAGTACAGTGCCATACACCGGAGATGTCCTCCCCACTGACTGTTCACTGCTCCCTGCTATGACAAGCTATAAACCTCTTGCTCTGTACTAGAAAGCAACGCAAACCACAGAGCTGGCAACTATTACTGACCACAGAGAGCCCGAGCACTAAGCAAGCAAGCCACAGCCATTTGATACATCCTGGAAAAGTACATGATATGTGTTTGTACATGTGTGCGTGTGCGCGCGTCCTTGTGCCATAGCATGCAAGTCAAAATATTGATGGACTAAAGTGATGTTTGCAGTTGACGTGAAGGTGAGAATGATGAAATGATGAGGCTAGTGGTTTGCTGATGCCACCTTGAGGGTTTGAGGTTGGTGGTAGCCATGGGGTATATAGGGGCATTGTGTTGAATAGCTGATTGCACAGCAGTCAGGACAGGCATTCCATGAGCTGCAGCCACCAACTACCTACTCAATTGGAGATCTGCACCATCTGGTTTCTCTGTGAAGGAGAGGAGAGTTGGAAGTTCTGCATTGCAGTTGTGCAGGAGGCTAGGGATGATTAGCAAGTAATCAGGGCTTTACCCAGACAGCCACCCAATCAAGCTCCAAGCAGGCCCTAAACCTTGCCTGCAAGAATTTCTGGCCAATCAGGGGCCTTGCATTCCAAGGCCTGGTCAAGACTTTTGTTTCTCCCACCAGCTATTGAATAAATCCCAGCAGCCACACGATTGGCCTCTGGGTGGGAAGGCTGCCTGAAAGTCTCTGACCCTGGATTTGATCAGAGGGAGGGGAAGGGCTGGGGGACTCCACTCCATATCCTCCCACTGAATTATGTAGTTCCACCCACCTCCATCAGGTGTGGAGGAGGTTCTTAAGTTTCACCCCTATACAATGACATAGTGCCATAGGGATGTTTTACATCCCTCATAGAGATGGGAGAAGTTGTTGTTTAACATCTCACCCACAATACTGTGCAGCACGCTCTCAATCCTGTAATGAAGCGTCAGCCTAGATTAGATGCTCAGATTTCTACAGTTGGACTGTGAACTGGAAAGCATTTGACTTAGAATTGGAAATGATATTCTCTTGAGCTCATGGAGATTGATATTCAACCACATCCTCGTTTAGCCTAAAGGTACTGAAGAGAATGAAGGAATTGGGGACTTTGTTTTTCCAGAAGATGTAGGGGAAGGAAGGAAGGAAGGAAGCCAGTAGTGTGTGGAATCAGAATCCAAATAGATCATCAAATGCTACCCCAGTGTAAATCTGGAGTTTATTAGCTATTTGTTATAGAAATTATTCACTATTTCTGTTGATAGGAGTTCAACCAAAAATGAATGAGTTATTCCTGTCAGTGGTTATGTTACAAGAGACAAAACTGAAAATTAGCGCCATGTTTTTAATTTGCCAACAGGCTTATTCCTCAGTCTGGCCCTCTGTCCAGCTGCAAGCCTTTTTAATATTCATCACTTAGTGATTATTTTAAGTACATTTTCTAATTCCAGAGCAATAACCAAATTACTTTGTTCTAAGCAATTATGGTATAAAAGGTGACTTTGATATTTCTTTATAACATTACATTGAATTTGCTTCTCTTTCCCCTTTTTTGGCTCTTCATTGCCTTTCTCCAAAGCTTAGCTCAGTGGTTAGCACTGCTGCCTCACAGCGCCAAGGACCTGGGTTCACTTCCAGCCTCAGGCAACTGCCTGTGTGGAGTTTGCACGTTCTCCCCGTGTCTGCGTGGGTTTCCTCTGGGTGCTCCGGTTTCCTCCCACAGTCCAAAGATGTGCAGGTCAGGTGAATTGGCCATGCTAAATTGCCCGTAGTGCTAGATGCAGGGGTAAATGTAGGGGAATGGGCCTGGGTGGGTTGCTCTTCGAGGGTTGGTGTGGACTTGTTGGGCCGAAGGCCTGTTTTCACATTTAGGGAATCTAATCTAAAACATCTTAGCTTACGGGCCTGTGTTGGTTTAATGGCCTACAGTAGACCGCGAGGAGAGGGACACACTGACTCTCCTTCATTAGTGGAGAGGCACCTGGGGATGGTGGCACAATTTACTTTTCACCTGTGTGTTTTGGCAGGAATTATGAAATAATTGCTGAATTTATGCATCTCTGGTTCAGGGCTTACAGTTGCACAGTGCATCCCCGCTGCATCCTGACTGAGCTGTGCTAACTCAGCACATGTGCCAGTTGTGCCCCACAGATAGCACTTTTGCCCAAATACCACTTCAGACACTCCAATACGGATCGTCCAGTGCATTACTAATGGATTGCTGCATTGTCATAGGTGAGACTTTCAAATGGAACATTAAACTAAAGCTGAGTCTGGCCTCCTCATAGATACATAAGAGATTTAAAGAAGACCATGGATTTTCTCTCTAGTGTCCTAGCCAACATTTGTCCCTCAGCGAATATCATAAAACAGAGATTGTTGCATTAATACTTGTGGAATCTTGTGGTGTACAAAATCACTGCCTACTTTTCCTACAGCACTAACTACTTGCTATGTAAGTTTAGTTTTCTTTATTGGGGATTGAGCCTTGAGTCCATTCTCCACCACATGAGACAAAGAGAAGATTAGAGATCTCGTGGTATTTGACAGAAGTGGAAGGATTGAGAGAGGGAATCGTTCGAAAAATAATTTTGAAGAGTGAAGTGCTGGATTGTCTGAGAAAAGGGAGCCACTGAGATTTCTGCAAGAATATGGGCAATCAGAGTTGTTGTATATTTCAGAGCTTCGTTGGAAGGACAGAAAATGCACCGCATGTGGATTTGAGAAGGAACTGGATCTGTTGAAGGTTTGGGATGGAAATGATAGAGATGAAGGCTATTGAACAGATAACTTAATATTAATCAAAACTGGAATACATTAACAGACAAGTCAGTTTTATTCTTAAGTTTAGCAACATGTGGAGATCATATTTTAGATGCAGAGGTAGAGGAATATACAAGTTCTAATAACTGGGCATATTGTCTGATATGGTCCAATCTACTCATTAATCCATTTCAATCACCGACTACATAACAACAAAATTAAATACAGTTCCTGCTATGTAAGTAGTAAATAAAAGCATAATTACCAAGGCAACAACTCCTAAAACAAAAATAAAGCTAGTCAGACTGGTCACTTTTAGTAGTCAAATAGCCTCAATTTGGTAAATAGATGGAGTAACAGTGCTTGCTAAAAATTGTAAAATTATTATAAAAACTGGAATATGAGCTGCGTCACTGGCTAGATGTCCAAGCAATAAATCCTTGCTAGGAACACAACTGGTGCCAAATGGTTTCTAGGTCATGTAAAACTGAGTGTAATTATGGCTCGAGTGTGGTTAAAACCTTTCACTTCTAGTCTCATTAATGTAAAATGGAATTAGAGGGCAATATAGAACAGTATGGTATTATAAGGTGTTATTAGACTCTGTGAAAAACTGATCCATTTTCTGAGTGAACAACCTAATGAAACTAATCGAACCTCTCCCACCCTATTATAGTACAAATCTCATTGCATTGGTAAGGATTCATTCTCATAAAGGTTTACAAGCCCTTTTAGTGCTGGTCTTTTCCAAAATATAAACCTTTTGTTTTCCATTTAAAATCTAAGTATGGTATCCTGTAGCCAACTTCGTTTTTGTTCCCATTTTATAACATGACTTTTCCTTGCCCCATCTGTCCCTGTTTCAGGCAGTATTCCCTAAGTTAGAAACCTGGGCGAACTTTTGCCAATCTGCCAATCAGCCTGCTGCTGATGCCAAAGGTGAGATGCCCCTGATTTATCTCTGATTTATCCCTGATTTATAGAAGGAGTATCTAAATTGCTTTCTGTGACTCCCCTGGTGATGCAGGAGAGAGCAATGCTGCCTCCGATTCTCCTGTTCCCTAGATGCTGCCTGACCTGCTGCGCTTCTCCAGCAACACATTTCCGTATAAGAAATGGGAGCCAGAGTAGGCCTTTTGGCCCCTCAAGCCTGCGCCATCATTCAACAAGCTCATGGCTGATCTTCCCCAGGCCTCAATCCTTTTTCTTCTTCACTCACAGAATGTAGGCATCTCTGGCTGAGTCACCATTTATTGCCCATCCCTAATTGCCCAGGAGGCAGTTCAGAGTCAACCCCATTCCTGTAGGTCTGAAGGCACATAGGCCAGACCAGGTAACGACTGCAGTTTCCTGCATAAATTCCTTGCAGCTCTGATTACGTTGTATACATTTATATAAGGACGCAGAACTTGTTGTGAATACTCAATAAGTTGGCAGTTTTCTCCCAGATGCCATAAAGATGGCGAAGGTGGGAAATGGCAAACATTATGTTTTGCAGTGAAACCAGTTCTGAATTTTTAGTTTGAGTGCATTGTTTGGGAAATGAGGATTCATCCAGTTTTAAGTTGAGTTGACCGTGAGGGACTGATACTGATACTAGCTGGCAAAAAGTGAGAAGCCTTCGATCTGCTCAAACTGCTCTGGTGCAAAAAAAACCTTCAATAAACTACTGCTTAATTTCTGAAAGGGTTAAGGGGCTAACAACTGTATTGTTATGAAAAACACAATGGCATTAAGTCACACTGTAAATGAAATACAGCAAGTCATTAATTTATAGCGATCCAGAATGCACAAAGCTCCAAAAAGGCAACATAACACGAAGATAATGGTTTGTATTATCTTCAGTGTAATTTTATAAGGTTAGGAGCATACTTAGAACAATGTGTAATAAACAGCAGTGTCACTACGCAGCAAAATAGGAAGGATTGTTTTTCAATAAACTGCTTTCTTTATGCCAGCTATTAAAATCTAAATCATAACAACCTTCACTTTGGACAAGTTACTGTGCTGATCATGGTAATCCTATTTGCTTCTGTTTTCTGTTTCTACAGCAACAGTCATTTTGATAAAATTTGGTTTTATTTTTACCGATCCGCATTTCCAAAATGAATCCAACCCTGATATAAAGTGGGCACTCTCCCTCCAGCATTGATTTACTGTGATGTGAGCTGCACTCATCCCTGGCAGGGATTTGATGCTTCATGCCTTTTCAAAGGAGCAGCTCCCACTCTGACAGCTGATTGCTTTAGCCTGCCGGCTGCTTCTCATTACAGGAGCAGAGCCTCACACAGGCATACACCTGCCAGGAGAGTGCTCTGTCTCTGTCTCTGTCTCTCTCTCTCTCTCTCTCTCGCTGTCTCCTCTACAAACGCTTGCACGGAAATACAACAGCGAAGGCTGTTATTATCTTTCAGCGGCTGCGAGTGGCTGGAACCCCAGGAAAACGCATGCTTCAAATGGTCAGGACACTCGCCCAGTTCACCATTGCGTTGGAGGACATGAAGGACAATGGGGAGGCTCCTGATTCTGCTACCCCCCAAGTCGCGGAGCAATGCACGACCAGTGGCAGCATCTCTGAGGTGATGAGAGGGCTCCAAACATGCCTTATGGCTGCTCAGTGCCTGGAGAAGTGGCTGGCGTAAGGAAGGCAGGCATAGAATACCAATCAGGGTTTATGAAGTGACAATGCTGGCAATTTGTTCTGCAGAAGACAGAGCTTTTATTTATACATTTCTTCATTTTTTTGAAGCAAGTCCATTTCAATATTGAGAGAAGTAATTTGAGAGAGCGCATAATTTAAAGAAAAGCATGGAGAGAAAAATGTAGAAATGTTTTGTGGTTATATATAGTTTTGTTGTTATAGCATTTAATGGCAGACATGGAAATTAATCTGGAAATGTGAATACTTTGCAAGCTTTGGTTGTATAGTTCCATCTTTAATTCCTTTCTTTTTTAAACAGAAAGTATTACCAATGGCAGATTTATCGAAGAGATCACAGCAATTCGCACACATTATGCTTTTCTCACGAGTAGAGGTTCATGACTATAAATGTGAATTCGAGTGTTCTCAGGTTAAACCGCTTGTAAAAATAATGTAGTAGCGAAGTTGTCAATCAAATATGTAATTTTGGAGCTGTACAGTGCAGCATGGAGGAAGACCAAGCTACATTTGGGTACGTCAGATAAAGCAATTAAAGCAGAATACAAAATGTAATCAAGTTAAATATTATGCAGTTGATTTGCTTTCAGGCCGTGCAGTGTGACATGGGCAATCTCTCCACATATCTGATTTGATCAGTCTGGTCTTTATTTCTTTGCGTAGAGGTTATGATGTTGTCATAATGACGAACTAGAGATGAATATAGCATCCTTTTACTCCTTTCTTAGCTGGGCTCCCGCTTATGCGTTGGGTGTAGAATACAATCTCGATGAGTTTGACTTTGTTTATCATGACAGTTGTCCTCTTCTGCACCAGTTACCAGTATAATTCCAAATCTATGTTAACGGCACCAGGTTTAATTTATCGTGGGTCTAATTTATTGTGGGTCTAACATTCATGTAGGTTTGATGCATGCGTGCTGTTTGCTTTGAAAAGCTGTTGCCTAGTTGGCAATGACTGGTTTCTCTTTCCTTTCTCTAATTCTACCTTCAGCTGAAGCACATTTGAACACCCTGGGTAAACATTGATCTGGAGTACAATGTTGCTTTGCTTTCTTATGATGATTGGCACAGCATGTCATGTGTGCATTTACCAATCTAGCCCTTAGATAATCTTACAATGGAACCATGTTGGCAGTGAAACTGTGTTGCTGCAACTGTCCGTAACAGAAATGATTTCGAACAGCAAAGTTCTATTCATTTAAGTGCACGTGTGAATCATTCTCATGGTGGTTGCCCAATAAATTTTGTCAAAGTTCACAGTTGAACTTCTTATGCATGTAACATCCCAAAACTGTGTCCTGACTTGAGCTCCAGATATACAGAAAGCAGTTCATCTGCTAAGGTGCACATTTGAGGATTAAGTGGTTCCCAGGCAGCATTAGGAATATGCTTGATTTAATTGTGCCCAAATGTTCAGTTGACAATGGTATTTATGAGAACGAATCAGTGTTGTGATAAATCAAGCCACAAAGCGCTGCCTTAGTTTAAGGGAATGTTCATGAGAGTTGTCCAATTAACCATTCCCAGTGGCTCAGGCAAGTGGATTCATCTCCTGAGCTGTTGCAATTGTGAAGCGCACGTGGTTGATCCTGTCTGTGCTAACAGGTCTGCTATCAGTCAAAGTAATGAGAATGATCCCAGCTACTGGACAAGGCCGAAATCTGACTTGATACATCATGTCTTGTGAACGTGGTGACCATTCTGTGAAAAATTGATGCAGAAGTTTAAAGTAGCTGATTCTACACAGTTATTTTTCCCGTGTGCTTTGAAGTCTTCTTGTATACTGTCAAAACTGAGCTCAGACTATTCTTACATTGTGTGACCTGTTGATTTCTTACCAAGCGTTATTAATCTGGAAGTTGCACAAACCAAACATTTCACATGAGATTTGCTGTGACCCCAGTCAGTTCTCCTCTGAACTGCCCAAAAACTTTTCGTCCCTGTGTTTTCTATCCCAAAATTAATCCTTTATTTTCCTGAATCAAATGCAATGCCTTTACTGTTTACACTTTCAGTCATAAATCAGCATAGTATAAACAATCTTCCATTAACACTCCAAGAGTTCCCTACTGTCAGAAACAAACTGGAGTAGGTCATTTTCCAGAACTATCTGGTGAAGTTTTTATTTTACAGACATTTAACAAAATGTAACCAACTCTGTGTACCACTATTTTGAATTCCAAACTTTAAAAATATTTTTTATGACCCCTTTCATCAGATGTTAATGGGGTGCTTTTGAGACTCAGACTCTCTGTCCTTTCCATTTAACTAGAAGAGGTAATGACAGCAGACACTATGGACCCTAGTTCCTCTCCAAGCCACACACCACCTTCCCTCTAAACTATATCGTCATTACCTTCACTATCTTTGCATCAACATCCCAGCTCTCCCTTTCTAATAGCATTATGGTGTATTTATACCCTCATAGACTGCAGTGATTCACTCCCACCTTTTCCATACAGTTAGTGATGGACTATAAATGCTGGTCTAATCAGTGACACCCATATCTAGTGAAGGAATAGCGAAAAGAAGCTAGTTACTCTGGTGGATTGAATGAACTGATTGTCATGGCATTGAGCTCAGTCAAAATCACATATATTGCTTAACTGTTACCACATTAGCTTAAGAGAATGCATTTGGAAATATCAAAAGGTCAGATCTATCTTACCATCACTTGCCATATTGCCTCAGTCTATTTAACACATTCAACAGAAACCTGTAAAATCCAGATTACTGGTACTCTGTTCAAGAGTGCTTCATTTAACATGAGCTTCACAAAGAGGTGGCTATTTATGTCTCCAGTATTGTAAAATGCTGTAGTGGCATTTTGCAATGACAGTTATCAAATCCACTAATGGATCTGGTGAAGCTAGAAAGTTAACGTATCAATCTGAGCCTACATTAGTCACATTTGAATAAGTGTTCTGAGTGTTGACGAGCAAGTGCCTGCATCAAATCTTGTAGATCAGTGAGCAATTTTGATTTGACTCTGCAGGCATTTTCCGATGTTTAATTTATGTTATATATAAGAGAGAAGAAATGAGGAAATAAGGCAGGTAATGTATTTCTAATATAGAAAGTAATGTAAAAATACATGGAATCTCATTTGTCTTATAATATCATTCGACCTACCTATTTCAAACTGGTGATTATTTTTACACACTTTAATGCTTGTAATCTTTCTGGATGCCTATCAGTGACAGATGGTCTTTGTATCAAGAGAGTTGGCAAGTTTATAGTATTCATATGAATGCCTTGTTTGTTTTATTTTTCCTTAAAAAATGCATCCTATCGCTATGCAATTTGAAAATGGATTATAAAGAGAGCCATACAATGAAGAAGGCTACAGGTCTGTACCAATTAGCTAATCTTAACGTTGGCCACAGGTGGAATTTAGAAAGTGAATTTTCATTTTTTTAGCTCAGGGCCTTGACATTTGGGAGGATTTCTGTGCCCCAAACCCACCCAGAAGATGGCCAATTAATGGTCAGACGATACATTTGCCATCCAGCTGAGGGCAGCAGTCAGGCTCCTGAAGCCTAGTGGCCAACAGGTGACTCAATAACACCGTGGTTGACTCTCCTGATGGAGGTTGGAAAAGGAGAACCTCAGAGAGGAATGATAGAGACACCATGGGCTGAATGGCCTCTTTCAGCATAGTAAGACATCTGTGATTCTGTATGGTACTCTCTGAAGAGCTATCTATGTTAAGTAGACAGTTGCCAACCATCATTGTCGAGGAGGAACCCCTTCATAATTTTAATGGTGGTACAGTTGGCTCCCATTCAGCCATTGGAGTGCACTTCCATTCATCAGCTATATTTTCATCCCCACTGGTGGGGAGAGGAGGGAGTCACACTTGGTATCAGTCCCAGGCCATCTCTTCTGGAGACCCTCAGGTTGGTGTCCTTGGCTATTTCATCATTGACCTTCCCACCAACATAAGGTTGGAGGTCGGGATGTTTGCCGATGACTGCACATTTTTCAGATACTAAAGCAGTCCGTGTTCAACTGCAGCAAGTCCTGGACTGTGTATAAGATTAGACTGATAAGTGGCAAGTAACATTTGTACCCACAAGTGAATGATGGGAGATTGTCATGTTCCCTTTCCCCAGACCTTCAGAAGCAACCTATTTAAGTGGCCCAGAGACTGAAACATATTGGAAAATCAACACACTGCCCAATGGCTGAAAATTGTCAGCTGGAACACTTATGTAGCTGAATGAAAACTTGTTCCAATGACTATTCTCACCATTCCCAGTTAGGGAAGGAAGACTAGTGCCAGCATTGGTGGGTCTGACACTCAGTGGGCTGTCTACTCTTGAATAATATTCAATGACTTCCACTAAGAATCAGAAGTCTTGTGAGAGCATAGTCAAGCTTATACACGAGTACCTGCAAACTCAGAGGACTCGATGTTTACTGTGAAAGATGATAGTTCTCAACCTGCTAATAAGATGGAAGAATCTCTATTCCCATTCCAAACTGTAGGCCCAAGGACACATTCCTTTTCTTCCAAGGAAAGAACCCAGTTTCTGGAGCAGTGAACTTGTTTAGTTTTGTTTTACACATTAATAGTGGAACCAGGAGACAGTGGGTCATAAGGAATTGTCGTAACAGCAAATGGAGAACTCCTTGCCAATATGGTTGAGTGATGGTAATTTTACTAGATTATTAATGTAGGGGCCATAGTTTAAAGATTCAAGGGATGTGCATTAAAATCCCACAATAATAACTGGGAAATATAAATTTGATCAAACAGACTACCAGAAACGAAAGGTTGGTATCAACAGTGATGACCATGACACGTCAGATTGTCACAAAGGTAATCTACTTTGGCCTCACCTGGGATGTAGTTGACTATTATTTGCCCTGACAAGCCACTGCATTGTAGTCAAGAAGTCCATTCATAAGTAGCTTTCAGAAGCAATTAAAGATAGTCATTAAATGTGTGCTTTGTTAATGACATCCACATCCTGATGATGCTGAAGTAGCCTGGCTAAATGAGGTGGCATATTGGTATTTTTGGTGGTTAATCAAGGATGCCAAATAGCTCAGGACAGGCCTGTGCCCAGTGGCTTTGAATTTTCAACTGGGCCTTGATCTGACATAGTATTAAGTTTCCATGGAAGGATTGATACTTGCTTGAGATACTCCAGGACAACTGCTTGATATCTGTGGAATTGAATCCCAGCGTGAGTGAATGTCGACAGGAAGGAAGAAAAATTGAAGGAAAAACTATGGTGGTGACAGTTGGCTCAACTCTCCTTTCAAATAAAAATGTTAGAAACGTAATACACTCTGCAGAATGATATTTGGACATGAAAGATTAAATGATGAGGATAGATTGTATTGACTCGACTTGCATTCACAAGGATGAAAGCTTGTGGGTAATCTAATTGCTGTCCTTTGTATGATTACAAGAATTGATAGAGTGATAAACTATTTCCTCTGATATATAGAACAAGGGGCATAACCTTAAATTAGACAAGACCGTTCAAAGGTGATGTCAGGAAGCATTTCTTCATGCAAAGAGTAACGGAAGTCTCAAAGCCTCTCCTCCAAAAAAGCGTCAGTGGAGAATTTCAAGCCTGAGATTAGTGAATTTTGTTAGGCAGGAGTCATGGAAAGAATGCAGGTGGATGAAGTTAAACTAGAGAGATTGACCCAGCTCAAGATGGTGACTGACTAGTTCCTTTTCCTGTGTGCCCAGTACTCTACATGGGCCCTTGATTGACCAGTGACCTGAAACGTTAGGTGCAGACCTTCTAAAAACTACATCAGTGGTTTCTAACATTTTTTTAAGTTAACTGCCAGCTGCCATCAGAAATTTTTATTTTTAGCTGAACAAAATAAACAAGCAATTGCATCATGAATTAAGAGAAAGGTTAAATCTGCTGGTTTGATTTTGGAAAATAATGTGTGCGCGTGAAAATAATCAGAAACAAATGAATTACTATACTTCTGAAGAGGGAGGAAAGGAGCCTGTGATTTATTTCTTGCTGTAAATGAACTCTTGTACTGTTCAGCATTAGAAATTTCCAGAAATATAACTTTTACCAGATGTTCCCTGATTAAAGGCACGTGTGTGTTTAAAAGCAGTAAAGGGCATTCTGGGTTGATTTTCAACATCACAGTGCTGGGGTGAAGTTGACATTTTCCTGACTCTTGATGCCTTCTAATTGATATCCTGCGAAGACAACATTAATCGGCTAATCAACCAAGATAGCATATATTGGTGCTTATATTCCCCACAAGTCCTCTTCTGTTCCCTTGAACTAATCACAATCATTCAGTATATTTTTCTATTTTCTTTTCTCAGATTTACTCATCTAGTTATCTTTGGAAGATGAATAAGTAACTTGCCTCCAGCACTTCCAATGGAAACCAGTTTCAAATGATAAGAACTTTGATTTATGAAAGTTTTACTTATGGCCATTCATTTTGGATTCTTCCAAAAGTGAAAAAAAAGTCTCTCCTTTCTTTAAAAACCCATTCATGGGATATGTGTGTTACTGGCCAGACTAGCATTTATCAGCCAAATCTGATTGCGTTTGAGATGGTGGTGATGAGCTGTCTTTTCAAACTCCTGCAGTCCTTGTGCTGTAGGAACACCGACAGTACAGATTCAGGTCTTCTCTTGTTTGGTGAGAGTGAGTGATTTCCTTTGTACCAGGTATGATTCCAGCAACTTTGGTGGGATTTGAACTCATGTCTGTCAAGCATTAGCCTGAACATTTGGTTTATTCACCCCAGAGCTGAATTTGGGTAGGATTGGGTCATGGGGCAGAGATCAAAGCTTGGGCAGAGGGTATTCAGAAGGAAGGACAGGGTAGTCAGAAAGGTGATCAGACCCCAAGTTACTTCTAGCAGCTACAGAATGCATGACTACAAAGATGTCTCTTGCACACCAGAGACCACTGGCAACCTTCTGAGGGCACAAGGAGGTTGTGTATCACCCCTTTAATCTCTGAGCCACTGATAAATTTCAGTTGGCTCTGCGTTAGATATTTTCCAATCAATATACTCAGAGAGATTTTGACACACCTCTGGAGTAGGTGGGACTTGAACTCTAGTCTCCTGGTAGGGACACTATCATTGCACCACAAGAGCCCATGGAACTTAGGGATATTGGGTGTCAGGTGGCTCATCAGTTAAGCAGTGGGGTTCCATGCTCACCTGTTCAGCTCGGCCTATTTCACTGCATGATTTTTCACTGTAAAGGTAATGACTCAGTGTATCACCTATGAGGAACTCGGCAAGGCCACCATGTTTGCCGCTGTGATGGGCTTGTTGCTTCCAGCCTGTATATCATAAGACCCCTATCCGATTACATCAGACCCTCCTTTCTTAAGGAAGAGTTCCAAATTCTTCAGTCCCATCAGGATGGCCTTATAGTTTATTTAATCCACTGATGGTTCATGGGCATTGCTGTTTGGCTGGCATCTGAGTGACGCTTGAGCAGGTGGTGTTAAGCTGTCTTTTTGAACCACTGCATTCCCTGTGCTGTCTTCCAATCTTTCAGTGACTGCAATTGTTTATTACAGTTCACCCGCTCTACTTGAAAGTCTGTTCTGTGGGTCAGATCAGATTGTGTGATAAAATATTTCATGTGAGTGGTCATCAATTTGCCCAATACTAGGTTTGAAACTCTTGTCTCCCAGTTTTACTATTACTGTTTAGCTTAGAAAGTCTTTACTGTCTTATATATCCCTGTTAAATCGGCCCTCAGGCATTTCCTTTCAAAGCAGAAATGCCTTCATTTCTCTAATCTGGTCCCATAACTCGACACCCTGTCACTGAGGAGCTTCTTGTCCTCCAATAATCAACCATGGGGTGATGTAAAACGTGCGGCTATCTACTATCATCCATTTTGTCTTACTGTAGAAAGTCGAAATTACTCCATGGTATGCCATGTCCACCAGATTTTACTTCCCTGTGATTATGTCATTTAGAATTCTGTTTGTTCATTTCTACTGCATTATGAACCTGAATATATTGAGTCTAGTGAAACACTGCTGATTAACGTTATTGTTAGCTGTATTAGCAGTCTTCATAGAGTGTTCCAGCAGCCTGTCTGTGATAAAGCCCACTTACATCTCAGTTTGTAGTTTACGGGCTCCCACTCCTGATTCAGTTGTCCCTCCATGTTTGGATTTGTAATCAGTTTGCATTGAATTTCTGATTCCAGTAATTAAAAGGTGTAGGGATCTGACATCAGTCAATGAAGGCCCATAGCCCAATCAATTCATCCATTTCAGACCCAGTTTCTTTCTCCTCACCCATAACACAGAGACATGGTGCAGATGCTGCATTGATAACAAAAAGGTGGAAACCAAAAGGAAACTGAGACCCATAAACACAAAGCCATATTGTGTCTTTTTCATCCTTTACTTTCTGTAGTGTTTGTAAAAGCTGGTGCAATAGCCATTGACTCTGCGTGAGAGAGATTTGATGCCAAGTGTGAAGTTAGGTGGACTATCTTGGGGTTGGTTATCCCCAGCCAACAGCTTCTGAAATCTTCATCGTGCTCTGTATGGGGTCATGTTCAAGTGCTGACAGGAACATAGGGTCATATTTATCTAAACGTGAAGTCAGGCCTTAACAGCTCATTCCCTCTCAGGGGAGGATGCCATATTTGCCAGGTTTTTAAAATTGAATTTTGATGAGGTTACTAGGGACCCTAGCATAGCTTCACTGAAACCCAAATTCTTTCATCTTTGACTTCCAAGGTGTAAAAATATCAGTTTGTGATGCATTTGCAAATGTGTGATGCTGCTGAATTTGTATCTTTTACTTGGTGCGTGAAGAGCAAAGATGTAAACTCCAGCTTCAAAATACACCAATAGTGAGGATTTGCATATTAAAAATATCTGGCAGATTTGTGTTTTTAAAGAGCAGCCAAAGAAAACCTGTGTGGGTCAACAAAGTATCAGTGATACACAGTGAATCTTGGAGGTGTGTGTGGTGAGAGGTTCCCTCCTACTTGTTTTACCCTCAGTAGAGATTGAAAAGCTTCTTTATATCCTCAAAAGTTATTTCCCTATGAAATCCGTTTCTTCACACAATCCCTGTGTCCTTTATAATTTTGAGTCTTTTTTGTTGGCATGAACGCGTCCAAAAGGAGATGGAAATGATCGTCTTTCCAGTGTCATCTGCACCGTTCTTATGTACCTGTTTGGTATAGTTTCTCTGTCCAGAGGGCAACTGAAGATATTTCTGGATATTCACCTCAGCTACATTCACAAACAGACAGAAGGCGCTGCCAAGCAAGATGATTCACAGCTTAATAGTTCTCCTTCCATCCCGCTTGGAGCTCCCTGATTTCCTGCCACGAGCTCTCTTTTCACACTGGCTGTTTGGTTTTCTCCCCTGTGATGCTGTATTATAAGCTGCTTGCTCAATTCTTATGCTCGCCCCCGACTGTCTGCAATTCTCTTCCCAATATCCTTCACTTCTCATTTTGTTTCAATTAACCTTCTTCTTAGGCAGTCCACACTGAGTCAACAGGTGCTGAGATGACTGAGGAATCCCCCAATGCATGCTCAGGCAGACTGTGCTACCTGTTGAAGCAGATAGAGTTTGAAAGTTTGCTGAAAGTCTAACAGCTAAAAATAGAATCACAGGTTGTGTTCTTAGAGCAGGTGTGTGACTGCAGCAAGTTGGGGTGAACAACATGAGGAACCACAGCACAATACCAAAAAACTTCTTTTTGGGTGAATCTATAATAGGGAGGAGCTAGAACCTTGAAAAATCCTACTGTGTACACCCCACAATGCCTTTTATTCTTACTGCATTCCCCACCTGGCTGCAACTGCATAATTATTAATGTAGGATGTGATTCAGCACTTTCCGTACCTGGGGGGTATAATTACCTGATGTGAATGGTGACAGTTTCTAAGCACAGATCGATAAGTTGTTCATCAGTGCCAAGTGCACCTTTGTTATTGTTCATACCAAAACTGAAATGGGCTTTCATTTAGCCTGAAAGTAAACTCCATTCGATAAGACTGAAACAGTAACAAATATTTCAATATTAGCCATTTATCATAAGGCATAGCCTGCCCTGAACTAGAATCTGGGGTGCAACATACAGATTGAGGGAGAGGAGCTAGATGGAATTGCCCAAAATGGTGCCAGTGTAATGCCTGGGCAGCCATTGTTCCTGGACGCATTTCTATGCACTAAAGCTAATCCTGCTGAAGCTGGTGGGGTGAAGAGGGGGAGAATGATTAACTATGGGGCATGGCCTGAGGAACTAAGGAAATGATCCGAGATAAACGTGGAGGTGGGCTTTCTGATTGTCATGATTGGGCGAGAGTTAGTTATCCAAGCAGTAGGAGGCCTGTGGGTTTGTTGGTTCCAGAAGGACCTATTTCCAGCTTCCCCAGCCATCGAAGTATTTTCTGATTAAGTGTACCTGTCTCCCGCCCCGATTGTAACCTTATTTGACTTGTGGCTTCAAAACTGAATGCTATCTGCATATTTCATATTTCGGAGTCCAGTATTAATTTACTTTGCAAATCAGCCTCTGACCCTTCAATATCCACCAGCTTCAACACTCTGAAAATTCTGAGACTTATTGGTGGGGAAAAAGGGTGGTGGGTAATACCAGCCCATTGTGCTCTCTCTGGTTGGCCAGGCTTAAAAACCTGGGTCTGAACCATTCACTCTGTTTCTCACTTCAAAGATCCTGCCTGAACTGTGACTCGTTCCAGCATTTTCCTGTTTTATTTCCTACTTCCAGCACCCCTTTTTTAATGTATTAACATTTTGACACTTGAGAATCATTACTTACTAATAATGTAGGGTGTCCAGAGACTTGCTCATTTAAAATTATATTTCTTTCCTTTTGGCGTTGTGTAAAATCAATAACAGAAGTAGAAAAAAAATCTCTTGCATGCATCAATAAATAGCTGAAATTTTTAAAAACATTTTGTCTTCATTTTTGCATCATTGAACAGAAATAGAGTCATAGGGAGATAGACAGAAGGAATCACTTTTATATAGTGACTCATATTTGTCAGAGGTCCACATACAAAAGCCTTAATTTTATCCTGAATTGAGAGTGTAGGTTGTGGAGACAATAGAAATGATGAACTTGCAGATACAAGCCAGTGGGAGAAAGTGAGGTCTGCAGATGCTGGAGATCAGAGTTGAAAGCGTGTTGCTGGAAAAGCACAGCAGGTCAGGCAGCATCCAAAGAGCAGAAAAACAGACATTTCGGGCCGGAGCCCTTCATTAGGAATGAGGCTGGGAGCCTCGGGGCTGGAGAGATATCTCTCCACCCTCAAGGCTCTCAAATACAAGCAAGTGAGAGGCCAGTGGACATTTCAGTAAGTCCCAGGACACAGCCAAATAGCCCCCTGCATAGTTTCAGTATTTGAAAAGGGGGATTGTAATCTGAGGTAATTGTGACCACATGAAGGAGAAAGGGAATTAAGAGCAGGGGAGGGCTAATAATTGATTCTCCTTCTGAATGTTCTTTAGCCCTGCATCCAGGTTATAGCAGAATATCCAGCTGTAATCTGGAATACGTGCACCACATGTGGCCTGGGGTTAAAATAACATCGCCATCTCACATTTGAACAAGATTTTTAACAGATGCCTCCTGAACTGTGAACTTTGATGTAGCAATCAAGAGGAAAACAATACTTTGGCAATATTTTCAACCCTGCCCTCACTCCCCATTCTCATTGAGCTTGGGGAACTAGAAGGGGGTTAATAAGTTACTTTGAGGTGCAATGGTGGTTGTTACACAGATAAGTCTGGCAGCTGTCTTGAACACAGTTTTGAGGAAAGGTCACTTGACCCAAAACGTTAACTCTGATTTCTCTCCACCAATGCTCCCAGATCTGCTGAGCTTTTGCTGCAATTTCTGATTTTGTTTCTGACATGCAGGATCTGCAATTCTTTTGGTTTTTATTTAGTAGCAATATGAGCCTGGGACCTCTGGCAGAGGGGGCATTGTTCAAAAAGGCAAGACAAGGCAGGGATGCTATAAGCATCCAGGTAGCCTCAGAGTGAGTGAGTGCTATGACAGTGAGTGAAGAAGTCAGGGATACAGCCCAGTCCAGTCCAGGATTGGGACCATATTCCTGACGAAGGGCTTTTGCTTCTCCTCGGATGCTGCCTGACCTGCTGTGCTTTTCCAGCAATACATTCTCAACTCTAATCTCCAGCATCTGCAGTCCTCACTTTCGCCTGAGGGCATATTTTGTCTATCTCTGGTTACCCTTGAACAGAGGTTCTCTAAGGCCATTTCAGAAGAGGTAGCCACGTTGCTGTGTGACCTGGAGCTTTATGTCAGCAAGATGGATGGCTGATCTCCTTCCCTAAAATACATTAGTAGATATTATGTAATGAAAAAGGATGAATACCTAATCTTGTAAAAGACCATTTATGGATCAGTGACCAGAATATGATAGAATTTTACATTAGTTTTGAAAGAAGCAGAAGTGTTAAATTTGAATAAGAGAAATTATGAAGGCATGAAGTACACATTGGCAGAGGTGGGTTTTGGAAATACATTCAAAGGCATGACTGTACTTTGACAAGTCTTTAAAAAACTATGACATGGCTTACAGCAACACTTCTTCAAGCTGCAAAAACTCAAAAAGGTCAGTCTGCTGGGGCTGACAAAGGAAGTCAAACCTTGTGTGTCTTAGAATCTTAGAATCCCTACAGCATGGAAACAGGCCCTTCGGCCCAACAAGTCCGCTTGAAGAGTATCCCACCCAAACCTATTCTCTATTATTCTACATTTACTCCTGACTAATGCACCTAACCTACATACCCCTGAATGCTATGGGCAATTTAGCATGGCCAATTCACCTAACTACACGTCTTTAAACTATGGGAGGAAACCGGAACACCCGGAGGAAACCCACGCAGACACGGGGAGAATGTGCAAACTTCACACACACAGTTGCCCGTGGCTGAAACCGAACCCAGGTTCCTGGTGCTGTGAGGCAGCAGTGATAACCACTGAGCCATTGTGCTGACAAAAGAGAAGTCAGATGTTGGGAAAAAAAAGACGATGATTAAAGGAAAGGAGCTAAACGTAAGTCTTCAGCAATAAGAAATAAAGCAATTAATGGCATTCTGTTGAAAAATGAAAAGGATGGAAAAGAAGTTGGAAAGGATGTTTCTAAATCTGGAGGCTTCAATTTTAGATCACATTCTAGATCTTCAAGATCACAGTCCCAAAGATCACGGTCCCCAAGATCTCGCTCACCAATATCGTGGTCGCCTGTGTCACGCTCTGCCAGACAAAGAGGCCTACAAGGGTGTCACCACTTTCTGAAACACAGGACAAAGAAAAGTCTGGAAAGAGACCCCTTTCTGATGAGTAGAAACAGAGTACTAATAACTGGGAATGTCGAAAGAAAGGCAATACCAAACCACAAGTAAGACACCCAAGGAAACTGAAGAGAACACAAGAGCATAGATGTCAAGAGCTACAGGTTGCACGGCCTGAAAACAGTATAATATTAAAAGAAATTGTAGTCAATCTGAAGCATGGGAAGTTTCTGGAATACATCAAAGGAGGGTCAAGAACCTGATAAGGAATAGAAGAAAAGAATGTGAATGCAATATTAATAAGAAACATAAAAAGGGACTGTAAAAGCTTCTATGTGTATATGAAAGGAAACATTTGGTTAAGATGAATGTGACTCCATTATTGGCAGAGTCAAGTGAATGAGCTGTGGAGAGATAAGTGGCTACTTCTTGTCTGTTTTCACTGAAGAATATAGAAGGAATCTCCTTGACCTAGAAATCCAAATGTGTTGGGAAAATGAGGAGTTAAAGAGAATTAATATTAGTAAGAAGATAGTATTAGAGAAATTAATGGGGCTGTAAGTTGACAAGGCCACAGGGTCTGATATTCTGCATCAGTATTGAAGGAGGTAGCTATAGGGATAATCGATACATTGGTAATCATCTTTTAAAATTCTATAGATTCTGATTTCTGTGGATTGAAAGCTAGCAACTACCACCACTCTATTTAAGAAAAGAGCAAAAGGGAAAAGAGGGGACTACAGACTGTCAGCTTTACATCAGTCGTTGGAAAAACTGGAAAAATGCTGGAATTAATATAAGGGATGCTTAGATGATAATGATCTGATAGCATAAATTTGCAAAATGGGAAATTTTGTTTGATGAATTTGTTGGAATATTTTCAGGAGTTTAGAAAAATTAGATGAGAGGTAATGGATGTGGCATCCTTGAATTTTCAGAACGTTTTTGATAAGGTCCTCCACAAGTCAATTAACAAAATTAAAGCACATGGGTCAGAAAGTCATGTACTGGCATAGATTAAGGATTGGCTAATACCCAGAAAACAGAGAGTAGGAATTAATAGGAATTGTGTTGGTAGGCCATAACTTCTGCAGTACTACAAAGATCATTGGGCCCCAGCTGTTCACAATAAATATCAATGATTTGAAATATGGGGACCTAATGTAATATTTCCACATGTGTATATGATGCAATGCTTATTGCGAGTGTGTTTTGTGAGGAAGCTGTATTTGATCAGGCTTAGTCAAGGGCTTGGCAGATAAAATATAATGCAGAAAAATATGAGGCTACCCACTTAGATGGGAGAAACTGATGTGAAGAGTAATTTCTTAATTGGTGAGAGATTGGAAAGTAAAGATGTACAATGGGACCAAGATGCACTTGCCAAGAAGTTGCTGAAGGCTAACATGCAGGAGCAGCAAGCTATTGGGAAGGCTAATGAAATGTTAGCCTTTATCATGAGAGGATTTGAGTACAGTAGTATTGATATCTTATCTCAGGGAAGATATGATTGCCATAGAAGGATTGCAACGAAGGTTCACCAGATCTGTTTCAGAGATGGCAGAATTGTCCTATGAAGAGAAATTCAACAAACTGAGCCTGCATTCTGTCGAGTTTTGAAGATGTCACAGAAACTGACTGGTAGTTAAAGTGATAGGCAGGGTCTATGCGGGTAGGATGTTTCCCTTGATTGGATAGGCTAGAACCAAGGGACGCAACTTAAAAATAAGGAGGATGCCATTTAGAACTGGGGTGAGGAGAAAATCACTTTATTCACAGGGTTGTGAATCTTTGGAATTCTCTGCCCTAGAGGGATTTGTATATATTCAACGTTTCCTGGAGGGCACAGTTGGCTGGGCTGGACAAGTCTTCCGTAATAGACAATGCATTTACACTCTGAGCTCTTGTTGCATGTCATTATCCTTTCACAGTACATTATAGACACTGTATTGTGGTAATTTCAGTGAACCAACTTTGTCTTACAACTATGAAAATGAGTTGTAAAACAAAACTAACTACCATCCAAGTTATATTTAAATTTGAGGACTTGCTACCCATCAGTTCCTAGAAGAATAGTGGCCATGACAGTTTTAACATTGATAGAGTGAATATGCTCAAGCATCCCTTACTTAAGGGTAGCTATACTTAAAACTATTACCACGGAAACACTTGACATTATGCCCATAGAGATTTAGTTATGTTTGGTCAAGGTGGAGTGCCTGTAATGGTGTTTGGGGACTATAGAAGACCACTATTGTCATGCCTGAGGGGTGATTGCTGTCAGCTGCCGTCCCAGTAGCTTTTGCTGGTCATGGTAGTTTCTGGTGCACACCTGCCTTCAGTTAGTGGAAAAAGTAGCATTTGGTCCTTTGATGGAGAAAGATTAGCTCGAATATACGTTTTTCACAATCACTGGATATCTCAACTCGTTGTATAACTCATGAAGTATTTTTGAAGTGGAGGTGCTGTTGCAATGTGTGAAGCAAGCACGCAAAGAATACAAGGTGATAAGGAGCAGAAAAGTTGTTTCTATGACATTGGTGAACACTAAATATTGGATACTAGGTATAACATCCCTGACCTTCTACAAAATAGTGCCATGGGATTTTTCATATCCACCGTAAGGGGCAAATGGGGCTTTGCCTGAATGTTGCATCAAGAAGACAGCACTTCCTTCTGTCCAGCTGTCCCTCAGTATTACACTTGAGTATCAGCTTTGATTGATGTGCTGGATCACGCAATAGGCCTCAAACCAGAGCTCTGTTACTCAGATGTGACATTGCTACCAGCTGAGGCTCAGAGATGGTTCTAGTCATGAGATGCCACAATAGAAGAGGGAGTCCACTTATAACTTTAGCTTCCTTCACTCAGTCTCTGGCACCCCACTGAAGGCACCAGTCATGACCAAGATCTCAGTATGGCATCTGGGTGTAACCTCTGAGCATTTCTGCCCATTTATGGTCCCTTCGCTGATCTTCCAGTGCTGTAAATGGGGGGAAGCCAATTGAGTCTCAATCTTTGCATTGTGAGGAGTGCACCATATTTATATAATACAGTAGTCCCTGACTCAGTAGAAACCATGTACTGGCAAAAAGAAATAGCCCAGCCTCCTGGCCAGCTCTCACTTACATCTCTTTTAAACCTCAGAATAGTGTACTGAAAGCTGAAGCATCCAACTGGGCTGATGAAAATTGCCCTGCAGCAAGTAATGTTGAAATTCAGTAATTTCTTATGATTCCTGCTGTGATTAAAGACAGGCTTTTATGAATGTAAAACCCTCACAATAAAATGCCAGCACTTCCAAATACTTTCCACGGCTTTGTGAGGGGCAGGTCATGCCTGACAAACCTTATCGAGTTCTTTGAGGATGTGACTAGAAAAGTTGATGAGGGTCGAGCTGTGGATGTGGTGTATCTGGACTTCAGCAAGGCATTTGATAAGGTTTGAGGAGAAAGTGAGGACTGCAGATGCTGGAGATCAGAGCTGAAAATGTGTTGCAGGAAAAGCGCAGCAGGTCAGGCAGAATCCAAGGTTCCCCATGGTAGACTCATTCAGAAGATCAGGAGGAAGAGGATACAGGGGAACTTAGCTGTCTGGATACAGAATTGGCTGGCCAACAGAAGACAGCCAGTGGTAGTAGAAGGAAAATATTCTGCCTGGAAGTCTGTGGTGAGTGGTGTTCCACAGGGCTCTGTCCTTGGGCCTCTACTGTTTGTAATTTTTATTAATGACTTGGATGAGGGGATTGAAGGATGGGTCAGCAAGTTTGCAGACGACACAAAGGTTGGAGGTGTCGTTGACAATATAGAGGGCTGTTGTAGGCTGCAGCGGGACATTGACAGGATGCAGAGATGGGCTGAGAGGTGGCAGATGGAGTTCAACCTGGATAAATGCGAGGTGATGCATTTTGGAAGGTCGAATTTGAAAGCTGAGTACAGGATGAAGGATAGGATTCTTGGCAGTGTGGAGGAACAGAGGGATCTTGGTGTGCAGGTACATAGATCCCTTAAAATGGCCACCCAAGTGGACAGGGTTGTTAATGAAAGCCAAAACACCATATGCTTTCTTAACAGGGGGATTGAATTTAAGAGTCGTGAGATCTTGTTGCAGCTCTATAAAACTTTGGTTAGACCGCACTTGGAATACTGCGTCCAGTTCTGGTTGCCCTATTATAGGAAAGATGTGGATGCTTTGGAGAGGGTTCAGAGGAGGTTTACCAGGATGCTGCCTGGACTGGAGGGCTTATCTTATGAAATAGGTTGACTGAGCTTGGACCTTTTTCATTGGAGAAAAGGAGGAGGAGAGGGGACTTAATTGAGGTATATAAGATAATGAGAGGCATAGGTAGAGTTGATAGCCAGAGACTATTTCCCAGGGCAGAAATGGCAGAAATGACTAACACGAGGGGTCATAGTTTTAAGCTGGTTGGAGGAAAGTATAGAGGGGATGTCAGAGGCGAGTTCTTTACACAGAGAATTGTGAGAGCATGGAATGCGTTGCCAGCAGCAGTTGTGGAAGCAAGGTCATAGGGACATTTAAGAGACTACAGGACATGCTTATGGTCACAGAAATTTGAGGCTGCATACATGAGGATCAGTGGTTGGCACAACATCGTGGGCTGAAGGGCCTGTTCTGTGCTGTACTGTTCTATGTTCTATCATAAAGGTGAAATTCTGCAGTGCTGAATGAGCAGTGTAAACTCACTCTCTATTTTCCAAACCGTGAAGTATTGTCAACAGTCACATTACCATGGTTGAAACCCCCACTATCACCATCCTGGGGAAGGGGTTACCATTGACCGGAAACTGAACTGGCTTATCTCACTACAGTGGCTACAGAACAGGTGAAAGGCGAGGAATCCTGCAGTGTATAACTCACCACTTGATCCCCAAAGCCTGTCCACCATCTCCAAGGCACAAGTCAGGAGCATGATGGAATACTTCCCACTTGCCTGGATGAGTTCAGCTCCAACAACACTCAAGAAGCTTGACACCATCCAGAAAAAAGCAGCTTGCTGGATCCTCAAACATCCACTCCCTCCATCATTGATACTCAATAGCAGTGTGTGCTGTCTACAAGATACACTGCAGAAATTAATCAAAGATCCTAAGACGGCTTTACAAACCCATGACCATCCAGAAGGGTGAGGGCAGCAGATTCATGGGAGCACCACCCCCTGCAAGCTCCCCATCCTGACTTGGAAATGTATTGCCTTTCCTTCAGTGTCTCAAGGTTAAAATTCTAGCTCAAGGATTACTGTGGTTTACTTCTGCTACCTCTTCTTATCTTCATAGGGCATGGTTAAGTGTGGCAAACAAATAAAATTCCCATGTGCTAATTTTTAATTTTCTCTGGAAAATAGTTGGCCTATTAAAGAAGTATTCCAGTGGGAAAAAAAAAACCCCTGGAGATCTAATGAGGTGATCACAGCTGTCTGTGCGTAGTTCAACATCAGGTTTAGGAGCAAGAATTCAACACAAAATATTTGAGATCCTAAGAAATGACAGAATTTGACTAAACAGCAATTCAGAATCTCACCAACTGTTTAAATTCTGCTTCCCACACTCTTCCACATCTCCAAGTCTGCATCAAAGGGATGGACTTTTCAGAAATAGCCTCCGTAATGCTTCAGGGGCCTCTGAGAATTGCTGTTGGTTCTTCTTGTGGCTTTTTGAAATGCTTCAGTAGTTGGTCCTTAATGGTAAGCTGGGGGGGGGGGGTGGTCACTTCTCTGTTGTCTGCTGAAGACTTGTACAAGGAGCCATTTTGGTTTTACTTTGGCCCAGAAAGTTTGCGCTACTCCTCAGCAGGTTGCTGGGCAGATATTCTGCTTTATGAGGAGAGATTGAAGCTCTCCTGCTGGTGTCCATTTCCCGTTCACTCATCTGCATTGTTTTGTGTGTGCAGATGCTCCATCATATGTGTATCGGTGAATTTTGCTAGGAGAACTAAGCCCCATCCTTTCACCTTCACCCTCAGACCACTGCCTTGTGAAAGTTCTGATGTGGAGGTGCCGGTGTTGGACAGGGTGGATGAAGTCTGAAGTCACATGACAGCAGGTTATAGTCCAACAGGTTTATTTGAAATCACAAGCATTCTGAGCGCTGCCCCTTCATTGGGTGAAGTCACTGCACCTGATGAAAGGGCAGCACTACGAAAACTTGTGATTCCACATAAACCTGTTGGACTATACCTGGTGTTGTGTGACTTGGGACTTTGTAAAAGTTCCTATCTGGGGAAGCAGATGAGTTTATCCAGTTTTCCAACCTCCTGATTTACACTTCCCAAATATACTTGCATGTAGATTACTCAAGGGATATTTTTTGATGGAACACTGTCCCATTGTGTTTTGTACATAAGACATTACTTATAATGCTGCTACTGAATATGATCTCAGCTGATGGTAATACTGATCAATTCAGAAATCTGACTTGATTTTAAGTTTTGCAGATGCCCCTTAACTACAGAACGTAAGTTTATTACACAAAAGAAGACAAAAACACTGACTATAGAGAAGACAGTTAGAAAAGTTCAACGGAAGCATCAACACAAACGTTCAAACAATGTTTTCCAAGACTAAGTGTTGCACTCAGTCCCAGAGAAATATTACTTCTATCTCAGCTTTTTAAATCTTAACTAATTTCACTCAGTGTTTCTTCCCTGGACTGTGGCGACACAGTTCCTTTCCAAGTCTGCTGGCACAAAGCCTTCACAGTTCTGACGACCTGAAGTTTCTCAATCCCAACAACTTGCAGATTTCTGTCTGAACTCTTCCAGCTTGGAAACTCCATATACAAGAAGCCACTTCTCCTGACGTGAGTGGTTCACCTGAACTGATTGATTCCCCTGTTAGGAGAAACCATTCGACAATTATGAACTTAACTCTTTTTTTTAACTAAAATTTTGGACCTTCTAATCTGAAGTCAAAATTAAACTTATGCCCTTAATTTGATTGCCCTATCTGTCATAAACTCAACAGTACAACCATTATGTCCATTAATATGCTAAGGTTTTGCCAGGCAGTTGACTGAAGTCACATGCCTTCTTAGAAATGCTGTATTTAGGTTGGAATATATTTATTTGGAAATATATCACCATTCCTTCAATGTCACTGGGTTAAAGTCCCACAACCCAGCATTGTGGGTCTGCCTTCAGCAGCTCACCACCACCACCTCCAGGGCACAATATCCAGCACCATTTGTGACTCCTTAGATACTGAAGCTGTGCATGTTCAACCGCACCAAGACCTGAACAATATCCAGGCTTTGGCTCACAAGTGGCAAGTAACATTTGCGCCACACAAATTATGGATACTAACCATCTCCATTAAGAGATAATCTAACCACCGCCCCTTGACATTCAGTGGTGCTACCATCATTGAATCCCCCCACTATTAACATCCTTGGAGGTACTATTGATCAGAAACTCAACTGGATTCACCACATAAACACAGTGGCTACAAGAGCAGGTCAGAGTCCAGGAATGTTGCGGCAATAACTCACTTCCTGACTTCCCAGAGCCTGTCCACATCTACAAGGCGCAAGTCAGGAGAGTGATAGAATACTCCCCACTTGCCTGGATGGGGGCAGCTCCAACAACACTCAAGAGGCTTGACACCATGCTGGTGAAAGCAGACCACTTTATTGGCAACAGATTCACAAGCATCCATTCCCGCCACCATCTCCACTCAGTAGCAGTCTTGTGTACGATCTACAAGATGCACGGCAGAAATTCACCAAATATCCTGACAGCACTTTCCAAACTCTTGGCCACTTCCATCCAGAAAGACATGGGAACACCATCACCTTCATGTTCCCCTCTAAACCATCCTGACTTGGAAATATATTACTGTTCCTTCGCTGTTGCTGGGTCAAAATCCTGGAATTCCCTCCCTAAGGGCACTGTCGGTCAATGTACAGCATGCGGACTGCAGCAGCTCAAGAAGGCAGTTCAGCACCATTTTTCAAGGATAACTAGGAACAAGCAATAAATGGTCAGCCAGCGATGCTCACATCTCACGAGAGAACTAAAACAAAATACTGGGGTGAGCGGTAAATGCCAGTCAGCAAAGCCCATGTACCCCGAATGAATTTTTAAAAAAATTCACTGTCCAAATTACTTTCTAATAACTTTTTTTTTTGCCAAGCAATTATCTTCGCACAACTGACAAAAATCCATCTGTCTCTATTTTAAATCCATCTGTCTCTATTTTAAACCCAACATCTAAGATGTGTATTATACACATTCATCACACAATTATTTTTAATTATCTTGTCAGGAGACACCTGTTATCCTTTTAAGGATGCTTATTTGGCATGTTAATAGTTCATTAGAGCTTCCAGAAACAGATTAAATCTTAGATTGGCATCCATTTACTTTGCCACTTGGCAGAAATGAAAAAAGGTCAGAGTTGGTGCTGATGTGGCATGTGTGTGAAAGAAATAATCTCAATTGATTTCCCTCCAAATCTCTTTGACTTCATACTGGGCAGGTTCAGCACACCCAACTGTACCCCACACACCTTGGCTGCAGCACGCCTGAACTTGGTGAATCTCAGAATTTTATTGGGTGTCATGGTGTCTCAGCGGTTAGCAATGCTGCCTAACCATACCAGGGACCTGGGTTCAATGCCACTCTCTGGTGACAGTCTGTAAGTTGCCCGTAGGGTAGGGGATGTGCAGGGTAGTCAGATTATCCATAATAAATGTAAGGTAGTAGACTGGGTTTGGGTGGCATACTCTTCAGCAGATAGGTGTGAACTCAATGGGCCGAATGGCCTGCTTCCACACTGTAGGGGCTCGATGGTTGTGGCTTGGTTGCTCCACTGGCAGAGTGAAGCATACTTCCTGGTAGGGTAGTGTAAAACAGGGACAAGTTAATCGACGAGATTTCTATCAGTCTCAACAATGTGCAAAGTAGTCTGGAGGTCGGACCTATTCCTTGGTCTGTCAATTTTTTGGTGCTCAGCTGCCTAAAGACTTTCGGGTATTCAGTTTGGCTGAATAACATTTTTTTTCTTTTGTTTTTTCTCTTTATTTTTCCTTTGGATGTGGACATCACAGCTTAGGCCAATATTTAATATCCCGTTCCTAATTGCCCCTGTAATGAGTGACTTGCAAGGCCAACGCAGGGGGCAGTTTAGAGTCAAGCAAATTGCTGTGTGTAGACCAGATGGGTTAAGAACAGCAGATTTGCTTCCCTGAAGAGTATTAGTGGGTATTTGCAAGGATTAGTGAGCTTCATGGTCATCATGACTGAGGCTGGTTTTCTATTCCAGATTTATTGATTGAATCAATATTCTACCAGCTGCAGTGAAATCTTAACCCAGGTCCCCAGAGCATTCGACTGGGCCTCCGGATTAACTAGTCATGTGACATTTCTATTGCCCTGCTTTAAAATGGTGCTCTTTCTGTCAGTGCAAGAAAACGAAGGAAGACACAAAGGTGGTAAAAGTTCCTCTGTGCCTCATTTGCACAGCTGCTGTGGTGTGGCGAGGTGTGAGGGCAATGTACTGCTGGCAGAAATCCAACAAAGTGGATGTCCATTCTCTGCTCCTGGTGCCTGGACATTGTAATGGGAAGAGCAGATAATTTAGTATCTCACGGCCACATTATAATTATAACGTACAGAAACAGGTCATGGAGCCCAACTAGTTTATGCTCCACTGGAGTTTCCTACCACCTGACTTCATCTGACCAATCTGTGAATCCTTCTGTCCCATTCACTCTCATGTATTTAAATAGCAAACCCTCAAAGACATCCATGTCATACCGAGAAGCAGTTTCCACGCTGTGCCTGGTGATTAATTTGCTGGCCAATTCCCAAATGATCATGTATTGAAATTAAAGACTGCTGCTCCTTAGCCGTTTTCATTCCTAAACCCAGTAGAGGTAGCAGGAGGACTTCTACAGGCTAGTAATTAGATGTAATTATATATTTCTGGTTCCTGTTGAGAATATTGTGAATTGAGACTGTTGCATTGGTTTCTGCATTATCCAGTACTATTTTACCTTGTTCATTGTTAGGGATGAACACACGGTCATGTCGTTCAGAACCAATTCAATAGCAAGCCATTGTAGGCACCATGGTGGGGCAATGTATAAAACGTTTCACTGTATTTTTTATGTAAAAGTTCATAGGACAATAAATTTTTAATCTATTTGTTCCAATCTGTGGAGCTTAACCCATAAACAACTTGGGAATTTTGGAAGCTTGGCTCTTGATGGGGATGAAGTTAAGCATTCAGCAGTCTGCTATAGTACAGTTTATATATACTTCTGTTATAACACAGCAAGCTATGGAATACCAAAAAACAAAATTAAAATTTATTCTTCAACTTGAGTTTGTTTGAAGTTACTATAAAGGTGGTAGCATGTTTTCCCATCCACAGCTTTTGCTTTTTCTGCTTTCTCAAAAAACATAACTTTGTTTGTAACTTCGACAGAGCTAAGTTTACTTGATTTACTTGGCTTCATCCATGTTGAAGTGGCATTGGTCCAAGGGGAATTACATGAGTTCAAGTGGTATTGAGAGACATTGTTAAAGTCCTGGTGAATAATGAGTCAGTATTGACTTTCTGGTGAATGTTGTTGAGGTCCCGAAAAATTGGATGACATTTGCTCTCTTTGATTTCTTGGACTTCTTGGAGGGTTGAGATATCAAGATAATTAGACAACAGCATGGATAACCAGGCACAAATTGAGGTTTCCAGAGATAAGTTGCATTGCAATATTCAGTTGGACATGATCATGATGAGTATGACTACCTCTGGTCCAGTCCGGATATGCAGCTATGGAATGCACAAGAGTCATCGTTAATGTCCAAAAACATTGACATTGATGGTCCACAGCTTGTTCTTGCCTGTTTCTGAACTCGGTTGTCTTTTCCTTTGTTCTGATTGTCACCCTCTTCACGTGGTCACGGAAGATTGATATGGAGTCCAGCTTCATTCTGAGAGAGACTAGAGGGGTATCATACTGTAGAGCTATACCCCAGAGCAGGTTGCCTATAGCATTTGAGTTATCATCGGTGACTGAAACTCCTGCTTGAGGTTCCATTTCTGAAAGTGTTCCTTCATTATTGGATTGGATGGCATTCGTTGACGTTGGTTAATGTATTATCAGGGCAAAGTCATGTATGCCAATTTGAGCAGCTTGGTTCTGGCATGTCACTTGTGTGACCATCAGACAGCAACAGCATATGTACTAAGCCTCTGTTATTGAGGAACTGGTCTGAGCTGATAGCACCCAAATGAATTTAAAGCCTCACTACCCAGCATTGTCCTTAATAGGCATAGAGTTTAGAGATAACAGCATGAATTGGAATTACAAGGTGTTGGAGTGTTGTTTTTCAGACTGGAGGTCATAGAGCTATAGAGTCGTAGAGATATACAGCATGGAAATAGACCCTTCGGTCCAATTTGTCCATGCTGACCAGATATTCCAACCTAATCTCGTCCCACCTGTCACCACACAGCCCATAACCCTCCAATCCTTTCCTATTCATATACCCATCCAGATATCTTTTAAATGTTGCAGTTGTACTAGCTCAATCGCTTCCTCTGGCAGCTCATTCCATACACGTACCACCCTCTGCATGAAAAGGTTCCCCTTAGGTCCCTTTTATGTTTTTCCCCTCTCACCCTCAACCTATGCCCTCTAGTTCTGGACACCCACACCCCAGGGAAAATCTTTGTCTACTTATCCCATCCGTGCCCTTCATGATTTAATAAACCTCCATGAGGTCACCCCTCAGCCTTCAACACTCCAGGGAAAACAGTCCCAGTCTGTTCAGCCTCCCCCTGTAGCTCAAATCCTCCAACCCTGGCAACATCCTTGTAAATCTTTTCTGACCCCTTTCAATTTTCACAACATCCTTCCGATAAGAAGGAGACCAGAATTGCACGTAATGTTCCAACAGTGGCCTAACCAATGTCCTGTACAGCTGCAACATGACCTCCCAACTCCTGTACTCAATGCTCTGACCAATAAAGGAAAGCATACCAAACTCCTCCTTCACTGTCCTATCTTCCTGCAAATCTACTTTCAAAGAGCTACGAAACTGCACTCCAAGGTCTCTTTGTTCAGCGGCTCTCCCTAGGAACTTACGATTAAGTGTATAAGTCTTGCTAAGATTTGCTTTCCCAAAATGCAGCACCTCGCATTTATCTAAATTAACTCCATCTGCCGCTCCTCAGCCCATTAGCCCATCTGATCAAGATCCCATTGTAATCCGAGGTATGCTTAGCTGTCCACTACACCTCCAATTTTGGTGTCATTTGCAAACTTACTCCTTTGTTCGCATCCAAATCATTTATATAAATGACGAAAAGCAGTGGACCCAGCACCAATCCTTGTGGCACTCCACTGGTCACAGGCCTCCAGTCTGAAAAACAATCCTCCACCACCCTCTGTCTTCTACCTTTGAGCCAGTTCTGGATCCATTTGGCTAGTTTTCCCTGTATTCCATGAGATCTAATCTCGCTAACCAGTCTCCCATGGGGAACCTTGTCGAACGCCTCACTGAAGTCTATATAGATCACATCCACCGTTCTGCCTTCATCAGTCCTCTTTGTTAATTTTTCAGAAAACTCAATCAAGTTAGCAAGACATGATTTCCCAAACACAAAGCCAAGCTGACTATTCCAAATCAGTCCTCCCCTTCCCATATACATGTACTTCCAACAACCTGCCCACCACCAACATCAGGCTCACCTGTCTATAGTTCCCTGGCTTGACCTTACCACCTTTCTTAAATAGTGGTACCATGATAGCCAACCTCCAGTCTTCTGGCACCTCACCTGTGACTATTGATGATACAAATATCTCAGCTATCGGCTCAGTGTTTAGTATGCTTGCCTTCATTGCTCAGACCATTGATGAAGGGCTTTTGCCTGAAACATCGATTTTCCTGCTCCTCGGTGCTGCTTGATCTACTGTGCTTTTCCAGCACCACTCTAATCTAGACTCTGATCTCCAGTATCTGCAGTCCTCATTTTCGTCTATAGGAGTACTGGGTCTAGTTCTGGTTTCCCTGTTTTGGGAAGAATGTCACTAAGCTGGAGAGGGTTGGGAAGAGATTTACCAGGAAATTGTGAGGAATAAAGAGTTTCACTTATAAGGGGAGGCTGAATGCAAGGACTACTTTCACTGGCATGTAGGAGGTGCGGGTCATAGATAGATTTATAAAATCATGAGGGACATAGATAGGTTGATTGACAGATGCCTTTTCCAGAGTGGGGAATTTCAACACTAGCAGGCATATTTTTAGGATGAGAAGAGAAAGATTTTAAAAAGTCTTGAGCTGCAATTCTTTTACACAGAGAGTGTTTTGTATGTGGAATGAGCTTCCAGAGGAACTGGTGGATGCAGGTACAGTTACATTGTTTAAAAGATATTTAGATAAGCACGTGTAAGAAAGATTTGAAGGGATATGGACCAGGGGCAGGAGAGTGGGATAAGTTTAGTTTGGGATTATGGTCGGCATGGACTCGTTGGACCGAAAGGCCTGTTTCCATGCTGTATGATTGTATAAGAGGTTACATAGAATTGTTGCTCATTATACAGCTAAATCCCCTCATAATGCTTATTAGGTTATTAAGTAATTTCATTTCAGAACTGGAATTAGTGCACTGGTGAAAGCACAGCAACAATACATTTGCTAACATATTATGGAGGTGGTCTGAATTTTCAGCTCTGTTAAATATTGTACAAATATCTTGTGGACTTGCTGCTAAACACCAGGGATGGTTGTCTTGCTTTCGTTACTTCCTCAACCTGACAATTTAATTTTGTTTTTCTTCGCTAGTATTTATGGTGAGAGTGAGTCAGTGCGTTAGATGTTTAAACTAATCATGATGTGTTGTTAAAATACAAGTTAATCTGAGGAAAAATGTGTTTAAAGTGTAAGTTTGCATGAAATCATAGCACCAGGTGTGGCCTCAGCAATCATTTGCGAAACTATAGCTTGACTTAAACTTGGATTGGGTCCTTGGATTTACGACCTTGCTACAGATTGTGAAGTTGAGCAATTCAGAGATTTTCCAACATTCTGTGAAATTTTGGACAGAATACATTTGTTTGTGAGAATTCATGTTCCAAATAGGGCAACCACTGGTCAGAAAAACAGATGGCCATTTTATTAAGTAGGAGAAAGTGAGGTCTGCAGATGCTGGAGATCAAAGTTGAAACTTTATTGCTGGAACTGCACAGCAGGTCAGGCAGCATCCAGGGGACAGGAGATTCGACGTTTCGGGCACAGGCCCTTCTTCAGGAATGAGCACTCCTGCTGAACACTCTCTGCTCATTCCTGAAGAAGGGCCTGTGCCCGAAACGTCGAATCTCCTGACCCTGGATGCTGCCTGACCTGCTGTGCTGTTCCAGCAATAAAGTTTCAACATTTTATTAAGTACACAACAATTAAATAATTAAATTTAATCTCAGCCTTCACAGCCTTTGGAAAATTTAAATCAGCCAATCTAAAACCAATGAGATAGCTTGAAGTAGTCACTACTGTAAATGTGGGAAGGATGTTCCTAATGACTGGGAGTCCAAACCGAGGGCCACAGTCTGAGGATACAGCATATGCCATTTAGGATTAAGATGAAGAAAATTCTTCACCCAGAGAGTCTATGGAATTCTCTGCCATAGAAAACGATGAAGGTCATTGAATATTTTCAAGACAGAGTTAGATTTATTTCTTGGGGTTAAAGCGATCAAAGGGTATGGGGAGAAAGTGAGAAGAGGGTACTGAGATGGATGATCAGCTATGACCATGTTGAATGGCGGAGCAGGTTGGAAGGGCCTACTCCTGCTCCTGTTGTCTCTGATTCTTTGTAATATTGGAAACACAGTAGCCAATTTGCACACAGTAAGGTTCCACAAGCAGAAATGTAAAAATAGCCTGATGATCTGCTTTAGTCATGTTCGCTAAAGGAGAAATATAGGCCAGGCACCAGGGACAGGTCATCTGTTCTTCCTCAAAATAGCACCATAAGATCTTTTATGTCCATCAGTCAGGGAATAGCAGCCAAGCAAAACTGCTCTGGGGATGGTAGCTGGTTCTTTGTCTTTTTTTTCAGGTAATGTTTTCTTTCAGTACCCTCACTTGAAGGCATGATTTGGAGATGCCAGTGTTGGACTGGGGTGTACAAAGTTAAAAATCACACAACACCAAGTTATAGTCCAACAGCTTTAATTGGAACCGCTAGCTTTCGGAGCACTGCTCCTTCATCAGGTGATAGCAAAAATTTACAGTGTGATGTAACTGAAATTATACATTGAAAAATACCTTGATTGTCTGTTGAGTCTTTCATTTGTAAATACCATGATAGTTTCACTTTTTTCATGTGTAAATCACAAAAACATTTTCTTAAAAAGTTGCATTCTCAGGTTAGCTGTAACAGTGGGTGTTAGCTCGACAATGTTGAACGTGTTAGCCCCCTGTGTTCTCTGTCTATGCCACGAGGCTTAGATTGATTCTAATCTAAAAAGTGAGATAACAGAGTTTTACATGAATTCATGCAGTTTTTGAGCAAAGTACAATATAACTCTGCAAGTACAAATTCACCCTACAAAATATATGTGTGCACGTGGGTCTTTGTCTGTCTGTCTGTGTCTGTCTGGGTTGGGGGTTGTGAATGTGAGAGTGTACATGTGAGAGAATGTATGTATGTGTGTGTGTAGTGAGTGTAGAGTGTCTTAAGTCTGTGAGGGGGTGCATGTGTGAGTGTGGGAGTGTGTGCGTGTCTGGGGGTGGGAGGTTGGAGTGTCTGTGAGAGAATGTATATGTGTGTGCATGAGTGTAGAGTGGTCTAAGCCTCTGAGAGGATGCCTCTGTGTGTGTGGGAGTGTGTGTGTCTGTAAGGGTGTGTGTCTGTAAGGGTGTATGTGTATATGTGTGTCCGTGTGTATGTGTATGTATAGGAGTGCCTGTGTGTGTGCGTGTGTATGTGTAGGAGTATCTGTGTGTGTGTGTGTGTATATAGTGCAATGGTGGTCACCTGTAATGTGACATGAACCCAAGATCCTGGTTGAGGCCCTCCCTATGGGTACCAAACTTAGCAATCAGCCTCTGCTCGGCCACTTTTCTCTGCTGCCTGTCCCGAAGTCCACCTTGGAGGATGGTCACTCGAAGGTCCGAGGTCGAATGTCCTGGACCACTGAAGTGTTCCCCAACTGGGAGGGAACCCTCCTGTCTGTTGATTGTTGTGCGGTGCCCATTCATCCGTTGTCGTAGCCTTTGCTTGGTTTCCCCAATGTACCATGCCTCCGGGCATCCTTGCCTGCAACGTATAAGATGGACAATTTTGGCTGAGTCACATGAGTACCTGCCATGTACACGGTGGGAGGTGTCCCCACGTAAAGTGGTGGTATCTATGTCCACACTCTGACACGTTTTGCAGCGCCTACCGTGACAGGGTTGTATGCACACACATATATACTCTCTCTCACAGACACTCACAACCCCCCACCCCAGACACGCACACACACACTCCCACACTCAGACAATCACCCCCTCACAGTCTTAAGACACTCTACACTCTCTACACACACATATACACTCTCTCTCACACTCACAACACCCAATCCAGACAGACACGCACACACAGACAGACAAAGACCCACATGCACATATATATTTTGAAGGGTGAATTTGTACTTGCAGAGTTACATTGTACTTTGCAAAACCTGCATGAATTCATTAAAAACTCTGTTATCTCACTTTTTAGATTAGAATCAATCTAAACATTATGGCATAGACAGAGAACACAGGGGGCTAACACCTTCAACATATTGTCTAGCTAACACCTATTGTTACAGCTAACCTGAGAATGCAACTTTTAAGAAAACATTTTTTGTGATTTACACATGAAAGAAGTGAAACTATCATGGTATTTGAACAGATGAGAGACTCAACAGACAATCAAGGTATTTTACAATGTATGATTTCAGTTACATCACACTGTAAATTTTTGCTATAAATTCTGTGCCTTAGAATTGTGTCCTCCACTGTCACCAGATGAAGGAGCGGTGCTCCAAAAGCTAGTGCTTCCAATTAAACCTGTTGGACTATAACCTGGTGCTGTGTGATTTTTAACCCACTTGAAGATGCTGTTTGCTGTGGGAACAGGACATTCTCTGATACCTTATCTAAGTGTTTGTAATTAATATCACCAGAATAGTGGAACACTGTGGATCCCAGCCAGATCAAGGGCCAAACAGGCACGTCTTGCAATGTTCAGAATGTCAGTCACGAGTAAGAATCTTGGTGTAGTTTCCCCTCTTCACTCAAGAGGGCTTAACCAATTACAACACTGTCCACTCTGTCCTCTGTTTGAAGAATGCTTTCTGTGATTACCAAAGTTAATGAGCATAATAATAATAAAGCATGAGACAGCCAGATAATGGCTTGGGCGAAAATGGGCCACAATTGGAGAATACTGCATGCTTCACAAATCCTAAAGAGATTGGGGGCAGAATCACTGCAAATCGTCTTCAGTAATAAGGTAGCAGCAAACTGCAGGAGCCAGTCACAGCTCCAGAAGCAGCTTTCTGGCTGTGGGATGAGTGGCAGGGGAATCTGATCCGGTGAGGGCCGATGTAGGTCCAGCATGGTGAGGAGGAGAGGCCAACGCAAGCAGAGGTGGTGCATTGCAGGCTGCCAGCTGCCTGCCTTGTTACCTTCTAACAGCGACAGGTTTAGCTCCAGTGTAACTGAGAAAACTGACCACGTCATTACCTGTGCGAGAAACACTTGGTATCTACGCACAGTTTAGACTCCAACAGAGAGGAAAGGCATGTAACCTCCTTGAAGGCCTTGATCAATGGCACTCCAAAAAATCTCCGCTGGGAGATGACTGGCAGGACTGGAAGGTCAACAGTAGGAGATTTTTGAACATGTTCAGCTCAGACCCGTTTAGTGGCTGAGTCTCCTTTTATGCTGAATTACTGATTGTAGGTAAATTAAGCCAACCCTTTCCTATAACTTTTTTTTTTAATTGTCTCAGAAATTCCATTGTATTGCCTATATCTTTGCTTACCTCCCAAGTTACATATTGTTGCTGACTTGAGAAGAGGGCTCTTGAATAGCTGTCTGTCAATGTCGACGTTGGGTTAAAAGTCACACCACACTGGGTTATAGTCCAATTGGTTTATCTGGCAGCACTCGCCTTTGGAGCGCTGCTCCTTCATCAGGTGATTGTGGTGTAACCATCCTCCACAACTAAATAAACCTGTTGGATGATAACCTGGTGTTGTGTGGTTTTTAACTTGGTACATCCCAGTCCAACACCAGCATCTCCAAAACCAATTGATGTAGGGTGGTTAAGAAGGCACTTAGCATGCTTGCCTCCAGTGTTCAGGCCATTGAGTGTAGGAGTTGTTACGTCATGTTGGGGTTGTACAGATGTTGGTGAGGCATCTTCTGGAGTAGGGTGTACAGTTCTGGTCGCCCTGCTAGAAGGACATTATTAAATTGAAGAGGGTTCAGAAAAGATTTACCAGGATGTTGCTGGGCTTGACGGGTCTGGGTTATAAGGATAGGCTGGGACATTTTTCATTGGAGCGTGGGAGGCTTATCAACTCATGAGGGACATAGATATGGTGAATGGCAAAGGTCTTTCCACAATATGGGGGAGTTCAAAACGAGGGGGCATATTTTTGAGGTGAGAGGAGAAAGATTTAAAAGGGAGCTGAGGGGCCACCTTTTCACACAGAGGGTGGCTTGTATGTGGAGTGATCAGCCAGAGGAAATTGTAGATGCAGGTGCAGTTTTTCCTGCTCCTCGGATGCTGCCTGACCTGCTTTTCGAACACCACACTCTCGACTTAAAAGACATTTGGAAAGGTTTAGAGGAATTTGGGCCAAACGCAGTGGGACCAGTTTACTTTGGGAAACTTGGTCGGCATGGATGAGTTGGACCAAAGGATCTGCTTCCATGCTGTATGACTATGAGTGTGGTGCTGGAAAAGCACAGCAGGTCAGGCAGCATTGGAGGAGCAGGAGAATCGACGTTTCGGGCTGGAGCCCTTCATCAGGAATGGGTCTACGAGCCAAAGTGGGTGGAGAGATAAATGGGAGGGGGTGGGGCTGGGGGCAAGGTAGCTGAGAGTGTGCTAGGTAGATGGAGGTGGGAGTGATGGTGATAGGTCAGAAAGGAGGGTGGAGTGAATTGGTGGGAAGGAAGATGGACAGATAGGACGGGTCGTGAGGGCGGTGCCAAGTTGGAAGGTTGGAACTGGGATAAGGTTGGCGGAGGGGAAATGAGGAAACTGGTGAAATCCACAATGATGTAGTGGGGTTGGAGGGTCACGAGGCAGAAGATGAGGCATTCTTCCTCCAGGCATTGGGTGGCATGGGAGTGGCGGTGGAGGATGCCCAGGACTTGCATGTCCTTAGCGGAGTGGGAGGGGGTACTGAAGTGTTTGGCCACAGGGCGATGGGGTTGGTTGGTGCTGGTGTCCCGGAGATGTTCTCTGAAGCGCTTTGCGAGTAAGCATCCTGTCTCCCCAATGTAGAGGAGACCGCATCGGGAGCAACGGATACAGTAAATGACATGTGTGGAAGTGCAGTTAAAACTCTGATGGAGGTGAGGGGGGAGGTGTGGGCGCATGGTTTGAAATTCCTGTGGTGGCAGGGGAAGGTGTTGGGAGGGGAGGATGGGTTGATGGGGAGCGTGGACCTGACGAGGGAGTCATGGAGGGAATGGTCTTTATGGAAAGCAGATAGGGGTGGGGAGGGAAATATATTTCTGGTAGTGGGGTACCTACAAACGAATCCCACCACCAGAGATATATTTCCCTCCCCAGCCCTATCCGCTTTCCATAAAGACCAGTCCCTCCATGACTCCCTCATCAGGTCCACCCTATTCCTGATGAAAGGCTTTTGCCTGAAACCTTGATTCCCCTGCTCCTTGGATGCTGCCTGACCTGCTGTGCTTTTCCAGCACCACACTGTCAGCTCTAATCTCCAGCATCTGCAGTCCTCACTTTCGCCTGTATGACTCTTTGAGTCTAAGTAAGGACCAGCCCGTGAATAACTGTTGCTTTTCACCCATCTCCTGACTTCTGCTACTCTCTGCTCACGCTATCACTGAAGCAATTGCCTGTTCAATAGCAACTGACAATCACATTAGATCAGCTCCTAACTGGGTCGATTCACCTATCATGTTAATCTAGGTGCTACCATCCTTTTCAATGTTCATTTGCGACTTTTAAATGGAGTAATTTTTTGTGCTGTCTTTCATTTGCATTCTTTGGCCTCAATTTTAATTCATCTGCTGCTGAATCCATCCCAAATCATAGGAATATGATTATTTAATAATCACATAATGATGGAACAATTAGAGCAAAGCAGGTGACCATTTGATCCATCATGCCCATACTGTTTCTCTTCGCGACCGACTGAACTCATCTTATTCTCCCACCTTTTCCCTATAGCCCTGCAACTTTTTTCTCTTCAAGTAATCTTCCAGTTACCTTGGAAGTGTGATTGAATCTGCATCCATCTAATCAGTGCATTCCAGATCCAAGTCACTATGTATGTAAAAATGATTTTCATTATATTCTTTGATTCTTTTGCTAATCACCTTACATTGGGGTCCTCTGGATTTTGATCCCTTCACCAATGGAAACGTTTTCTTTTTACCTTCTCTGTCTTGATACCTCAGGAGTCCTTGGGATGTGTTGATTTAGTGGTAATATCATTGGCCTATTAATCACTGATCTGGGGATGTGGGTTTGAATTTCACCATTCAATTGAAAACAAAAAAAAATCTGAAATAGAAAGGTAGTCCTACAGTGACAATGCATCCACAGCTGACAGTTGTAAAAACCCACCTGGTTCATTAATGCCCTTTAGGAAAGGAAATCTGCCATCCTTACCTGGTCTGGCCTATATATGACTCCAGGCACACAGCCATGTGGTTGAACCTCGACTGACCTCTGGACAATAAATGCTGGTTTAGTGAGTGATGCCCACATTCCATGGACAATTTAAAAAAAAAGATTTTGAATACCTCCAACAAATATCCTCTCAAACTTCTCCAAGTAAAAGAACTCTAAGTGCTCCAAACTATCCATACAATTGAACCCTGTCATCTCTGGAACCATTTTCTGCTCTGTCTCAAAGCCTTCACATCCTTTCTGTAGCATGTTGCTTGCAATTGCACACAATGCTCCATTTGAGGAAGAATAAATGTTTCAAAAAGGTCCACCAGAAATTCCTTGCGTACATCCGTGGAAACTGTGATAGGTGGCCATGATCATTTTTGAGCCTTTGATAGTGCATTGTGGTACCCTGGAGGCATCAGAACACAAATCTATAGACTGTCAGAGTGAGTGAGAGGACCTAAGACCACACCAGCCCCAAGACAATGCTGTTCAAAACTGTTTTCCTTTACCATTTCAGAATGACGTCTCCAAACTGAATAGTAATCAGTCCCTCTAACTTTGATGTTAACGTTTTGCTGCTGTTTGACTTTCACTGCCACCATGGTAGAATTTCTCCTGGCTGTCAGCAGACAAACATGCTGCTGGGCCGATCTGGGCAGATCCATTAAATGTGATGAAATCCGAAGAATATCTCATAAATCTTGGATGTGTACAATAGGGGCAGGTAAATGAAGTTCTGAATGCCAAGAATGCAATTTTTGGAGGATACTAAGAGGGGCAAGAGGCCAACCACTTTGGATTCTCAAAGATAGGCCTCAGTCATTATTTGAAGGAGAGGATCCAAAGGTTTTCCAAGCAGCTTTTTAAACTGGACTCTTTATTTTGTAATCCCACTTAATAAAGCAGTGAAGCAATTTTCCAGAATTCAAGAGCACACTGAGTGTTTAACTTGCCAGGAGAAGTTTATAGATTGTAAAGGAAACAAGGTTCAAGGCATTATATTGGCAACTTGCCTCTCCTCAAGACATTAACTCCCTCTGGAATATTGTTCACAAAATATTCTTCTGATCAACCCTCTGGTCCTAACTGCTAACTAATATTAATCATCTTTTGGTACTCACCACCCTCTGGTACATGGTAAACTGACATTGTTTACATCTCCGTCTCCAGGTGATGTCCCACCCCTCTTTAAATCCCCTATCAGCATTCCTCTCTTCAACCCCTACCATTTGGCAGTACGTCCTTACAAAATCTCATTTTGTCAGAAAAGAGTGTTAGTTTTAGCAAATATACTGATGATGCTTAGTTCTGCCTCATCACATCTCCCAACTCCTCAGTCTAAATGGTCAGGCTGCTTACCTGACATCCAGTATTTAAATGAGCAGAAATTTCCTCCAGTTAAAAAAAATGAAAAATTGACTGTTAATTGTTCCTGCTGCAAACTCCGTTTCCTAATTATGAGCTGTATCCCTCGCTCTGGCCATTGTCTTGAGACTGAGTCTTGAAATCAGACTGTGCCCAACCTTGGTGTCGTATGTGACCACCTACTTCAACACAGTTTGATTTTGGCCCTGTCTCAGCTCACTCTCTGTTGACAGCTTCATTCATGTCTCTGTTAATTATAGACTCAACCAATCTGAGGATCCTGGCTGATCTCAAATATTCCACCCTCTATAAACTCAAAGTCACCCGAAGTTCAGTTGACCATGTCATAACTCGCAGCAGGCTCCTTTCTGCAATCACCTTTGTGTTCCTGACCAACATCATCTTGATCTTGTAATTCCTATCTGACATGGCCTCACCCTTTCCAAAATCTGTAATCTCCACCAGCCCTTCCAACATATCTGAGCTGCTATAGTTTGGCTTTTTGAATGTCCTCATTTTAAATCAATCCACTGTTGGTGACCCTTCCATAAGTTGCCTGGACCTTAATCTCTGGAATATGTTCCCTAAACTTCTTTACCTCATTTTCCTCCTTTAAGAAAGTCCTTAATATCTATACCTTTGACCAAATGTTTGTTGATCTGCACATCTCTTTTTTAATTCATTTATGGTATGACGGCATCACTGGCCAGGCCAACATTTATCACCCAGAGGGCAGTTCAGCATCAACCACATTGCTGTGGGTCTGGAGTCACATGTACGCCAGACCAGGTAAGGATAGCAGTTTTCTTCCCTGAAGGATATTAGTGAGCCAGATGGGTTTCCTCCAACAATGAAGTTGTGATGATCATTAGACTCGTAATTCCAGATTTTTATTGAATTCAAATTCCACCATCTGTTGTGGTGGGAATTGGACTGGTCCCCAGAATATTATCAGGGTCTCTGGATTAACAGTCCAGCAATAATACCGCTAGACTGTTGACTCTCCTTTAGTGGCTCATTGACATGTTATGTTTCATAATGCTCCTATGAAGTGCTTCGGTCAGTTTATAATGTTAAAGATGTTACATAAATATAAGTCGTTGTGGTACTAGCCACATTGTGGTGCCAGCTCCATCTAATACCTTATTCAAATGTCTGTTCATCTGTGAGTGCAAACGTGACCTTCATGTCAAGGAAATCAGGGACAAGTTGGACTCACATCACGTCCACATACACTCAGCAGCTGACAGTGGGAAGTAGCTAGTAATGCCTGCTGTAGTTGATTTGCTCCTTATCTAGGACCAAAGGCATTGTGGTCACTGCTGAAAATGTGTTGCTGGAAAAGCACAGCAGGCCAGGCAGCATCGGGCATGAGCCCTTCTTCAGGAATGAGCATTGTGGTCACTGTCTATTTCCATTCCAATTGACATCAGCTATGTTAGCAGGATTGCGGTTTGAACCAGAAAGCATCTCTGTCTTACTTTAGGTCATGCATTTTTTTTTAGCAAGGCTTCTGTTTAGTGACTGTTCAGCTTTACAATAATAGTTTGAAATGCTCCTGTTAATACAAGCACAACATCTGTTAAAGTACGTTTAATATGTAATTTGGAAAGCTGTAAAAAACATTAAGTTGCAAAAGGATTAATTGAATGGATTCAAATCGGGTCTGTGAGCTGAACTCATAATCTACACATCAAGGCTTGGGTTTCTCAATCCATATTTAAATGCCAATAAACACAAAGCCAATTTACCAAGATTCCATAACCTTGGATTAGGACTTCCATGGACCTTGTTTAAAGGTGGACCAATTGGATCTGCCAGCTGATTGATCCTGTGATGGAATATTATTGTAGCTGTTAAAATTATTATTCATTTATTTGGAGCCAAGTGAGTCCTGCATGCCTGATGAATTTCTTTCAGCTTTTACTAATGTTAATTGCTAAAATAAAATACTACTTCTCCTGCTTGTGCTCAATTATTGGACAGTTATTGAAGAACTGTTTCAACGCATGCTTATAGTGATGGAAAAGGATAGACCAGATCTAAAAGTTGAAGTTCTAAATTGGAGAAAGGCCAATTTTGACGGTATTAGACAAGAACTTTCGAAAGCTGATTGGAGGCAGATGTTCACAGGTAAAGGGAAGGCTGGAAAATGGGAAGCTTTCAGAAATGAGATAACAAGAATCCAGAGAAAGTATATTCCTGTCAAGGTGAAAGGGAAGGCTGGTAGGTATAGGGAATGCTGGATGACTAAAGAAATTGAGGGTTTGGTTAAGAAAAAGAAGGAAGCATAAGTCAGGTATAGACAGGATAGATCGAATGAATCCCTAGAAGAGTATAAAGGTAGTAGGTGTTTACTTAAGAGGGAAATCAGGAGGGCAAAAAGGAGACCTGAGATAGCTTTGGCAAATAGAATTAAGGAGAATCCAAAGGGTTTTTACAAATATATTAAGGACAAAAGGGTAACTAGTGAGAGAATTGGGCCCCTCAAAGATCAGCAAGGCGGCCTTTGTGTGGAGCCACAGAAAATGGGGGAGATACTAAATGAATATTTTGCATCAGTATTTACTGTGGAAAAAAGATATGGAAGATATAGACTGTGGGGAAATAGATGGTGACATCTTGCAAAATGTCCAGATTACAGAGGAGGAAGTGCTGGATGTTTTGAAACGGTTAAGGGTGGATAAATCCCCAGGACCTGATCAGGTGTAGCCAAGAACTCTGTGGGAAGCTAGAGAAGTGATTGCTGTGCCTCTTGCTGAGATATTTGTATCATCGATTATCACAGGTGAGGTGCCGGAAGACTGGAGGTTGGCAAACGTGTTGCCACTGTTTAAGAAGGGCGGTAAAGACAAGCCAGGGAACTATAGACCGGTGAGCCTGACCTCAGTGGTGGGCAAGTTGTTGGAGGGAATCCTGAGGGACAGGATGTACATGTATGTGGAAAGGCAAGGACTGATTAGGGATAGTCAACATGGCTTTGTGCATGGGAAATCATGTCTGACAAACTTGATTGAATTTTTTGAAGAAGTAACAAAGAAGATTGATGAGAGCAGAGCAGTAGATGTGACCTATATGGATTTCAGTAAGGCGTTTGACAAGGTTCCCCAATGGGAGACTGATTAGCAAGGTTAGATCTCATGGAATACAGGGAGAAGTAGCCATTTGGATACAGAACTGGCTCAAAGGTAGAAGACAGAGGGTGGTGGTGGAGGGTTGTCTTTCAGACTGGAGGCCTGTGACCAGTGGAGTGCCACAAGGATTGGTGCTGGGTCCTGTTTGTCATTTACATAAATGATTTGGATGCAAGCGTAAGAAGTACAGTTAGTAAGTTTGCAGATGACACCAAAATTGGAGGTGTAGTGGACAGCGAAGAGAGTTATTTCAGATTACAAGAGGATCTGGACTAGATGGGCCAATGGGCTGAGAAGTGGCAGATGGTGTTTAATTCAGACAAATGTGAGGTGCTGTATTTTGGGAAAGCAAATCTTCGCAGGACTTTTACACTTAATGGTAAGGTCCCAGGGAGTGTTGCTGAACAAGGAGACCTTGGAGTGCAGTTCATAGCTCCTTGAAAGTGGAGTTGCAGGTAGATAGGATAGTGAAGGAGGCGTTTGGTATGCTTTCCTTGATTGGTCAGAGTATTGAGTACAGGAGTTCGGAGGTCATGTTGTGGCTGTACAGGACATTGGTTAGGCCACTATTGGAATGTTGCGTGCAATTCTGGTCTCCTTCCTATCGGAAAGATATTGTGAAACGTGAAAGGGTTCAGAAAAGATTTACAAGGATGTTGCCAGGGTTGAAGGATCTGAGCTACAGGGAGAGGCTGAACAGACTGGGACTGTTTTCCCTGGAGCGTTGGAGGCTGAGGGGTGACCTTATAGAGTTTACAAAATTATGAGAGGCATGGATAGGATAAATAGGCAAAGTCTTTTCCCTGGGGTCGAGGAGTCCAGAACTAGAGGGCATAGGTTTAGCGTGAGAAGGGAAAGATATAAAAGAGACCTAAGGGGCAACGTTTTCACACAGAGGGTGGTACGTGTATGGAATGAGCTGCCAGAGGAAGTGGTGGAGGCTGGTACAATTGCAACATTTACGAGGCATTTAGATGGGTATACGAATAGAAAGGGTTTGGAGCGATATGGGCCCGGGTGCTGGCAGGTGTACTAGATTGGGTTGGGATATCTGGTCGGCATGGACAGGTTGGACCAAAGGGTCTGTTTCCATGCTGTACATCTCTATGACTCTATGAAAGTGGATTTGAACTTCCTTCTGGAATGAATCTGTAGATGATTACTAGGGTCCATTTCTAATTTTCTTCATTCTATTCAAGTTGATATATGGAAAAGAAATGGTAAAAATAGAATGGAGACAGGAAAGGTAGGATTGGGTCTAAAGTAGGAGTGTGGAAGGAAATGAGACTTACAATGTCTAGACAAGTTAAACTGCCCTACAAGAATATTTAACAACAAAAAAAACTCATGTAGGCTACACAGTGAACATATTAAGGATGATATCCTAAATGTTGATTCCGCTTACTCCTGGAGTATTTAACATTAACAATACAGACTCAGCAGTAATAGTTACAAAAATGATCTCTATGGAATATTTACAATATGATTTGGAACATATGAAAAAAAGTCTCAATTTCCACCTGGAGCTTTTGACCTTCACTGTGTTTTCTGCTGACAGCAGATTGGTGCATTGGAGATAAATGGAATCTGATGTATGGAAGGGTTACTCCATGCTGGATGATCTTTCATTGTTCAGACATGCTTTTATGTGAAGTAGTTATTTTGCTATTAAAGCCAACTGCAAGATTAATTACTCAGTATTTAATTCTTTAGAGATGAATCAAATTGTTGATTGGTTCTGGTGCACACAGCATTGTGTCTTTCCCAGTGACACTCTGCATGATGTTCCCATCAATGTTTCCTTTCTGACACATGGACTCTTCCTCAGATATCTTTCATCTGAAAGGCGATCTCACTTTTCTTTCTGTAAACTGGTGTTGACAGTGCAGTGAAGGATTTCCTTCCCTACAGGGTAAAATATTAGCTGCTTGCTTAATTAATGATCATTTTGTGTATTATCATGGAATATCAGCTGACAAAGGGGATAATGGAAGGTTCTAGATTCTAATCATCCGTGATGTTAGGGTGACTGTCATGCTGGCCAGAACCTGGGACTGTTTGAAAATAATTGACATGATCCTGGAACAATTGACAAACATTTCATAGAAACATAGGAAATAGGAGTAAGAGATGTCCATTTTCTCCATTGAGCCTGCTTCACTATTTAACACGATTATGGCTGATCTTCCATCTCTTAAATATATAAATATAGTGACTTGCCCTCCCTAGTCTTTGGTGATAGAGAATTCCACAGGTTCACCACCCACAGAATGAAGATATTTCTCTGCATCTCAGTCCAGAGGGACCGACCGACTATCCTGAGAGCTGGATCTCCTTGTTCGGGATCCCCTGGCCAGAGGAAACATCAATCCAGCATTCAATCTGTGCAACAGGTCTTCAGAATGATTCAAAGGAAACCAAAATGGCCTTCACTTTTCCAAGTGTGATCTCACCAAGCCCCTGCATGGCTACAGTAAAACCTCCTTGCTTCTGTACCCAAAATGTCTTGCAATGAAGGTCATTAGCTCTCCTACTGCTTGCTGTAACTGGGTGCTTTCTTTCAATGTTTGGTGTACTGGACACCAGGTCCCTTTATAAATCAGCCTTTCCTTAACAATCACCATCTAAGTAAGAGTGGGCTTTTTTTTCCTCACAATGAAGACAATTTCAAATTTATCCATCTAGTTCTGCATTATTGGTTTAGACCTCTTACTCAAGCAAAAACAAAACTTTTCAGGCAAATGTTTAAATAAATGTCAAATTTAACTGTCAGCATTCCAACTATTCAGTACTCTAAACATTGAACTCCTCAATACTCCGTTCCTATACTGTGTGAGCAAACACCTGTTGAAGCCAAGTAAATGCCATGATGTCTCCAGAAAAGCAAACAGTTTGGAAGCATTTGGAAAATTGGAATGGCTTCAAGGTGCATTATCGTGCTGTTTTTCTGTAGGAATTTACTGTATTTATGCTTAGGATGAGGCTGACATTGGCAAGATGGCATTAATCATCATGGCCCTGAGGGCATTACGGGTCAACCAAATTGGTGTGGGGCTGGAGTCACATAAAGGCCAAATCAGCTGGAGGTGGCAAGTTCCTGTCTCTGAAGGACATCATGATGCAGCTGAGATTTTATGACAATCCGTCAGCTTTCTAGGTTATTTTTCTGGTGCTTGTCCATAAGTCCCGAGATTTATGTCCTTCATTTTATCTACTTGGCATAGTTGGATTTGTGCCCAATGAATTGGGCTGCTAATCTAATTACATAACTATGAGGTGACTGCATGCTGGGGAGTGCTGCAGGAGTCTGGATGAGTATTGTACTGCAGTCTTAACTTCACCATTGAGCATCTCTGAACTGTGTGATTGTACCTTGTTGAGGCATAAAACAGCATGGTGGACAGATTAAGTTTGGCTAATTGAGGATATTACTATTTATTTCTTGATTAAGATAAGAGATCAGGGCTTCTTTCCAGTGGGATGAAGACACATTTATTGCCTGTGGTGTTGTGGAGCTGTAGAGAAGAGGCATGGACCAACTTTAATCCCCCAGTCTGACTTGTAAACCTTAATCTAAGCAGCAGCGCAATCGCAAATTAAAAACAGCACCTTTGTACATGAGTAAGCAGGCAAAGTTCCCATACTTGATGGCTCTCTGGTAACTATGTTACGAAGAACATAAGAAATAGAAGTAGGAATTAGACATTGGCCTCTCAAGCCTGTTCCACCAGTCAGTACTATCACAGCTGGGCGGCACAGTGGTGGGCAGCATGGAGGCACAGTGGTTAGCACTGCTGCCTCACAGCGCCAGAGACCCAGGTTCAGTTCCCGCCTCAGGCGACTGACTGTGTGGAGTTTGCACGTTCTCCCCGTGTCTGCGTGGGTTTCCTCCGGGTGCTCCGGTTTCCTCCCACAGTCCAAAGATGTGCAGGTCAGGTGAATTAGCCATGCTAAATTGCCCGTAGTGTTAGGTAAGGGGCAAATGTATGGGTGGGTTGCGCTTCGGTCAGTGTGGACTTGTTGGGCCGAAGGGCCTGTTTCCACACTGTAAAGTAATCTAATCTAATCTAATCTAGCTGCTCTGATTGTGCCTCAACTCCACTTTCCTGTCTGCACCCATCCCTCCATAAAAATTGACTCATAGGATCTTACTTTGCTTGTGTTGTCCTTACACTGTCTTAGACCGTGCACAGGAATGAAGACAGTGCCCATGTAATCCTATCCAAGACATGAATGACGTTAAAGCAATCCACACGGAATGAAGAAAGGTGTAATGGGGGCATATTGAATTGAAAGCAGGATGATTGCTACTATCTTGACTTGCTGTTCAGTATTTTACTCTTCACAGTATATCCTTCCTTCTCTCACACAGGATATGAGAAAACATGTGATGATGACCCTGCTGGATGCAGAACAGTCATATGTGGAGTCCCTCCGAACACTCATACAGGTAGGTTTGTGTGTGTGTTTGTTTATGAGAAGCTGAATTGAGATGGATGGTATTTTGGACATTAAGTTTTATTGAGTGGATGATCAGTTTAGCTGCCAACCTCAGCTCCTTCAAGCAAGTGGAAGAGAACTTCCGGAAAAGAGAGTCAGGGAGAAAAACAACAGGTCTAATTTCACCTTGACACTCTCATGCATTCCCTCTGTTTAAAGATTAGTGACGAGGACATGCAAAAGACCGATTTTCCACAGAATAGCCATTGGACTTGAAACATTTGCTTTGCTTCTCTCTGGCAGATCTGCTGAGTTTCTCCAGCACATTCTGTTTGTTTATTACCAAATGTTCCTGGTTGGTGAAGTGGTACCTGGGATCAGATTAATGAAAACAAATTGGCAGAAAATGATCATCTTTCAAAGTTGAAATAAAAACCACCCATTTGCATTTATGATTCAGTATGTCCCAAGGTGGTTCACAGGAATGTTGTCAACCTGTATTTGATACTGAGACGCAAAGGAGATATTAGAGCAAGTGATCAGAAGTTTGATCGAAGAATTAATTTTTAAAAGGCATAATAAAGGAGGCGAGATAAGAGAGAGGGAAAAGTTTGGAATATTGTGAGCAGTTTTGGGAACCCGTGTCTAAGGAAGGATGTGCTGGCTTTGGAGTGGGTCCAGAGGAAATTTGCTAGAATGATTCCAGGGGTGAAGGGCTTGTCATATGGGGAGTGGTTGAGAATCCTGGGTTTATACTCGATGGAGTGTAGAAGGATGAGGGGAGATCTGATTGATAACTTACAGAATACTGAGACACCTGGATAGAATGGGACACGGGGAAAATGTTTTCACTAGTAGGAGATAATAGGACTTGAGGCACAGCCTCGGAGTGAAGGGGTGACCCTTTAGAACTGAGATGAGGAGAAATTTCTTCAGCCAGAGGGTGATGCATCTGTGCACCTCATTTCCACAGGAGGTTGTGGAGGCCATGTCGTTGAGTGTGTTTAAGACAGAGATAGATTAGGTTTTTGATTAGTAAGAGGATCAAAGGTAGGACAGTGGAGCTGAGAAACAAAACAGGCATGATTGATTGGAGGAGCAAACTGATAGGCCGAATGGCCTACATCTGCTCATACATCTTATGGTCTGATAGTTCAGGGAAACTTTAGGGAATTCCAGAATTTGGGCAAGGATAATGAAAGAACAACTGCTAATAGTGGAGTGATTAAAATCAGGAATGAGCAATTTGCCAGAATTGGAGGAGTGCAGGGATCTCAAAGATTTGTGTGGCTGAAAGAAGCTATAGAGATCATTGAAGGGTTTGAAAATAAACAGACAAATTTTAAAGTTGGTGCATTGTCAGAACAGCAGCCAATGTAGGTTGTTAGGTACGGGGATAATTGTTATTTGATGCAAATTAAGATACAGTCATTTGTGTTTTGGATGCATGAAAGTTTAAGAAGGATAGAAAGCAGACAGACCGGTCATTGTGATGGCTAAGCTTAGAGACAACAAAGGAATGGGTGCAGGCTTCAGCAGTAAAGAAGGGGAGGCAGGTTCAGAATTGGGCAATGCAAAAATGCTAAAATAAGAAGTTTTGGTTATGAAGATGGATAGATTATAGGATGGAGTTTGTTCCACGGGCCAAAGATAGTGACTTCAATCTTCCTCATATTCACATACAGGAATTTCTCTTCATCCCACATTCATTGTTGGACAAACAGTGTGAGAATTCTGACTCAAGAGCTGAGTATTGTCAAATATATATGTGGAACGTAAAGTCTTTCTCAAATGTTGTCAACAATGATTGAAATGTAGATGAGAAACATAAGGAGTTCAAGGATAAGGAAACACCAGAGGTCATGAGATACGAGCAAGAAGACAAGGCATTGCAGCTGATTCTCTGGCTGTGGAATCAGGCAAAGCCATTTCCAATGTTCTGAACCATGATGGAGAGACATTGGAAGAGGATGGTGTGGTCAACAGGCTGGGAAGGATGATAAGGCTTGAAGAGTAGACAGAATGAAAAGGTTTCCTCCAGCAAGAAAGCCCAAACCTGGGTGACCTAACTCGAGCCATAACTATTAAATATTTATTGATAAAGAACAGAGAGTGGTTGGACAGTGGAACCTTGGTTCCACTGTCCAACCACTCTGTTCTTTATCAATAAATACTTAATAGTTATGGCTCGAGTTAGGTCACCCAGGTTTGGGCTTTCTTGCTGGAGGAAACCCCAACGTGAGGTAGTTGGGGTAAATAGCATAAAGACATATAAGGGAAAGCATATTAAGTTCATGAGAGACATATGCCAGTAGGTTTGAATGAAACACAATGAGAGTAGATTGATGTGAACACACAGTATCTGAGTGGAATGACCTGTTCCTGTGCTTTAAATTCAATGTCATTCAGCTCAAAAATTTATTTCAAACACATTTTACTGAAAATAACAAAAATCTCTAAACAATTTATGTTGATGCAAAGTTTGCCACAACTAATCAATATGGCAGCACCTGTGCTGTTGGGCTGACGTCTGGCGACTATGAAAGAACCATGTCTGGATGTTCAGTCAGATTGGGGCACAGAATGATGCATTATGAAAATTTGGCATTCGCAGCACCACCAAGTGGGCACTTCCCATGTCTTATTGTTAATGTCTGATAGTAGTTTGATTCCTTGGTCCTGCATTTTGAGAATACTACAGAGAGGCATTAAGGAAAATGAAAAAAACCTATTTTTAAAATAGAGTTGTAAAGATTTAAATATTTTTTACGGAATTGGACAGCCTAGTTGTTATAGATGTCAGAGCACCGATCTATCAGCCAAACTTTCAGCTGGGATGGATAGATTGGTGCATCTTAGCGCCTCATCATTTCAGTCTTGTCAGTTTTGGCTGGTGAACACTGGCCGAACTGGAGTCCTGTATATGCACTAAGGACTGACTGATGAGTTATATAAAAGAACACCTGATTAGCTATTTGCAGCAATCTAGGAGCTTAACTGTCCAGCTTTTATCGACCGACCATCTTTAAATTTTTAAATCCTTCAACTCCTCTTTGTAAAACCAAGAAAAATGGCTTGAGTGGTCTAAAGTACACCAGGTAGCTGAATGACACATTCATTAATCATTCTATCTCTTGCGTATCAGCATGACAGAACTGAGCCCTCCCCACCAGCCTTCTGTCTCCAGGGAGGTTGTCACTGCTTGCTTAACAATATTTATAAGCTCCTAGAAATCACTGTATTTCTGCACTCAGGCATGTTGTGGGCCAATTAGATCATCCATTCTTTGACTGATAGCACCTAAATGGTTTATAATAATCAGCACCATTCAGATAAAATCAGCCAAACACAGTAAAAGAAGGGTGGTGTCTAATGTCTCTCCTTACTTCCTGGGATATCATTAGGAATCATTTCAAGTTGAGAATTTTAATGCAGGAAACTGTTTATCATTGGTATTGATGGACTCTGACTTGTAGAGAGGATTCTATTCTGTGAACATAGGTCCCAATGCAAGTTTAATGACACAGAACATTCATCACTTTGAGTATTGCTGAAGAAAGATGCATTTGGTGACAATTTTCATTTTGCACTCGTCTCAATATTATGCAAGAGTACCTATTCAAGGGGACAACTGGCATTTACACTGTGTGAGAGGAGAGTGCTGATTGGATGGCAAATGGACACTAATTGGTAGAAATGTTATCATGGAGAATACACCAGTCAATGCTCATTGCCAGTTAATGAAAAGGTTTAGATTTTAAACCAGGCTGGTTAACATTAATTGGTCAGCACAACACTCTGATACATGAACCAGAGAATGGCTGTTACCTATTTTGGTGAGTTGAGTCAGGTGCAATGTGTATACATGTTCATTCTGTCTGCAAAAAACAGGGCTCTGTATATTCATGTAGCTCTCAGTGGGTACATTTGCAACACACTGTGAGCCTGACTAACGATCCTAACTTAGTTATCAGTATAATTCCTCAACCATTCAGGATTATCCAGCAAATGTTGTCCAATTGCAGAATCATATCACATTCTGATGAAGCATCTTTAATTTTCCCAACATTGACTGGGATACACTTAGCGTCTGGATGGGGTAGAATTTGTAAGAAGCGTCCAGGAGAGATTTCTAGAGCAGTATGTCAATAGTTCGATGAGGAATCTAGTGTTGGGAAATGAGCCAGGGCAGGTGGTAGAAGTTGAGGTGGGGGATTTCTTTGGGAATAGTGACCACAATTCTGTAAGTTTTAGAATATTCATAGACAAAGGTGAGAGTGGTCCTAAGGGAGGAGTGCTAAACTGGGCCAAGGCCAATTATATCAAAATTAGGCAAGAGCTGGGAAACGTGGATTGGACACAGCTTTTTGAAGAGAAGTCCACATTTGATATGTGGGAGGCTTTCAAAGATAGGTTAAAAATAGTGCAGGATAGGCATGTCTCGTTGAAGGCAAAGGATGGGAAAGGCAAGATTCGTGAACCGTGGATGACAGGAGAAATCGGACGACGAGCCAAGAGGAAAAGGGAAGCATACATAAGGTCTAGGCAGCTAAAAGCAGAATAGGCCCTGGAGGAATATTGGAAGAGGAGAACCAGTCTTAAACAAGGAATCAAGCGGGCTAAAAGGGATCATGAAATAGCTTTAGCGAGGAGATTTAAGGAGAATCCCAAGGCCTTTTATTCTTATATAAGAAGCAAGTGGGTAACTAGAGAAAGGATTGATCCACTAAAGGATAATGAAAGAAGGCTGTGTGTCAAACCTGAGACAATGGATGAGATTCTGAATGATTACTTTGCATCAGTGTTCACTAAGGAGAGGGACATAATGAATGTTGAGATTAGAGATAGTAGTTTGATTAATTTGGATCATATTGACATAAGTAGGGAAGATGTGTTGGGTAGGCTAGAGGTTATTAAGGTGGACAGATTCCCAGGACCGGATTGGATCGATCCCAAGTTGCTGTGGGAGGCGAGAGAGGAAATAGCTAGGGCCCTGACAGATATCTTTGTGGCATTCCTAAACACAGGTGAGGTGCCGGAGGACTGGAGGGTTGCTAATGTTGTCCCCCTGTAAAAGAAGGGTAGTAGGGATATTCCGGGTAACTACAGACCAGTAAGCCTGACGTCAGTGGTGGGAAAGTTGCTGGAGAAGGGACTGAGGTATAGGATTTATTTATATTTAGAAAAGAATGGGCTTATCAGTGATAGGCAACATGGTTTTGTGTGGGGGAGATCGTGCCTTACCAACTTAATAGAGTTATTTAAGGAAGTAGGAATATACTTAAGAGGGAAATCAGGAGGGCAAAACAGGGACATGAGATAGCTTTGGCAAATGGAATTAAGGAGAATCCAAAGGGTTTTTACAAATATATTAAAGACAAAAGGGTAACTAGGGAGTGAATAGGGCCCCTCAAAGATCAGGAAGGCGGCCTTTGTGTGGAGCCACAGAAAATGGGGGTCTTACTAAATGAATATTTTGCATCAGTATTTACTGTGGAAAAAGATATGGAAGATATAGACTGTAGGGAAATAGATGGTGACATCTTGCAAAATGTCCAGATTACAGAGGAGGAAGTGTTGGATGTCTTGAAACGGTTAAGGGTGGATAAATCCCCAGGACCTGATCAGGTGTAGCCAAGAACTCTGTGGGAAGCTAGAGAAGTGATTGCTGTGCCTCATGCTGAGATATTTGTATCATCGATTGTCACAGGTGAGGTGCCGGAAGACTGGAGGTTGGCAAATGTGGTGCCACTGTTTAAGGAGGGTGGTAAAGACAAGCCAGGGAACTATAGACTGGTGAGTCTGACCTCGGTGGTGGGCGAGTTGTTGGAGGGAATCCTGAGGGACAGGATGTACATGTATTTGGAAAGGCAAGGACTGATTAGGGACAGTCAACATGGCTTTGTGCTTGGGAAATCATGTCTGACAAACTTGATTGAGTTTTTTGAAGAGGTAACAAAGGAGATTGATGAGAGCAGAGCAGTAGATGTGATCTATGGACTTCAGTAAGGCTTTTGACAAGGTTCCCCAATGGGAGACTGATTAGCAAGGTTCGATCTCATGGAATACAGAGAGAACTAGCCACTTGGATACAGAACAGGCTCAAAGGTAGAAGACAGAGGGTAGTGGTGGAGGGTTATTTTTCAGACTGGAGGCCTGTGACCAAGGAGTGCCACAAGGATCGGTGCCATCCTCTACTTTGTCATTTACATAAATGATTTGGATGCGAGCATAAGAGGTACAGTTAGTAAGTTTGCAGATGACACCAAAATTGGAGGTAGAGTGGACAGCGAAGAGGGTTACCTCAGATTACAACAGGATCTGGACCAGATGGGCCAACGGGCTGAGAAGTGGCAGATGGAGTTTAATTCAGATAAATGTGAGGTGCTGCATTTTAGGAAAGCAAATCTTAGCAGGACTTATACACTTAATGGTAAGGTCCTAGGGAGTGTTGCTGAACAAAGAGACCTTGGAGTGCAGGTTCATTGCTCCTTGAAAGTGGAGTCGCAGGTAGATAGGATAGTGAAGAAGGCATTTGGTATGCTTTCCTTTATTGGTCAGAGTATTGAGTACAGGAGTTGGGAGGTCATGTTGCTGCTGTACAGGACATTGGTTAGGCCACTGTTGAAATATTGCATGTAATTCTGGTCTCCTTCCTACTAGAAAGATGTTGTGAAACTTGAAAGGGTTTAGGGTGAGAGGGGAGTTTGCACGTTCTCCCTGGAGTTTGCACGTTCTCCCCGTGTCTGCGTGGGTTTCCTCCGGGTGCTCCGGTTTCCTCCCACAGTCCAAAGATGTGCAGGTCAGGTGAATTGGCCATGCTAAATTGCCCGTAGTGTTAGGTAAGGGGTAAATGTAGAGGTATGGGTGGGTTGCGCTTCGGCGGGGCGGTGTGGACTTGTTGGGCCGAAGGGCCTGTTTCCACACTGTATGTAATCTAATCTAATCTAATCTAAAAAAACCTAAGGGGCAACCTTTTCATGCAGAGGGTGGTACGTGTATGGAATGAGCTGCCAGAGGATGTGGTGGAGACTGGTACAATTGCAACATTTAAGAGGCATTTGAATGGGTATATGAATAGGAAGGGTTTGGAGGGATATGGGCCAGGTGCTGGGAGGTGTACTAGATTGGGTTGGGATATCTAGTCGGCATGGACGGGTTGGACCGAAGGGTCTGTTTCCATGCTGTACATCTCTATGACTCTATGACTATAAGTGACCCAGTTGATGTCATATACATGGACTTTAATAAGGCATTTGATAAGGTTCCCTGTGGTAAACTAATAGAGAAAGTGAAGTCACATGGTGTGCAGGGTGTTATAGCTAGGTGGATAAAGAACTGGTTGAGCAATAGGAGACAGAGAGTAGTAGTTGAAGGGAGTTTCTCAAAATGGAGAAAGGTGACCAGTGGTGTTCCACAGGGATCAGTGCTGGGGCCACTGTTGTTTGTGATATATATAAATGATCTGGAAGAGGGCACTGCTGATATGATCAGCAAGTTTGCAGGTGACACGAAGATTAGTAGAGTAGCAGAAAGCATAAGGAACTGTCAAATAATACAGGAGAATATAGACAGATTGGAGAGTTGGGCGGAGAAGTGGCAGATGGCGTTCAATCCAGACAAATGTGAGGTGATGCATTTTGGCAATCTCATTCTAGAGTGAATTATACAGTGAACGGAAGGGCCTTGGGAAAGGTTGATGAGCAGAGAGATCTGGGAGTGCAGGTCCATTGTACTCTGAAAGTTGCTGCACGGGTGGATAGAGTGGTCAAGGGGGCATATGGTCTGCTTGCCTTCATCAGACGGGGTATTGAGTATAAGAGCTGCAAGTCATGTTAAAATTGTACACGACATTGGTTTGGCCGCATTTAGAGTACTATGTACAGTTCTCGTCGCCACATTACGAAAAGAATGTGGACGCTTTGGAGAGGGTGCAGAGAAGGTTTACGAGGATGTTGCCTGGTATGGAACATGCTAACTATGAAGAGAGGTTGAGTAGGTTAGGTTTGTTTTCATTAGAAAAAAGGAGATTGAGGGGGGACCTGATTGGGATCTACAAAATCATGAATGGAGTAGACAGGGTAGATAGAGATAAGCTTTTTCCCTCGGGTGAAGGATTCAATAACAAGAGGTCACGCTTTCAAGGTGATAGGTGAAAAGGGGGATACTTTACACAAAGGGTGGTGGATGTCTGGAACGTGTTGCCAGCAGAGGTAGTAGAGGCAGGCACGGTAGATTCATTTAAGATGCGTCTGGACAGATGCATGAGTAGGTGGGGAGCATAGGGATACAGATGCTTAGGAATTGGGCAACAGGTTTAGACAGTAGATTTGGATCGGCTCAGGCTTGGAGGGCCGAAGGGCCTGTTCCTGGGCTGTACATTTTCTTTGTTCTTTGTTTTGTTCTTTGAAGGAGAGACAATTCTGAGAACCACAGCTCAGCAAGTTTAGCGAAGAGATCAGTACCCTAACACTTACACTGCAGTTATTCATTTGCTCAGTTCCATATTAATACAGATCAAATTATATTTATGCCTTCAACTCCTGTTTTTGTTGAATTGATGAGCAGATTCACCCGAAAAGCATCAGAGCTAAAAACCAGAGTTTAAAATGATTGAAATGTTTTGTTAGGGCAGAAATGGAGAAACTGTTTTCCTTGGTGGGAGATTCAAGGGCATAGATTTAAATGGGTGATGTCAGAAAGTACATATTGAGGCAAAGTGTAGAGGAAATCTGAATTCTTATTCCAGAAAGTTGATGAGGCTAGGTCTGTTGTAAATTTTAAATGGAGAGTGATACATTTTGTGAGATAAGGGTATTAAGGGTGGTGGAGAAAAACTATAAGACACAAGGGCAGAAGTAGACAGTGGCTCAGTGGTTAGTACTGCTGCCTCACAGCGCCAGAGACCCAGGTTCGATTCCAGCCTCGGGCGACTGCCTGTGTGAAGTTTGCACGTTCTCCCTGTGTCTGCATGGGTTTCCTGCGGGTGCTCTGGTTTCCTCCCACAATCCGAAGATGTGAAGGCCAGGGAAATTGGCCATGCTAAATTACCCATAGTTTTAGGTGCATTAGTCAGAGGGAAATGGTCTGGGTGGGTTAGTCTTCGGAGGGTCGGTGTGGACTTGTTGGGCCAAAGGGTCTCTTTCCACACTGTAGAGGAATCTAGGCCATTTACCCCATCAAGCCTCCTCCACCATTCAGTGAAATGGTGATTGATCCGATAATCCTCAACTCCTCTTGGCTGCCTTTTTCCTGTCACCCTTGATTCCATTACTTATTTAAAAATTGTCTATCTCAGCCTTGAATATATTTAACAACCCAGCTTCTATAGCCCTTTGAGGAAAAGAATTCTGCAGATTCACAACCTCTGAGAGAAGAAATTCCTTCTCATCTCTGTCCTAAATGGGCGATCCCTCACTCTGAAATTACACTGTCAGTCTTCGATGTTCCCACAGGGGAAGGAGAAGCACAGCAATGGTGTCCTTGGACACCAGTTGCTGAAAGTCAGCATGCAAGTAAAGAAGGCAAATGGTCTGTTGGCTTTCATGACAAGGGTATTTGAGTGAAAGAGCAGGGATGACCTGGAGTATTGTGCTTCAATTACCATAAAGAGTGATAACCTTTAAAAGGAAATCCAAACTTTCAATGAATAGCTGGAAAGGGTCAGAACAAGATGGCATATTAAGACATCTACTGTAATAAACAAAGCAAAAGTAATATCAACTTAACACCGTTATTGTAGTCAACTTACGTTTTAAATGCAGAAAGCTTTCTCCATTATTTTCAAGGTAAATAAAAATCCTTTTGTTATAGCTGTGCTTCATCCTATCCCTCAGTTCAGTTCTCTTCCAACAAACTCACAGCAACTTTTAGCTCCAAGAGATGCTCTCTGTGGGTTTTCCAAGAGATGCTCTCTTTAGCTCAAGCTAGGTGAGTCTGTCAGTCATGTTGTAAACCCTCAGGAATTTAAGTTTTTCAAAGTGACTATTTTCTTCCCAACTGCACTTCTGTGCAGTGAACCAGACTTGCTGCCTCTTGGTGCTCTGTTTCCTTTTCACAGATCCTGGTAGATTGACTGGTCTGTGACTATCGGAGGAGTCTTTGGGAAAGCATTTTAATCAATCAATGAATTGACTTCCAACATACTCTTTCCTCTCAAACCCCATCTCAAATGTCAACCTGTTTTACATAGATCTTGCATCCATGTAAAAGTATTAGTTAGCTATCTATTATACACCTCGTTCTATTCTCTTTTAGAACTAAATAGACAGTTAAAATATAAACATTTACAAACCTGACATTCTTAACACCTTGGAGCTTTAGAAACTAACAGTTTATCGATTGTCAGCATACCTCCACCAAATACAACACCAATATTTAACAGTTAGTATGCTAACTGGCATCTTTAGAGAGTAAATAACTTTCTGGACCACCCTACTATGAGGGACCTTATCATAGAGTATAGAACAGTACAGCACAGGTACAGACCAATCAACCTCTGTGTTTACGCTGACCATAATGCCATTCTGATCTCATCCCAACTGCCTGCACATGGTCCAAATCTGGCTATTCCCTGCCTGTTCATATGTGTGTCTAAATGCCCCTTAAAATTTGTTATCATATCTGCTTTTACCACCTCCCTTGGCAGCAAGTTCCAGGCATCAACCACTCTCTTTGTAAATAAACCTTACCTTGCATATCTCCTTTAGACTTCCTCAATCTCACCTTAAATCTATGCCCCCAAGTATTTGATATTTCCTCCCTGGGAGAAAGACTCTGACTATCCACTCCATCCATGCCTCTCACAATTTTAGATACTTCTATCAGGTTGCCCTCTCAGCCTGCGACGTTCTAGCAGAAGCAATCCAAGTTTGGCCAACCTCTCCTTATAGCAAATACACTCCAATCCAGGTAACATCCTGATAAGCCTCTTTTGCACCCTCTCAAAAACCTCCACATCCTTCCTATAGTGTGGTGACCAAAACCACACGCAGTACTTCAGATGTGACCTGACTAAACTTTTCTACATGACTTGGAGAAAGTGAGGACTGCAGATGCTGAAGGTCAAAGTCATAAAGTGTGGTGCTGGAAAAGCACAGCAGGTCAGACAGCATCCGAGGAGCAGGAGAATCGACATTTCGGTATAAGCCCTTCATCAGCCCTGAATATTCCTGATGAACAGCTTAAGCCCAAAACATCGACTCTCCTGCTCCTTGGATGCTGCCTGACCTGCTGTGCTTTTCCAGCGCCACACTTTATGACTTTTTTTACATGACTTGCCAATTTTTATACTCAATGCCCCAACCGATGAAGGTAAGCATGCCGAAAGTCTTGTTTGAATATTTGAATTTGTCACAAGTAAAACCCAGAGTAAAATCATTTTGAGTCATCAGACGTTTAAAGGAGTGGAACTTCATTTAATTCAAGGTTACTGAACTTGATACAAAATGGATGTATAGGATTGATTGTGTTGCAGTAGTTAAGAATTATGGATAAATGGGTTATTGCTTTCATTTCCAGGCTGAGATTATCTATCATTGTGAGCTCACTGGACTGACAACTTCAGTAGGGCGCAGTTTGTTAAACTTCATTGCAAAGCCCCACACAGAATATAAAACACTGGAGGCGTGCAGGTTCATAGCTTCCTTGAAAGTGGAGTCGCAGGTCGATAGGATAGTGAAGAAGGCGTTTGGTATGCTTTCTTTTATTGGCCAGAGTATTGAGTGCAGGAGTTGGGAGGTCACGTTGCGACTGCACAGGACATTGGTTAGGCCACTGTTGGAATATTGCGTGCAATTCTGGTCTGCTTCCTATCGGAAAGATGCTGTGAAACTTGAAAGGGTTCAGAAAAGATTTACAAGAATGTTGCCAGGGTTGGAGGATTTGAGCTATAGGGAGAGGCTGAACAGGCTGGGGATGTTTTCCCTGGAGCATCAGAGGGGTGACTTTACAGACGTTTACAAAATTATGAGGGGCATAGATAGGATAAATAGACAAAGTCTTTTCCCTGGGGTCGAGGAGTCCAGAACTAGAGGGCATAGGTTTAGGGTGAGAGGGGAAAGATGGAAAAGAGACCTAAGCGGAAACTTTTTCACATAGAGGGTGGTACGTGTATGGAATGAGCTGCCAGTGAAGTGGTGGAGGCTGGTACAATTGCAACATTTACGAGGCATTTGGATAGGTATATGAATAGGAAGGGTATGGAGGGATATGGGTCGGGGGCTGGCAGGTGGGACTAGATTGGTTTGGGATATCTGGTCGGCATGGACGGGTTGGACCGATGGATTTGTTTCCATGCTGTACATCTCTATGACTCTGTGACTCTGAGTGCCACAGGTCTCAATGTTCTACCTTAACACACAGATCAGGCTGGTTACATCTTCGATCTGAACTCTGGGCTAACTCCAGCAACAAGTGGGACATAGCAACACATCTCAGCGGCCTTCAGTTTGAAGGAGAGGAAGGAAAGGAAACAGTCAGGTTTCACATTTTAAATTACATGGTGGTTAGAATTAGTAAAGGATTTCCTGTCAGTGAGGCTTTTGTGAAATTCTGAAGGGCAGTTAATTTCACTGTGTTCGAATCAGAGTGAAGTGCAAGGAGAGGTGTACAAGGGGAAAGATGTAATGTTTATTTGTACAATTAGCTTCCAGTGGGCCATTCCTTTCTCAAACCACACCTCCATGGCAACATAATTTCCATATCTGGTATCCAGGTGGAAATATTAATTCTCTATCCATTACACTCACAATTACATTTTGTCTTAAAATTAAATAGATGGTCAATTTACAAACCTGATATTGTAAAAGGTATGGACCAGGAGTTAATTGAGCTCACATTCACTGTTTAGAAACCACATTTAGAATTGTTGCCAAACAATGACTTCAGAGGAAGACAAAATTCAAATGAGGAGAGGGGAAAATCATTGCTAACAAGCCATGGATAACAAGCCAAATCAGATTGGAGAGATTAGATTAGATTCCCTACAGTGTGGAAACAGCCCTTCGGCCAACAAGTCCACACCGACCCTCTGAAGAGTAACCCACCCAGACCCATTACCCTGTGACTAACACATCTAATCTATGGGCAATTTAGCATGGCCAGTTCACCTAACCTGCACATCTTTGGACTGGGGGAGGAAACCGGAGCACCCGGAGAAAACGCACACAGACACAGGGAGAATGTGCAAACTCCACACAGACAGTTGCCCAAGGCTGGCATTGAACCTGGGACCCTGGTGCTGTGAGGCAGCAGTGTTAACCACTGAGCCACCGTGCTGCCCACATTGATTACTCCAATCCAGATTTAGATCCTTGCTAAATTTCAACTATGCAGATGCAGAGAATCTCAGCAGGTCTGGTTGCACTGTGGAGAGAAATAGAATTAACATTTTGAGTTTGGTACAGCTTCTTCATAACAGTTTTGGAGAAGAGTCAAACTAAACAAGAAACATTAACTCTGTTTTTCTCTCTCTCCCCAGATGCTGCCAGACGTGCAGAGCTTCTCCAGTGTGCTCTGTGTGTGTCAGATTTCCAGCATCTGTAGTATTTTGCTTTAATCAATTATGGCAATATCTGTATAATCAACTAGGAGACAGTGAGGACTGCAAATGCTGGAGATCAGACTCAAAGAGTGTGGTGCTGGAAGAACACAGCCATTGAGGCATTCCTGATGAAGGGCTTATGCCCGCAACTTCGATTCTCCTGCTCCTTGGATGCTGCCTGTCTGGCTGTGCTTTTCCAGCACCACACTCTTCGACTCCGATACCTGTATAATATCTGGTTAATCAACCACAATCTGCACAATATTCTCAGATCACCAGCATTCCCTTTACAATACCCTTTACAATAATATCAAAATCATCAGAGGAATGATGAACTTGACTAATTGGTAACACTCCCTGAGTCTGAAGCTTGGGGGCCTAAGCTTTTGAAAGTTTCTGATGGAGTGGATACAGAGAGAATGTTTGTTCCCTTATGGAGTCAAATTTAACTAAAAGCCATCAATACTAGTTATAATTGAATCCAAGGAGGAATTCTGTAGAAACCTTTACACCCAAAGAGTTATGACAATGTGGAATTCACTATCGCAAGGAGTAGTTGCAGCAAATAGTGCAGGAATATTTAAGGGGAAGCTAAACTAACATTTGATGAAGAAGGGAATAGAAGATGGCAGATATAAATCAGGAAAGGTGGGAAGTGTTTGAGTGCAGCACAAATACTGCTTTGGGGTGGTTGGGCTGAACGACCTGTTTCACTGCTGTATACTGTGTATGAAATCCTATAACTAGAACTAATGCTTAAATACAGTATTGAAGAAGTGTGAGATTCTCAGAGGCCGTCATTTTGATAAGACGTTAAACTGAGGCTTTGCCTGCCCGTTCAGTTGAATATGTACCAAAACCTCTGACAGCGCAATTGAAAGAAGAGCAAGGAAGTTCTTCCAGTATCCTGGCCAAATTTCAGCTTTCAACCAACACCAGAAACAGAGTGATAACTCACCTCGTTTACTGAGTGCAACATCTTATTGTTAACAAATTAGCTCTTACACATTCAAAGGGAATTAATTAGAATGATGTTTTTCACAACATCCTAATGCATGATGTTTTATAATGCAGTATTAGGTGCATGTTCATTCTAAATTTTATTACAAGTAAATTATCTGAATTTTAACTGGTTGGATTAACACAGATAAAGTATAAAAGCAATATGGAGGATGGAGAAGAGAATGGTTATCCAAAACAAAAGGTTTTACATTTACATAAAGCCTTTTGTGATAACAGGGTATCACAGAGTGCTTTACTTTGAAATGAAGCAATTGTTCTAATGTAGGATTGTAATTGATAATTTGTACAAAACTAGCTCCTGCAAACATCACTGAAATACAACCAGATAGTTTGTTGTAGTGTCTTTGAGTGAGTGATAAATATTCACCAGGACACTTGCGATAACTCTTCCTGCTCTTCTTCAGAATTGTTTTGCAGAATCATTTCTGTTCTTGCTAGAAGGCATAAAGTGTTGTGTTCTGATACCTCATCCATCGGGCAGCAGCATCTTTAGCAGTGGAATATGTGTCAGGTCTTAGGCTGGAACTTGAACCCATCACTATCTGACACAGGAACAAATATGCTACCAACAAAGCCACTGCTAATGCCTAAGTCAGGATTTTTACCTTAGTCAAAATTGCATTGGAATCTTGGAGTCCAGTCCACATTTCTTCGAGATCCTAGTTTCATTGGCGGGGTAAAGGGGTGGATTGTGATTTACATACATTGGAAATGCAAACCCAACAGGGTTATTAGGCTCGCTTCCTGCAGTGTATGACCCACATTTTTAAACAGTAAATGTAGATTCTCTTAAAGATGGATAAGGTCTGTCACGCCATCACATTATTTAAATTTTTACAAAAGCTTGCTATGTCACACATTTGAAAAGAACTAGTGCTTTCAATTCCAATCGCTGTTGCTCAACATAACTCTAAGTGCTATCGTTAAGATGATGTTGAAATGCCAGTGTTGGACTGGGGTGGACAAAAGCAGAAGTCACCCAACACCAGGTTATAGTTCAACAGGTTTATTTGAAATTTCAAATAATCCAGTTGTACAGTAACCTGGAGTCACATGACTTTATCATTATGATGTCATTACTGCTGGATTGTTCCATAACTTGGACTTAAAATGGTTGAACGGACTTTTATGAATGAGTGTTTTATTTTTGATATAGTGAAGTCTGGAAAAGATACTTCGAACTCAGTTTGATTTCGTTTCAGCATGGCTCCTGAGCTTGGCATCTGCCTGTGCCATATAGGGTGCAAGAGCAAAATATAGTAGATGGGAGAGCATGAGTTGGCACTCAGTTGGCATGGGGCTGTTAAGAACTAAAGGGAAAACTGAGGAGCATGGGTTGCCTTTGAGTGTCTGAGGGTGGCTAGACTGGCATGGTTTGCCATGGAACTGAATTGCATGGGCAAATGGGTAGGGAGGGGGTGAGGGGTCAGAGTCAGAGTTAGCAGGCTGACCTGCATTTATTCGTGGGTGGGGCTTTTACCCAGTTTAGCTCAGCATGCAGCAGCTGCTGCAGGTAGTGTTTCTGGCAAAGGTAGGTCCAAGCTGAAAATGTGTTGCTAGAAAAGCGCAGCAGGTCAGGCAGCATCCAAGGAGCAGGAAAATCGACGTTTCGGGCGTGAGCACTTCTTCAGGCTCATGCCCGAAACGTCGATTCTCCTGCTCCTTGGATGCTGCCTGACCTGCTGCGCTTTTCCAGCAACACATTTTCAGCTCTGATCTCCAGCATCTGCAGTCCTCACTTTCTCCCCAAAGGTAGGTCCAACCCCAACACACATTAGATCGCATTATTTGGTTATGTTTTCCCAAGGCGGATGCAGCAGACAGGATATTTTGAGGTTCTGTCTAACTGTCCCTGGAATTTGAGGCTCTAATGATCCACTGCACACATGCTTTGAGTTATACTTCTGCAATATTATTTGTTTCTGGAATGGGATGTTACTTTCACATTGTGTATCACTGCAAATTAGAATTCCTCCTTATAGACTAGAATTATAGAATCCCTACTGTACAGAAGCAGGCCCCTTGGCCCATCGAGTCCACACTGAGCCTTCAAAGAGCATCCCACATATACCCACCCGTTCCTGCAACCCTGCATTTCCCGTGGCTAATTCACCTAACCTGTACATCTTTTGACTGTGGGAGGAAACCTACATAGATACGAGGAGAACATGCATATTCCACACAGTTGCCAATGGTGGAATCAAACCCAGGTCCCTGACACTGTGAAGCAGCAATGCTAACTAGTGAGCCACCAAGTCATATTTATTTCATTTCTTGTGTTTGCAAACTTATATAATTTTCACAGTTACAGTTTTATATTATGTACAATTTCCTAAGTACTCACTGTATGTCATAATAATGCTTCCTCCTCTCAATATGGTACGTGCAACATTAGACCTCAGACAGTAAGTTCTAATTAGGACCTCATTTATGTGCTACCTACACACACAATAAAGGTTGTTGTATTTCCAGAATAGGTACTTAGGAAAAGGGAATGAATTTAAATAGACTCAGCACAATCAGTTGCTATAGAAAGCTATGAAGCTGCAGAAGATAATTAAATATTCTGCACACTTAATGAAAGGAAAATTAGCTTTTTTCCCCCTTTTTAACATTCTGAATACATTGCAATCTCCCGAAAGAATTATTGTACAAAGCTTTAAAGGGAAGCAGTATACTGCATGAATAGGAATTAATAGTTGATTAATGAGGAAATCTGCTGGGACACTTTGAATATGGTTTAATTCAATTTTCAATCTTGTATACATAGTCATATTGTCATTCAATACTACATTGGTTTTCAACATTGCAAAAGAAGTTTTCACCATTTGTCGAGCTGTGGTGAAAAGATATTAAAATGTAACCAGTGAGGTAACTTTTACAGCAGGCGTAGATGTGGGCCAAATGGCCATATGAATGTGAATCACTTTCTGGTTCCATCATTTTAGGAAAGATTGATGGCAAAATTCAACAACATGTGAAAAAGTAACTATAGAACCCAACAAAAACAGAAATTACTGGAGAAACTCAGCAGGTCTGGCAGCATTGTGTAGAGAAAGCGGAGTTAACGTTACTCGGTCCATTTTGGTTATCTTACATAACTAATGATCTCAAGTTTGAGTTGGAATCCCATCATTACATTTCATAAAATTAAATGCATTTAATTAGATTTGTTTGGTATAAACGTTCTGCAACAATGATACTGACCATGAAGCCACAACATTGTCTTGAAATCTCACCTGGTTCATTAATGTCCTTAATGAAAAGAAATCTGTGATTCTTATCTGGTCTGGCCTGTATGTAACTCCAGACCGACAGAAATATAGTTGACTCTTAACAGTCCTTTGATAGGCCTATCAATTCACTCAATTGTTAAAATGATAACTCACCTCACTCTCTCAAACAAAACTTGGAAGGTACATTATGCCGAGGACATAAATACACTCAAAGGGATATAGATAGGTGAAGTGAGTGGGCAAAAATCTAGAAGAGAAGTCTCATGAGAGAAAATGTGAAATTGTCCATCCTGGCAGAAAGAATAGAAGAGAGGTAGATTATACAAAAGGTGAGAGATTGCACAGGTCTGAGATGCAAAGAGATCATGGAGCCCCGGTACATGAATTGCCAGAAGGCTCGTATGCAGGTACAGCGAGTAATGAGCTGAAAATGTGTTGCTGGAAAAGCACAGCAGGTCAGGCAGCATCCAAGGAGCAGGAGAATCGACATTTCGGGCATAAGCCCTTCTTCAGGTATCCCGATTCCTGAAGAAGGGCTCATGCCCAAAACATCGATTCTCCTGCTCCTTGGATGCTGCCTGACCTGCTGCGCTTTTCCAGCAACACATTTTCAGGGCGGCACGGTGGCACAGTGGTTAGCACTGCTGCCTCACAGCGCCAGAGACCTGGGTTCAATTCCCGCCTCAGGCGACTGACTGTGTGGAGTTTGCACGTTCTCCCCGTGTCTGCGTGGGTTTCCTCCGGGTGATCCGGTTTCCTCCCACAGTCCAAAGATGTGCAGGTCAGGTGAATTGGCCATACTAAATTGCCCGTAGAGTTAGGTAAGGGGTAAATGTAGGGGTATGGGTGGGTTTCGCTTCGGCGGGTCGGTGTGGACTTGTTGGGCCGAAGGGCCTGTTTCCACACTGTAATCTAATCTAATCTAATCTAATCTAATCTAATCTAATCTAATCTAATCTCCAGCATCTGCAGTCCTCATTTTCTCCTACAGCGAGTAATGAGAAAAGTTAAAGAATGTTATTGTTTATTGGATACAAAACAATGGAAGTTATGCAGGGCTCTGTGAGATTACATCCACGATGCTGGGAACTGTATTGGTCTCCTTATTTAAGGAAGGATGAAATTATATTGGAAACTGTTCAGAGAAGGACAGCACCACATCTCCCCGTGACCTTGAATCGAAAGGACGTGGTGAATGATGGTCAGAAGAGAGGGTCGACAACAAGAGTAGGTGGGGGCTTCCAACAGGTAACCCCCCCCCCCCCCCATTGCTGAGCCCCTAGATTGGAAACTGACTGCCTTTGAATGAAGAAATCTCTTCCCCAGGAGCCTGCAATAAAACATGTCCCAGGGTTTCCTTGTCATATTTCCCACAGGGTGACTGTCCCTGACTGTTAATGCAGGCGGCAGTATGGTGAGTTCCTTAAGAGCTCATTACACCCTCACTTAAGGGCCTCCATTGACAGTAGGCCAGGTTAGCTTTCTACTGGCCGCCTCACCAGAGGTGTAGAAACCTGTCAGCTGATTAATTCCTCCAATGTCATCAAACGTGCCACAAAGTGGGGCAGAAGAGTCAGGAATGTGCAGATTCTGTCAGATTGGTTCTTTAAGCAAGTAGTGGCTCTTGTAAGTATTCCAACTTTCTTGCCACACTTGATAACATCCCAAATGTTATAAAGGATAAGCATGTCCAGTGACTCGCTGTGACAAGTGTCCAAGGTGATTTGTATGTTAAAAATAAATATACTGCGCAGCTGTTAGAGACATTCAGCCAATGATGTCGTTTTCAGTAAAAACAATACCTCTGGCTTTGTTTCCAATGAATGATATGACCTGGAGGTTTTGATTGGATTACCACCCAGTAACTCACAGCTGGTCAGTATCGTCACTAAGAAGTGTTGGCAAGTCAAGATTTTTTCTGACATCCTGGTTTCTGGGTCAGTCATTTTTAAGCTTCAGTGGTGGCTTCTTTGGGCCACACATGGTGTGAACGTTGGGCCCAGGATTCAATCTTTCATCTTAACTCTAATCCTCCTGCTCCTTCTGCTTTGAACAGTGGTTTAGGCAGCCAAGGCAGCTGGTTACTGAAACTTTAACCACACGGACAGCAGAAGAATTCCCTGAATCCTGAGCCAAGAAAGAAATAATGTGGATCGCAAACCACATTGTTCAGTGTTGACAGTTCTGTTCTTTGCCACAGTTCTGATGAGGAGTCATGCTAGAATTGAAAAGTGAATTCTGTTTCTTTCTCTACAGTTGCTGCCAGACCTGCTGAGTTTCTCCAACATTTTCTGTTTGTTCCAGAGTTCCAGCATCCACAGTACTTTGTTTTTATAATGGACTGCATACAGTATTCCCAATGTTGAGCCAGTATAGGTGTGCAAGTTGGGAGAAAGCTTCTGTGAGCTTGAGCTTATCAAAAACTAGTCTGTCCTGCTCTTCAGATGCTGCTTGGCCTGCTGTGCTTTTCCAGCGCCACACTTTTTGACTCTTGACTCTCCAGCATCTGCAGTCCTAACTTTCTCTCTGGTCTGTTCATATGCCAGGTTGCATTCATCATGCCAGAATATACTTTGGTTTCCCAGTTACCAATGTCTTGATTTCAAATTTCTCATCCATGATTACAGGTCACTCCATGGTTCAGGAAGGCAGTTCACCGCTTCAAGGGCAGCTAGAGACAGGGAATAAATTCTGGTCCAGTCAGCGATGCCCACATCCATGCTCAAATAAATAGAAAGCCTTTCCAATCTCCTGCAACCCTCCAGCTCCACCAGATCTTGGTGCAACTCCAATTGTGGCATCTTGCACATTCCTGAATCGAATAAGCCTGTCATTGGTGGACGTACTTTCAATACGTTTCCAAGTTTTCTGAAAATTGTTTGATGAAAAAAACTGTTTCAGTATTTGTAGACAAAAGTGCTTGAGGGCCATAGCTGGATTCCCAATCCGCACCAGATTAGCTGTTTGGAAAAATGACAAAGAAATGTGTTTCAGTAGATAATGATAGCTGATCATCTTTACTGCCACTGATGAATAATTGGTTTAATATTTCTCTTTGACAGGGATACATGAGGCCTCTGAAGCAGCCAGAGAATTCCTGTATCTGTGACCTGGCCCTTGTAGATGATATGTTTTTCCAGATTCCGGAAATCCTGGAGCACCATGAGAAGTTTCTGGAGCAAGCTCATCAATGTGTCCAGAACTGGCATGAGAAACAGAAAGTGGGAGACTTAATGATTGAAACAGTGAGTACTGTACAAAACTACATGGCTTCCAGTAAAGGACTGATTTTTGCTGAGCTAGAAAAAGAAATGGAAGGAACTTGGTTCCGCCTGGCTGGATGCCATTTACTTTATTCCAGCAGCTGTTTCTCCTTCAGATAGCAAGTCTGGAACAATGTCCAGCTGATTGTAGGGCAGTCTTGGAGAGCAGGACATGTTACACATGCAGATCATTTGATCAAAGTGCTTTGCTCCTCTGAAGACCCAGTGAGTATTTTTCAATGAAGGGGTCAACTTGACTCATTACCCTATTGACCCAAAACAGGAATCTATCAATAATGTTGTCAGTCATACTGAGACTGTTTGCCTAATATAACGGTGTGTGTGTGTGAAGTTCCAGTGTCCTTCATAATATAGTGAGATGTACATTGGTGTCAGCATTTCAAACTTAGCAGACTGAGATTCAACAAGCTTTACAAAGAGGTAGCCTTGAATACATTTTATATTGTAAATTTGAAAGTAGTAGTACAAAAACAACTTACATTTCTATAGGGCCTTAAATGCAAATAAAAGGGCTCCACAGAAGCACCAACTGAACAAAATTGATCGTAAAGGACAGATAGTTAACTAATGATTTATCTTACACCCCTGTTCTCCACAAAAAAAGTTGATATTCTTCAAAAGCTTTTGCACTTAGCCAGAGATTCTGTAAACTTTTATGTTGTCTCGACCAGGCTGTTTTTCTAACATAATATTTTATCCTTAAAAGGTTGATAATAGTGAAATACATATTGAAAAGCAGCATACCATTAAATAGAATTGGTTCACATGACTGGATCAATGTGATTTTGTTCAAGATTATGATATTATCTGAACTCTACAGTCATATTAATAATCTTTAACATTCTAGATTAAATATAACTGCTTTTCTGTATTGCAAAAAAACCTTTTTACCAAGGAAGATGCACTTTATCTCATGACCTGACTGGGGATAATAAATGTGGAAAAATAGAGAAGAGAATGATCTTTATTGAGAGGCATTGGAGATTAGGGAAAATAACAGAAAATGCTGAAGATGTTCACAGTAAGATTCAGGCTTCCTTTTCTCTTTTTCTTCCCTCTGAAAGGTTTATATTTCTGAAGGGTGTTTATTTCATTTTTCAAAATAAAGATGAACCTGTACATCACTGCACCTGTTTCAACTCAACAAAATAGGTGACAGCCTTGGTTCATTTCTCAGGGGAGAAAGTGAGGACTGCAGATGCTGGAAATCAGAGCTGAAAATGTGTTGCTGGAAAAGCGCAGCAGGTCAGGCAGCATCCAGGGAACAGCAGAATCGACGTTTCGGGCATAAGCTCTTCTTCCTGAAGAAGGGCTTATGCCCGAAACGTCGATTCTCCTGTTCCCCGGATGCTGCCTGACCTGCTGCGCTTTTCCACCATCACATTTTCAGCTCATTTCTCAGGGCAATGCTATGACCAATCAGAGTCAGGCACCCTGCTTTAACATTTAATGAAGATTGGCTTTTGGCTGTCAGTCACCATCTAATATTCTCAACTTGCATGGCAACGTTTCTCCCAATCAGTTTCCACTTGCCAAGCAATCAGCGCTTTCCCTTCATACAGTACAAATGTTGTTTTCTCGAAAATTGTCCTGATGAGTTCAAACCAAAAAGCTTCAACATAGTGTTTTTGTTTGCAGCAATACTGAAAAATGCCTATGTAAAATTTCATCCCAGCTGTGGTTGTACTCCAGTGTATTGGGTTCACGTAGGCAGTTTAATTGCAAATGTCATTATGATATCAAGGGATAAAAGGATGAGAGAGGCAAGCAGTGGTGAAATTGATTGGTAGTTATATTTGTGAAAACACTGTCCTCTTCCCCCCAAGTGGTCTTGAAACGCCCATCAGCCATGATTAAATGGCGGAATGGATTTAATGGTCCGAATGGCCTTGCTTCCACTCCTATGTCTTACGGTCTCATATTGCAGTAAACTGGGAGGAACCACAAAGTTTTGGTCCTATTGAGGGCCTGGTGGAACAGTCTGATTAACATTTCTTGAGTTTGCAGCAATGAAATTCAGTTTGCATTATTATTTCTGAAAGTTAGAATGCCTGTGGAAGTTTTGCAGTCTAGTGATCTGCATTGCTGATATGAAACAGCCTCTGCCTTTAGAGTGTGTATTAATATATCTCCTGCAAGACTACCTCTACAGTTACTGGTGAACACCACCTCTTTATGTATCTGTCAAGGCAACAGGTCTGCATCATTTTCTTCAAAACACTGTCTCCAGTTTTGAGATTAATGTTGGTGCCAACACCATAAATTGAAACAGGCAGAAGCTGCATGGCAGCAGATTCAGTTTGAAAGACTTCCATTCCTTTGCTGTCAGGCCAGGATATCAAGATCTGCTAATTGAATCTACATCTGAACTCGTGGCATTTATTGTTCTTTAGGTTTTTAAACTTTGGGTCATCCTGAAATGCTGTTCCATGTTTGACTAGCCTGCGATTGGTTTATTGCAAGGGAAATACTACTGCAGCATTTGTTCTGCCAGGCTTTTTTTAAAGACCATATCTTGAAGACAGTATTTATCTCTTCCGCTATTGCTATGTTTGGGGCCAATCGCACACAAATTGACTACCATGCTTCCTACTTTACAGCACTTTCAAATACTTAATTGGCTGTAAATTGCTTTAGGACATCCTTAAGCTAGTTCTTGTTTCCTTCATCTGGAAGAATGCTGGAGAGAAGCTGTATTCCTATCTGACAGCCTGCACACATCTGTATTTCCTAATAGGTGAACAAAGCTCACTTTTATACACAGTTCAACCATGTAGGTGGCCCTCTAGCCCACAGAAGCTGGACTGGCAGATGTAGTGCCCCTCCTGGAATAAATGTTAAACAATAGCTCAGTGTCTTAGAGCAGCCATGCTTAGTACTAGAATAAGATGTGTTCGAAGTTAATGCCCAGAACCTCTTACACTGCTGATATCTTAACCTCAGCCCTGTCACCTTGGTGAAATGGTTAGGAGACGTATGTCATTTCTCCATAAGAAGGAGGAAGTAATGAAAGGCAGATCTAATCACTGAGCTACCCCGGCGGCCTGTCCAGTAGAGCAATGGAAGGAACTCACCTGTCTGCTATCCTGGTAACATATGGAATATGAAACAGAAAATGACAGGAAAAAATGTGGATTCATGTCTTATAAGAATTCAATCAGCTCATTAAATACAGCTCTCCTGCTCTAAACAAATTCATGAAAGGGAATCAAATAAATATCTGTGGTATTTGTCTGCGGTTGGCTAAAGCTGGTGTGTTATTGCCAACAGTGATGTTCAATCCAGAAGATACTTTGGAAGCCAAAGTGAAAAACTCTGGATTCTGGAAATAAAATCAAGTTGACAGTATCTGTAGAGAGAGAAATACAGTTAAAAACATGAAAAATATTAGAAATCCTATTGACAGAACCTGAACTCAATCATTAAAATCCCAATTGTCAGCCCTTCAAACATTGTATAAGACCAAAAGAGACTTCAGTAAGGCGCTCAACAAGTTTCCTCATGAGAGACTGGTTAGCAAGGTTAGATCTCATGGAATACAGGGAGGACTAGCCATTTGGATACAGAACTGGCTCAAAGGTGGATGACAGAGGGTGGTGATGGAGGGTTGTTTTTCAGACTGGAGGCCTGTGACCAGTGGAGTGCCACAAGGATCGGTGCTGGGTCCACAATTTTGTCATTTATATAAATGATTTGGAGATGAACATCAGAGGTATAGTTAGTAAGTTTGCAGATGACACCAAAATTGGAGATGTAGTGGACAGCGAAGAAGATTACCTCATTACAATAGGATCTTGATCAGATGGGCCAATGGGCTGAGAAGTGGCAGATGGAGTTTAATTCAGATAAATGCATTTTGGGAAATTAAATCTTATCAGGACTTATACACTTAATGGTAAGGTCCTAGAGAGTGTTGCTGGACAAAAAGATCTTGGAGTGCAGGTTCACAGCTCCTTGAAAGTAGAGTCGTGGGTAGAGAGAGCATTGAGTAATTGAGTATAGGAGTTGGAAGGATGTTGTGAAAATTGAAGAGGTTCAGAAGAGATTTACAAGGATGTTGCCAGGGTTGGAGGATTTGATCTATAGGGAGAGGCTGAACAGGCTGGGGCCGTTTTTTCTGAAGCGAAGGCTGAGGGGTGACCTTATAGAGGTTTATAAAATCATGAGGGGCATGGATAGGATAAATAGGCAAGGTCTTTTCCCCGAGTTGGGGAATCCAGAACTAGAGGGCATAGGTTTAGGATGAGAGGGAAAGATATAAAAAGAGATCTAAGGGGCAACCTTTTCACGCAGAGGATGGTGCATATATGGAATGGGCTGCCAGAGGAAGTGGAGGAGGCTGGTACAATTGCAATATTTAAGAGGCATCTGGATGGGTATATGAATAGGAAGGGTTTGGAGAGATAAGGGCCTAGTATTAACAGGTTACTATATCTGGTCAGCGTGGACGAGTTGGACCGAAGGGTCTGTTTCTGTGCTGTACATCTGTGACTCTAAATAAGAGCAGGAGTAGACTTTACTACTGAGTGAACTTGCTCCAACATGCAACAATATCATGGCCATACCTCTCCATCAACTTCACTTTTCTGCCCTCCATAAGAACTTATGAAATGGGAGTGGCCATGTGGCCCCTCGAGCCTGCTCTCCCTTTCTATAAGATCCTGGCTGATCTGCTTGTGACCTTGGCTCCACTTTACTGCCTATTCCCCATAATCTTTGACTCCCTTCTAAGACTGAAAACCTGCCTCTTAGCTCTTGATTCCGTACCCAAGAATCTGTTGATTTGTGTTGAATAAACTCATTGTTTGAACACCCAAAGCCTTTGAGAGACAAAATCCAAAGATTCTCAATTCTCTGAGTAAAGGTGTTTCCCTTCAATCACTCCATGTTTGACCCAAGGCTCTCATGAGGTCAGGAGCTAAGTGGTGGAACCCAAACTGGGCTTCACGGAGCAGGTTATTGCTGAGCAAGTGTCGCTTGGTAGCACTGTTGATGTCACCTTTCATTATTTTTCTGATAATTGAGAGTAGGCTGATGGTGGTGATCTATGCAATACACAGCAAAAATTCAGCCTGCAAAAACACATGACCACCAGCATCAAATTCCATTTGTTTTTAAATTTTACTTATCTTTCTTTAACTGCTCTCTTAACCCACTCAGTCATTTATTTTGCAATCCAAAAGTTCAAATTAACATAGAAAGATACTATTGCTTTTAACCTCTCAGCTTGTTATGTCTGAACACAGCATGCCAAGGCATCCCCTTGACACGGCATCTGATTTAAGCTGTGAATGGGATTGAGGAAGATGATGCCACAGCCATCATTAGAACACAGTGAGCAGCTTTGTTCCAGGACAATAACCAGCACCTTTAATTTATTACTGCCTGCAAATTTCAGCCAAGATGTTCAATAAGATCTCCACTCCTGATTGAAATCGTAACATAAAGTGAAAGTGGTCAGATCATCCCCTGGATCAGAAGATTAGGCACATTCCAGATATACTGAAGGGCATGAAACATCAATTTGAGGTATAATCTCAAAAGATAGCACATGTGGCTTGAACAGGTACAATGGGTTGTTTAGCCTCCTTCCTTCCTGTGTCATTTTACGATTCTGATTTTCGAAGAGGATAAGAAACGAGATTAAGTAACAAAATCAGAGTTTGCTGGAAAAGCTCAGCAGGTTTGGCAGCATCTGTGGAGAGAAAGCAGAGTGAACATTTCAGGCCCAGTGACCCTTTTTCAGTTCTCCAGCAATTTCTGACTTGTTTCTGATTCTAACACCCATAATTCTTTAGTTTCTTTTGAAAAAGCAATTTCTGAAGAAGGGTGACTGGACCCAAAACGTTAACTGCTTTCTCCCCACAGGTACTGCTTCTACATCGTAGAGTTTTTCCAACAATTTCTGATTTTGTTTCTGATTTACAGCATTATTTGGGGATTTTTTTTTTTTAAAAGTGCTTTCTTTAAAGCCTTACAACTTTATATCTCTATATGAGGCTGTGCAGTGTCACTGAGGACCAACAGATACCTGCCATCGTACAGGTAGAAAGCTCCTGTACTCAGTGGGTTAGCAAGTGTGAAGAATTGCTCTGTCATCACTGGAATTCAGCTGGCTTCATCTTGCAGCTGTAGTATTTGCCGGGGTCTAAACATTCCCACAATATAAAAGCTAAACTGAAGAGGAGGTGCTGCAATTGGAAACATTGTGACTATTTTTGGAGCAAGAACCATCATTACTTAATAACAGCAGGACCAGGGACCACAGCAAGGTGAGAGTCAACTTATGTGGACAGGTATATCTCTCCAGCTTTGTTTTGATGGTCTTGGTAGGCAGAAGCAGAGAAATGGTTATAATTAATTACAAGATCAGTAGCTCTGTGAATTAGCTCTACTTCCAAAGTCAGTGTGGAAGTCACTATTCTGGAGTGCAGTGGATGACATGACATTAAATATATTTAAGGAGATGGACAGATTTTAAATTATTTGTAATTATTTATGGGTTAATTGGTTAAGAGGAGTGGCCAGGAAAGCAGAGTTCAGGTCAGATGAGGTCAGCCATGATTGTATTGAATGGCAGAGCAGGCTCAAGGGGCTGAATTGCCTGCTCTCACGTCAATTTCTAATGTGTATGTGGAACATCTTTAGGTCCCGTCTCAGTCACAGGAGAGTACGATGAGTGCACCAGCTTCCAATTTTTACAGCATTAAGACAGACTGCACTCATCTTCACAGCAGAAATGCACAATAGGTTGAATGTTGCCAGGGATGTGAAAAGAATATTAATCTTGTGGGAGAATTTAGAACTAGAAGTCTCCCTTGTGATTTGAACAAAAACAGTGCAGCACAGGAACAGACCCTTCAACCCAGCAAGTCTGTGCTGGCACATGATGTCTTTCAACACCAAAAGCCTATTGCCTTTACACAGCCTTTTTCCCTCTTTTCATATAAGTCAAGATGCCTCTGAAAAATTGCTGTTATATCTGTTTCCATCACCTCCTCTGGCAGTACATTCCAGGCACTTACCATCCTGTGTAAAAAACCTGCCTCTCATCTCCTTTAAACATACTCCGTTTACCTTAATCCTACATCTCTTTGTGAAGTAACTGCCCAGAAGCTGGTATCCTGTCACCGAGTCACCTTTTATTTGTGTACAGTACACTGGCTGTGACCAGCCAGCTCAGTCAGCCCCCTGAATGAGGAGATTCTAAATCCTCTCTTTATATGTTTTTTTAATTTTATTAACCAGTACAAATTACAAACATATAACATGAACAGCCATATAGAAGAAACAGCAATTTACAGGGGAAAGGGCAGTAAAGACGGACCCCAAACCCCACTGTACAATCAGTCTGCAGGGAAATGAGGATAAACCTCAAATCCCACCTTACATTAAATCGAGAAGGAAACAGTAAGTGCAATCTGACTGTTGGATAAACCGAACAAAACAGTGCATATAACACAGACACCCCTGGCAACCCAGCAAACCACCCGTCCCTCTCACCTTCCCGCCACTCTAAGGCAGCCCTCCCCTATGGCCCTTCCAGCTCTCCGTCCACCCCAACATCTTCTGGCACCTCGAGGACAGCCCATCCCATTTTCCCAACACCACCTCCCTCCCTCCCCCCCCCCATTAAAGTTCCATCCACCTGCAATGTGACTTGCCAGTTTTTATACTCTCTGCCCCAGCTGATGAAATCAGGCATGCCACAGGTCTGCTTGACCACCTTATCCAATTGTGTTGCCACTTCCAAGGAACTGTGTACCTGTACATCTGGATCCCTCTGCCTGTTAATACTTTTCAGGCTTCTGCTATTTACTGTATACTTTCCTCCTGCATTAGAACTTCCAAAATATATCACCTTGCATTTGTCTGGATTAAATTCCATCAGCCATTTCTCTGCCCTTGTCTCTAGGCTGTCTATATCCTCCTCACTATCTGCAGGTTGAATCTTTGCATTATCCACAAAGTTACGAATCAGCTCAGCTACACTCTCCTCCAAATCATTTATGTGTGTTACAAACAACAGAGGTCCCAACACTGATCCTTGTGGTACACCACTGGTCACAGACCTCCAATCAGAAAATTGCCCCTCCACTGCTATTTTCTATCCCAGTAATTTCCTCCCTTACTTTCCTGAGTATCCTGGGATATATCCTATCAGGTCCTGAGGACTTGTCTATGTTAATGTTTTCACAAAATCCAACGCTGTCACCCTTTTGTATTGACGTGCCCGAGAATATTAACATACCTGTCCCAAGACTCACCATCTGCCATGTCCCTCTCTTTTGTGAATACTGATGCAAAGTATGCGTAAAGTACCTCACCCACTTCCTCCGGCTCCACACATAAATTCCCTCCTTTGTCCCTGAGTGGATCTACCCTTTCCATAGCTATCCTCTTCCTCCTTACATATGTATAGAACACCTTGGGACTTTACTTAATTGTGTTTGCCAAGGATATTTCATGGCTCCTTTTAGCCCTCCTTGTCGAAATTATTTCTGCATTCTTCATATTCTTCGAGGGCTCTATCTGTCTTCAGTTTCCTAAACCTTACGTACGCCTCCTTTTTCCTTCAGACTAATCTCACAACTTGTCATCCAGGGTCTCCAATGCTTACCATCCTTATCCTTCATTTTCACAGGAACAAATTCTCTTTCTCTCACAGAATAGGTGAGACATTCGTGACCGTTTTGAATTCTCTTCCTCAAAAGGCAGTGGAAGTAGAACATCTGAATTTTTTTTAGGCGGAAGTAGATCGATTCTTGGTAAGCAAGGGTTTAAAGGTTATCAGGGGTAGCTGGAATGTGAAGTAATCTGAGCAGCGGTGATCAGACAGAATGACAGACCGCACTTGACAGGCTGAGAGATCCACTTTAGCTCCAAATTTGTGTGTTTCAGTGCCATACTACACCGTGAGAGGCCAAAAAAAGACATCAGTTTATATGGTGCCCACATGACGTCAAGACTTCTGAAATTACTTTTCAGCCCAGGAAGTGCATTTGAAGTGTAGTCACTTCAATAATGTGGCAGCCAATGTGCACAAAGCAAGATCCCTTGGACATTTGGATGCTGTGTGGAAACCACTTATTCTTCAACAAAAACAGAAACATTTACACTCACATTTGGGGACACTACATGATGAACTGAAGGTCATTTGGTGGGTTCTTGCTGCATTAGTGACTGCTGATACATTGTAAGTGACTAGTTGACTTGTTGCAAGGTGATTACTGGAAAACTATTTACCATTGAGCCAGGGTAGTCAGCTTAAGAATGGAATATACTGCAGGAAACACAGTAGAATGTTTAATATTTAGCAATTTTGAAAATATATTTAATGCGTTAAACAGTTTTTTTTGTCAGTTGCTGGCACGAATCAAGTTGAGGTGATTATCATTGTGAGGAAGAGGCTTGTTCCCTCCAGATCTTGCTTGTGTTTCACCAATTTTCCTCAGATCCACAGGAGCACTCTGATACTGTACAATTGAAATGTAACTTGTTCCCACATGAGATCTTCCAAGAATGGATACTTATTTTAGACTGTGCAGTCCTCACTTTTCCATGGGTCTGTGCTTTTTAACAGCTTGGAGGTGGTACACAGATGAACAAATTGAAATAAATGCTTTTATTTGTTCATGAAATGTGATCATTACTGGTTAAGCCAGCCTTTATCGTCCTGCCTAATTGACCCTAGGAGAGGTGGTGATGCACTTTCTCATTGAGTTCTTCTGGTGTAGAGACACTGCAGTGATATTGGGAAGAAAATTCAAGGATTTTGACGCAGTGACAATGAAGGAATGGAGATGTATTTGCAAGTCAGATTGTTGAGTGGCTTGGAGGGAACTAACAGGTAGAGGAGTTCCCTAACATCAAATACTCTTATCCGGCAGGATAATGGAATTCAGTATTGCTGGAGAAATCTTAGTGAGTTATTGTAGGGCACCTCGTCAACATGACCAACTGTGCATGGGTGGAGAAAGGGGTGAAAGTTGACTGTGGTGATGTGAATAATCAAACGGGTTGCTTTGTCCAGGACGGTGGTCATCTCATTGAATGTTGTTGGAATTGTATCCATCCAGGCAAGTGGGGAGTATTCCATTGAACTCATAAATCATGCCATGGTTTTGAGGAGTCGGGAGGTGAGTAATTTGGTGCAATATTCCTAGCTTTTGTAGCCACTGTAGTAATATGGCTAGATACATCATCTCTCCCTCTCTGCCATTCCATGCTAGATTATTGGTAATGAGGAATTCAGCAATAGTAATGTTGCTGAATGTGAAGAGATGATGGTTTGATTTTCTCTTGTTGAAGATGATCAATGCCTGACATTTGTGTGGCACGAATGTTACTTGCCACTGGTCAGCCCAAACCTGGATATTGTCTAGATCTTGTTACATTTGAATATGGAGTGCTTCAGTATCTGAGGAGTCACAAATGGTGTTGAATGTTGTGCAATCATCAGTAATCAATCCCACTTCTGACCTTACGATGGAGGGAAGGTCATTAATGAAGCAGCTGAAGATGTTTGGGTCTAGGACACTACCCTGAGGAACTCCTGCAGAGATGTCCTGGAGCTGAGATGACTGACCATCATTTTCCTTTGTGCCAGGTATGACTCTAACCAGTGGATAACTTTCCCCTGATTCCCATTGACTCCAGTTTTACTAGAGCTCCTTGATGGCAGACTCTGTCAAATTGACAGAGGGGAATTTTCACCAAGACCTGAGTGTCCTTGTGCACCCTTTACTGAGAGTAAGCATGCAGCTGCAGCTGGCAGTAAAGAAGGTAAACTGTATGTTGGCCTTCAGAACGAGAGGATTTGAGTACAAGAATAAGAATGTCTTGCTGCAATTATACAGGGCATTGGTGAGGCCACACCTGGAATATTGTGTGCAGTTTTGGTCTCGTTGTCTGAGGAAGGATGTTTTTGCTGTTGAGAGAGTGAAGTGAAGGTTTACCAAATTGATTCCTGGGATGGCAGGACTGATGAGAGATTTGACTTGGTTAGGATTATATTCACTGGAGTATCGAAGGATGAGGGGTGATCTCACGGAAACCTAGAATATTATAACAGGACTGGATAAGTTAGATATAAGAATGATGTTCTGATAGTGAGGAGTTCCAGAACCAGGGGGTATAGATTAAGGAGAAGGTGTAGAATCTTTTAGGACTGAGATGAGGCGAACTTTCTTCACCAAAGAGTGGTAAGCGTGGAATACATTGTCATGGAAAGTGGTTGAGGCCAAAGCATTGTGTGTTTTCACGTTAGTGGGTTGTGGTACATTTTGTTTCTAGTCACCTGCAATAAAAACTAGTTTTGACCATCCAAAGTCATTTGACATTAACTTCCTTGTGTTTCTTGCCTGTCTGCAAGAGTCCCAGGGTTAAGATGGCTGATTGTGGTCATCAGTCAGATTGTGGTGGAGGAGGGAGATGGGATTGTTTCAAATGAGATCAGCGGTCATAATTAAACTGTAGCTGTCCAGTGTTACCAGGTCTCACAGTGGTATCACAAGGCTTGTGGTTTTGTCAATATCTTTTGGGAAAGATCACAATATCAAAGTATTTCTTGATAAGCTGACAAGTGCAGTTTTTCCTCTTTGTGACACTTGACTCACATGAGTTATTGAATGACATTGCTACTCTGCACTCCACAACCTGTTGCTTCCCTTCCCTCACACCAGTCCTTGCAGTCCAAAGTCCCCATTCAGCACTTTTCTGCACTTGGATCCACTCTTGAGGCTCAGTTTGGTTTTGAGGTAGTTCTGTACTTACCCCAGTTGTTTTCTAGTTTGACTCTACTCTCTCATCGCCTTTTCTGTCTGCCTCTCTCTGCTCATTGCTGCTTTATACCTGGCCTAGCCAACTCTGATAGCACCAGCACGGTGGCTCAGTGGCTAGCACTGCTGCCTCACAGCACCAGGTTCGATTCCAGCTCGGTTGACTGTCTGTGTGGAGTTTGCACATTCTCCATGTGTCTGCGTGGGTTCCCTCCGGGTGCTCCAGTTTCCTCCCACAGCCCAAAGATGTGCAGGTCAGGTGAACTGGCCATGCTAAATTACCTGTAGTGTTCAGGGATGTGTAGGTTAGGTGTATTAGTCAAAGGGAAATGGGTCTGGGTGGGTTGCTCTTCAGAGGGTTGGTGTAGACTTGTTGGGCCGAAGGGCCTGTTTCCACACTGTGGGGAATCTAATCTAAAAAACAGTGACAGGTTTATCACATGACCTCCTTTTTATCATCGACCTGCCATCACTGCCCTGCTGTCCATCCAGAAGGTGCTCAGCCTTCCCTTGCCAGCAATTCTTTAACTAAAAAAGAAACCGAAAGAACTGCAGATGCTGTAAATCAGAAACAAAAACTGAAGTTGCTGGAAAAGTTCAGCCGACCTGGCAGCATCTCTAAAGAGAAATCAAGAGTTAATGCTTCGGGTCCGGTGACCCTTCCCCGGAACAGTTCTCCTCACAGATGCTGCCAGACCTGCTGAGGATTCTTCAACTGTCCATCAAAAAGCCATTTCTCCTATTAACATGATGAAACAATTTTGTTTCAGCAGGGAGAATTGAAAGGTAAATTAATAGAAATCCTAACAGCCTTCTGACTTTCCTCCCAAGTTGCACACTCCAATTGCGCAGGATAATTAGCTTTTAGATTCTGGGAGGCTTTCCAGGACAAACCTGGAGTTTTTGTCTGTTCTCTTCCTTGCAGCCCTGCTCTCTCGTATTAGTAAAGAGTTAACACAGCTGCATTCCACAATGGGCATGCTTTCACAACGGAGCTGTAAGTCTGCTGTCTAATATGTTTTGCATTAGCCTTTCAATAACAACAAAAGTAGACTCACGATGTCTTTCAAGCAAGTATTGGAGCTGATCTGAAATGTCAAATTGGGATCAGAACCAAAGCCACTGATTCTTGATTTTTGGACAGCATTGTGGAATGCAATCCCCAAAACCACCGTTTAAAAAACCTGGAATCCGAGTAATACACATGGAATTTCACTTATTCAGTCACGATGAAGCATGGCCCCAATAAAGAGTTTCATTTTAAAAACCAGTGGGGGCAAGAAAAGTTTGGGATGGGGGAGGAGGATGAACAGAGTGGAAGGCAAGCTGATGTGTGTGATACAATGATCTGGATCTGTTTTAGCTACGTTAATGTAGCTGTTTAAGTGTACATGTAATTCACTGTATTAAATAATCAGTCAGCGTTAGCACCATATTCAGCAAAACTAGAAATCTTCAGTTTTAAAATAAAACATTCAATTTAATACATACACACATGCACACACTCTCTTCTCTATCTCTGTTACTATTCTAGTAATGCTAGAATCCTAAAGACTGCACATGTGCAACCACATGTAAAAATTTAGTGGTGTCACACAGTCACTTGAACAGTCTGTACAACAAAATATTATCTAGGGGCCACATGGGTCAGGGTGGAAGAACGACATTCAGGTCAGATGACACTTGGTTATATGTTTTGTGAGCCTCAGTGTGTTCTGTCTTCAAGTTCCTGAGCTGTTATCCGTGATTTACTTCCGATTTCGCAAATGTGCTGTCTTATTTTATCTGACTTTTCTTCTGTGGCACCAGCTTCTCCTGCACAAAAATAGAAACAGCTGGTAAAACTCAGCAGGTCTGGCAGCATCTGTGGGGAGAAATCAGAGTTAACCTTTCGGGTTGAGTGACCCTTTCTCAGAACTTCTATGTTGACTGGCTAATGTGATTGTACTTCATGTTGGAGGTGCCATCTTTTTGAATGAACTTAAACATCATTAAAACAGATGATCTGATCATTTATATTCATGTGTAATCTTGAAGGATACACCTCTTTGTTGCGACATTTGTCTATCTTACAACAATAGGCATGCTTGAGAAAGCCTGGGATTTCCCCCGAGAACGCTGAAGGAGACTTCTTAATGTGTTCTTTCCTTAGTTGTTTTAGCTCAAGCTTTCCTTTTGGCTTTTCATTAATCTTCACAGAAACATCTGGAAACAAAAAACAGAATCAAGATTAGTCAGCATAAATTTCAAAATGGAAGGTCAATCTTGACCAGTTGTACTGAATTATTTGAAGAATATAAAAATTAGATAATGGGAAATGTGAGAGATCAAACATATTTTGATTTGCACAGGCTTTTAGTAGAGCCCATCACTAGGGTCAGAATAGGTGAAGTCAGGAGGTAAGTAACAGAATGGCTAAAAAACTAACCACAAAACAGAGAGCAAGAATTAAAGGCAGATCATGATATGACTGTGACGACAGCAGGGTATGGTCTTTCTGTAGTCCCACTACTTCACAGGTCACAACATAAATTTACATGTTTCCCACAGTTCCCAATATGGGCATTAATATGTGTTCTCTATATTACAATAAAGATCCATATACCTGGTTTCTTCAACAAACACAAAAGTATAGATTTATTATGAACAGAACTTATTGAATGGTGATACAAAAAGGGTTTAAAACACTTAGCTCATAAGATGAAAATATATGTTTTTCCCCAAAAGTAACCCAGAACACACACTCACAAGCACTTGTGTAAACACGGGGGTTGAAAGAGGAGAAATGAATTTCCTTCTGCAGAGATTCACAGAAAAATAACACGTTTGTCCCATAGGTTTTAGTTCTTGAAAGCAGAAAATGGCCAATGTGTGAAATGCTCAGACAACTGTCAGTCTGATGATCTTGCACAACAAAACAGAAGTGTCCAAATGCAAGCAGGTGCTTCTGAGATCTTTGCGAACACAGCTTGTTCAGGAAGCAAAATATTGGGATATCTTCCGCATGATATTCAGGAGAACAGTTATCGTTCAGACACAACCAGGCACCAGAAACCGCACTGAACCCCACAACAAGAGGTTTCTCAATAATAGAAAAGCAAAGCTTTCCCCAGGCTGAGCACCAACTGAAAAGTCCAAGCAATCTCCAAAGAAAAAGTTGAAATCAGATAGTTGTAAATCCAGACAGGGGTCTGCAGTAAACAATCTGTCAACTGGCCATGAAGCTTAGGATCAGAAGAGGCTGTTTGACCTATTAAGTCTCCTCCACCATTCAGTGAGATCATGGCTATTCTGATAATCCTCAAAAACAAAAAAAAATGCTAGAAGAACTCAGTAGGTCTGGCAGCGTGTGTGGGGAGAGAAACGGAGTTCAGAGTTAAATTTTTGATACAATTTGACTCTTCTTTGGACCCCCTCAAATCCCCTTACCTGCCTTTCCCCAAATCCTGGCCATCTCGGCTTGAGTATATTTAACAACCCAAACTCTACAGCTGTCTGCGGTAAAGAATTCTACATGATAACTACTGCTTGAGAGAAGAAATTCCTCCTCGTCTCATTCTTAAATGCTCTGCAGTTATTCCCTCTGATTCTAGACTCTCCCACAAGGGAAGCAACCTCTCTACATCTACCTTGTCAAATTCCCTCAGAACTTTATATGTTTTAATAATGACACCTCTCATTCTTCTGAACTCCAATGAGTATAAGTCCAACCTACCCAACCTCTCCTCATGGGAAAGTTCCTCCATACTCAGGATCAACCTTCTATGGACAGCCTTCAGTGCTGTGTATATCTTATTTTGGATAACAGGACCAATTTTTTTCATAGTGCTGTGTATAGTTTTAGCAAGACTTCTTCATTGTAATATTCCATTCCCTTTGAAATAAAGGCCAGCATCCCATTTACCTTCGCCTTTAGCCACTGAACCTGGACGCTAGCTTATCACAAGTTAAAGAAGTTCCTTTGTTCTTTTATTGAACTTTTGATAAAGGAACGCAGAAGTTGGTAAATATGAAGCTACTGTGACCTGTCCGATTGGCAGTGGTACCGTGCAAGAATTGGTACTGGGACTTCTTTGTTTTCAAGTTATATTAATGATTTGCAGTTGGAAATTTGAAACACATTTTCAAGGTTTAGTGCAAGGTGATGCATTTTGGTAAGAAGAATGGAGAGGACATAAACAGCTTTAGTAGTAAGAATCAAAATTCGGCTCATAGCAAAGCAATTTAGGTGGAGGAGTGACTCTTAATTAAAGCCGACATTAAGATAAGATAGGGCTTGGGTTAGATTCAGGAAACTAGGATTTGGAAGTGGGTTGGATTGGGAAATCATAAAGCCACAATACTAATTGTGGGAGATGTATACAGACCCCTGAACAGTATCCAAAAAATATGTTGGTGTATAAAAGAAGATATAATGGGGCTTTTCAGAAATACAGGATAATCATGGAAGATTTTAACCTACATAAAGATCGGAAAAATTAGATGCTGAAAGGTAACCTAGAGGAGGAGCACATAAAATGTTTTTGGGATGGTTTCTTAGAACAGCATGTTCTGCAGCCAGACTATATTAGACCTGATATCTTGCAATTAGGTAGGATTATTTAACAACTTTACAGTGAAGGCATCTCTAGGTAGCAATGATTAGAATATGATTTGAATTTTACTTCTGGTTTTAAAAACAGAGGAATACATCAGGACTGGTATTTTAAACTTAAGTAAGTGCAATTAAGAGGGTTTGAAACTATAACTGATGTGAACTGGCATATTAGTTTAAGGGATAGGTCAATAGAGGTGCAGTGGCTTACTTTTAAAAGATATGTCAGAAAACACAGAATAGAAACATTCAGATGAGATTGGTTAAAGGAATTGATCAACAGTATGCACTTAACTAAAAAAAATCAAATTTAAAAATAAAGCATATGAACCTGTAAGGATCAGTGATTGTTCAGAATCATGGACAGAATATAAAAATAGTGAAGATTAGCTTAAAAAAGGAAAAATTACAATTGAAGAGAAAGCTAGCTAGAGATGTAAAATCAGATAGTAAGAATCTATAGATATTTAAAAAAGAAAAGAGTTAACAAACTAAACATTGGCCCTGTAGAGAGAGTGTTTGGCTAATTAATATTGGCAGATGAATTGAACAGGTATTTTGCATCACTCTTTACGATATAATATATACATAACTAGTTCTAAATGAGGAAATGGAAGCCTGGGAGGATCTCAAGACAATTACAATTGCTGAAGAACTGGTACTCAGCAAATTGTTGGAGATACAAACTGACAGGCCCCTGAGTCCTGATGGATTTCATCCGAGGGTCTTAAAGCCATGGTGAGTGAGGTGGTCGATACATTGGTTTTGGTTTTCCATATTTTCCTAACGAAAATATGTATGAAGAATGGTAGAGATGGTGAATCCTAAAGCACATCAAAAATTAAATGTTCATAGAAGGAGTTGGACTGATTAGGGATGATGAAGGGGATTTATATAAGGGGAGGCAAGAGGCATGGTTGAAGAGGTAAATTAATAATTTATATTTCTGTTTAACAAGGCAGAACATTCTACCCAGGCCATGGTGACAGAGGAGGAAGTACTGTCGCGAGAAGGGTTCAGAATTGATAAGGAGGAATTGTTGGATAGGCTATTGATACTAAAAGTTGACAAGACTCAGGACCAGATGAGATACATCCAAGGACACTGAAGGGAGTGTGGAATTTGCAAGGGCACTGTTCATAATCTTTCAATCTAGACTTGGGCAATTCAAAAGAAAAGGACTGTAGAATTGCAAACACCACTGCCTTGTTCAAAACAGCTATAAGGACAAGCCCAGCAGTTACAGGATAATCAACTTAACTTCAGTCATGGGGGCACTTGCAGAAATGACTATAGTTATCACATGATCAAAGGTGGGTTGACTAGGATCCAGCATGGAATTCTAAGTTGTGTAGGTAACAGAAAAGGTGAATAAGGGTTGGTGTAGCAAACATGAATGTTCAAAAGTCACATAACAAAACAGTTACAGTTCATTGATTAAAAAGGGAGGAACAACATGAACACAAAATTGGCTGGGTAATACAGAACAGAGAGTAATGGTTACTGGGAATTTTTGGGCTGGAAGAAAGTTTGCAATGGAATTCTCCAGGGATCAGTATTGGCACACTTACTTTCCCTGATGTAAATGCTAATAATCTGGATCTTGGTGTGGAGGGTACAGTTTCAAAGTGTACAGATGATATGAAACTTGGAAAATGTTTAAGCTGAAGTAAGACAGCGTAGAACTCTAAAAGGACGCAGATAAGTTGGCAGGTCTAACATGGACAAATATGAGGTGATACGTTTTGCTCGGAAAAACATGGACAGATAGTGTAAAGTAGGGGATACAATATTTAAAGGTGTGCAGGAGTAGAAGTCAAAGGAAAAGGCAGGAGAGGGATAATGAGTCATAATTCTCTTTGGATAGCTAGCATAGTCAGGATGGGCCCAATGACCTCTGTCTGTGCTATAACCCTTTTTGATTCTGTGAGATTCAGGGAAAATAACATTATAGAATAATGAAAGAATAAAATAGCAAATGCACCATCTGTGTTCAAAAAGGGAGGAAGACTGAAAACAGGGAACTACAGGCCAGATACCTTAACATCTGTACGTCTTTCACAGGGAAGAGGTTAGAATCATTTATGAAAGACAGGACACTTCGAGAACTTTGAGATATTCAGGCAGAGTCTGCACTGTTTATGAATGGGAAATCATGAGTTCGGTGTCAATATATTGATGTGGATGGAAGATTGGCCAGCCACAGGAAACAGAGAGTAGGCATAAATGGTAATTTCCTGGCTGGTGAGAGATCATGAGTGTTGTGCCAAAGGGGTTGGTACTGACAGATCTCAATTTTTCACAATTTTACAATTTATATAAGGCACTTAGATAAAGCGACTGAATGTGTGGTGACCAAATGTACTGAGTGACTGAGCAATATCCTGACAAATACAGTGTAATTTTGGAACATGTGAAATTGTCTGTTTTGGCAGGGAAAATCAAAGCATAATATCTATTTAGTGGGTGTTTGTAGAGCTCTGAGATGTAGAGGGACCTTGGTGTCTTCATGAGTGAATCATGGAAGGCTGGTATGTAGGTATAGCAAGTGATGAAGGAAGCTACTAGAATATTTGGAGAATTAAATACCACAGTATGGAGCTTATGCTTCACTTAAACAGGACACTGCTGAGACCTCAACTGGAGTAGTGTGCACAGTATTGATCATCTTATTGAAGGAAGGATGTGAATGCAATCCCTTGTACACTCAGTGTGACCAATATCTGGAAAAGGTTGCCAAGTGGTTGAGGCCTGGAGATGGGACTAGTTTAAAGAATGGCCAGCTGCTTTATTGGGAAAGCAGTAAGGTGAGTAACTGCATGGAATGAGACTACATGAGATGAAGAATCTTCTTAAAACTGAACTGAGCTCTTGATTGCAACTTCCTGGCTGTTGTGATTTTACAACATTGTGAGGCACATATGGCAAATTGAACTTTACATGCAGAAAGTCAAGCAAAGTTGCTGTGAAATACTCCTCTGTATACACTAGCTTTTGTGCCAAATCCTAATACTAAGGATAAGAAGCTCCTCTGAATTGGACAATGCAGTGTGCCAGAAAATGTTCCCCCCAGTCTGCAAGGAGGTCTTTACAGACCATTGAGGTTTGGCTGTTGCCTGGGATTACTTCATAATCAAGTTAAGTATTAAGGTTGAAGTGTACTAGGGATAGAAATCTTTGAAAGGATTTGGCACAAGGCAAGGTAGTGTGTTTGCTCAAGATGTAGATACTTAATAAATATATTACATGTATAGCACATATTAATCCCCTTTGACTGAAAGCAGTCAGTACAATCTTGATGGTATGCAAATAAGGATCCCCTGCAGTGCTGCCTTTAAAGAAATATACAATTTTTCATTCACTAAATGTTAGTGATCAGAGATTGAAAATATTTTCATTTTGGCAATGCATTGTCCATCAGGCTGTGAAAGGGCAGCTAAAAGGGGCCTTTCTGACTTGACAACATGCCTTATCCCCAGCTGAGAAAGGGCATCCTCTGAAACAACAGTGAGATTAATTTCACTTCCAGACCCAAACGTTATGTTGGCTGTTGAAACTTCATGCTAAATGGCATGGATAGTTTGCACAGTCTATCCACTAAGAACTGAACTGAGAAGGCCAGAGGTATTCACATAGGATACAGACACACTGCACATAAAGTTCAGAGCAGGAAACAGACATAGCCTGGACCAGATCGGAACTCAGACTCTTGAGGTAAGTGGACAAAGCTGAGTTACCCAGAGCTATTCATCGAGAAAGGAAATAGAATCACAGTCAGAATAGTACAAATTCCAAGCTGATAATGCAGCACATTGAGAACCATAGCTTAAATCTGCTGGGAAGGTTAGGTTTATGGTCAGCTTGGTTCACCTGAAGGAATTAGTGTACTACCTAGTCACACTGATAGGTAGAACTAGAAGTACGTTCCAGGCCCTGAAGAAACATTAGAACGTTTCCATCTTCAGTCTCTGACGGAGAAATAGTGGATTCTTATTTGTATAATTGTTCCATTCCCAATAAGTCTTAGGCATTTATAAAGATCCCACAGCATTTCAGCTGGTGAGAGGTCAATTTCAGCCTTATAGAGCTGGAGTAGGAAGAATTCTGCTGTATCCCACAAACCCATTTCCTTGAAAGATTAGAAATGATAGGTTATGGACTTTAGCACAGAAAGACATCTTTAGTTTATTATTACCTGGGATGTGGATGTTACTGACAGGGCCAACATATTTTTGCTCATCACGAATCGAGTGGCTTGCTGAACTATTTCAGACAATATTTCAGAATCGACCCCATTGTTGTGGATCTGAAATCCCATGTAGGCCAGATCACAGCAGATTTCCTTCCCTCAAAGATATTAGCGACCGGGTGGATTTGTACATCCATCACCATTAGATTTTTGGTCACCATCACTGAGGTTAGTTTCATATTTCGGATTTGTTCTTTCAATTTAAATTTCTCCTGCTGCTGTGGTAGGATTTGAACCCTTGGCCCCAACATATAAGTCTGGGTCTCAGGGTTTGTGCTTCAGTGATGTTACTGCCACGCCTGTCACCAATGAATGTGTTCCACTCTGGGGGTTTTGAAATTCTAAAAGAAAGAAGTAAAAAACTTGGCCATTCGATCAAGCATTCTCATTAATCCTGTGATAACGGACTTCCTTGAGGTCAATGTAAACCCTGAACAAGAAGCAGCTGGAGAATCAATGAAATACAGTTTGGATTTCAACATGGTTGGTTTTGACAGTTTTCAAGTTTATTTATTCATGAGTTACTGGCTAAGTAACTACTTGACCAAACCTAATTGTCCTTGAGAACCTGGTGATAGAGAATCACATACTTAAACCACTGCAATCCGTAAGGTGTAGGGGCACACCCACAGTGTTGTTAAGATGGAGTTTCAGGAATTTGATAAACCTTAAAGGAATGTGAAGGGGTTTCGCAGGTGGTGGTGCTCCATGTGTCTGCTGTTTATGTTAGTGGCCTCTGCTACACTTGGTTGAAAGATGAGCATGATCTTTCTGGGGAGCGATGACTAGAGGTTTGTGAGGCCCTGTCAAAGGAATATTGACATGTTGGATGTGATTGAAATAATGTTGGAACCACAAACTTGGTGTGAAAATCACCACACTCATTGAAGCATTGTGACTGGACTAAAGAGAATAGTAAGAGTGTTTGAATAAACATTATGGAGGTAAGTTGTCAGGTTCATCAGTCAAGCGTTTGACTTGAGATAGCACAAACCCTTATTATGGAGGAAGTGATGGGTCAAGTGAGAGGAAACATTAGCTTTGTAACAGGAAGACATTAAATGAAGTTATTTTCCTGCTGTTTCCCGAATACAGTGGGTGTCTGCGAGCTAACAGCACAGACCCAAGTGCTACAGGAGCTGTGGTAATGTTGCAGCGTTGTTCACACAGCAAAATGGTGATAACATAATAGCTTTGGCCTACAGTTTCCACCAGAAGCAGATATTTAACATGGTCTCTGCTACACTTGGGTGAAAAATGAGCATTGTGTTGCCTGTGCATAAAAGTCATATGCAAATAAGGATCCCCTGCAGTGCTGCCTTTAAAGAAATATACAATTTTTCACTCACTAAATGTTAGTGATCAGAGATTGAAAATATTTTATAAAAGTCATATTTTCAGATGTATTATTTCATATTAGAGTCTGTACAAGGCAGCTGTTAGAGAGGATTTGCAAAAGCTATACTTCTAGTTCTACACCACCACCCATCATCTCTCTGCAGTCTGGGATGAGAGGTGTGCCTTATGATGGGAGACCGAATACATTGGCCCAGTGCTCTCAGAAAAATGAGTGGCGATTCCATTGAAACCATAAGATACTAAAGGGGATTGACAGGATAAATACTCCTGGTGGTGAGTGAACCCAGAATACGGGAGCTTAGTTGGAGGATGAAGGGTCAATCATTTGGATGAGGAGAAATTTCTTCATTCAAAAGGTTATGAATCTTTGGAAACCTGTACCTCAGGAGGTTGTGAATATTGCATTATTAAATATATTTAAGGCTTGGATGGGCAGATTATTTTTGTCCTGGGGATCAAGGGAAATGGGGAAGAGATGAGAACATGGAGGTGGGAGCCCCAGAGCAGTCACAATTGCCTTAAATGGCAGAGCAGGTTCAGTGTGCCTTAAGAAGTTGGGGGCCCAAAGTATGAATGTCTGATTTATGAACACTTGTTCTTGCATACACAATCACATACAGGGATGTAATTTTGAAGACCTGATGTGCAAACATTTCATGTACTTGAGAACAGCTGTTTTACATTGATCTGCATTGTTTTCCGACTCGTGTATAAATTGACTTGCAAATGGACACCAGATTGGAACCTGTTGCAGCCTGGGGGACTGCCTGTATTTCTGTTCCTATCTCTTGTATTTTTATGTCTTCTGAACTCAGGGTTGTTTACAAGCAACCCCTCTGGTTTTCTGGGATAAATATCAGCAGGGAAACATCAAAGGCTGTCAGGTCTAGGCCTCTCTTGCACATCTCCTAACAGGTAGTTACAAAGAAAGAATTGTTTATAAGGCAAATTTCACACTTTCAGGACTTAGTAAAGTACTTTCCAACCAGTCACCCATTTTGGAAATACTGTCATTGCTGTAATTAAAAATTGCAGTATCTGATTTGTGAGCAGAAAGTTGTTACAAGCTTATGGAATATAACCAGATTTTTTGTCTCTGGAGTCATTGATTGGGGAATAAATGTTCTTCTTCCAGTTGTGCATTGGAATCCTTTATATTGACAGGAGAGTGGAGAGAGGGCCTCTGTTTTGACATCTCATTAAAGTTAGTTGTCTCTATGTTTGCTGTAGAGATGTCACAATTGGTGTAAATGTTCCTGTGCCAGAGGAAAGTCTAGAAGTCCCTTCCCTTCACAAAAACAAAAGCTGTAGAGGTTAGATCAGTAAAACAATTTCAAATTGATCTGTTTTTACTGGGCAAGGATACTGAGGATTATGTTACCCAAAGCTGTTAAATGGACTTACAGTATACCTCAAGAGATAACTTAACTGATTGATGGATTAGGTTCAAGGGGCTGAATGACCAACTTCTGTTCCCATAATCTTAGAAACTGCAAAGTTGGCACTGGAGGCCTTGACTTTTTTTTTAGCAGTGAAATAGCCTCACCATTGTTGTCTTGCTGTTATCACAGCATGGCCCAAAGGCAGTGATACCAGCAAGTACCTGCGCCATGGACCGTCAGGAAATAACAGCTTCACATGAGAAAGCAGGATAAGGTCGCAGGTAGCCAGTTCAAAATCACCTTCTTTCAGATCAGCAAAAGGTTGTTCTGCAGAGATTCTCTTGCATGGCCACAGAATATATGTGGGTAGATTTAAGTTTCTACTGGAACAGAAACTAAAATAAGACAAATCAACGACTCTCTTTTTGTCTTTTATGGAACTGTTTACATTCGAAAGCCTATGGGGAATATCCTGGTTGGGACCTATTTCCCTCCTCTTCTCTTATAGCTTCACTAGTGCGCCCTCATGTGGTGATAATTATAAGTAGAAGCTGAGTCTTATTCGATTCACGGTGGGGTTGATATTAACATTGTGCAAATATAAAAATAGGTGGTAATGAATTGCAGCCTGTTTTACATCTCTCCGTGTTCTTTCTTCAATTCTCTCTACCAAGATATGGATAGGCTAGCAGAGTGGACAGGCAAGTGGAGAAGTGTGAAGTGATACACACTTTGGCAGAAGCAACGTAAGAATGCAATATATACTTAATGGCCTCAAGATATTGAGTGTGAAAGCAGGAAAGTTATGCTGAACCTTCATAAGGCTTTGGTTAGTCCACAGCTCGGCTATTGCATTCAATATCCATACTTTAAGAAGGATAGAAGGGTTGTTGAGAGCATACAGAAGAGATTTATCAGAATGATTCCAGGAATGGGATATTTTAGTTATCTCGGTAGATTGGAAAGTTTGGTGTTGTTCTCCGTCAAGCAGAGGACATTTGATAGAGGTGTGCATGGTTACTAAGGAGAAGGTGCTGGGGAAGCTAAAAGGTCTGAAGGTGGATAAATCACGCGGACCAGATGGACTACATCCCAGAGTTCTGAGGGAGATAGCTGTGGAGATTGTTGAGGCTTTGGTTGTGATCTTTCAAAAGCCACCTGATTCAGGGAGAGTCCCAGAGGACAGGAAAATGGCCAGTGTAACACCCCTATTTCAGAAAGGACGGAAGCAGAAGACGGGAAATTATAGACCGGTTAGTCTGACCTTGGTCATTGGTAAATTCTAAGAGTCCATTATTAAGATTGAGATTACGGAGCATTTGGAAGTGCATGGTAAAATGGGGCTGAGTCAGTATGGTTTCACCAATTGGAGATCGTGCCTGTTAAAATTCTTTGAGGAGATAACTTTGAGAAGTTAGACAAAGGAGAGCCACTGGGTGTGATATGTTTGGACTTCCAGAAAGCCTTTGATAAGGTGCTGCACAAGAGGCTGATAACTAAGATAAGAGCCGAGGTGTTAGGGACAAGGTACTGGTATGGACAGAGGATTGGCTGGCTGGCAGAAGGCAGAGAGTGGGGATAGGGGGGCCTTTTTCGGGATAGCAGCTGGTGACTAGTGGAGTTCCACAGAGGTCAGTGTTGGGTCCACAACATTTCATTTACACATTAACAATCTGGACAATGGAACTGAGGACAACGTTGCTACATTTGCAGATGACACAAAGATAGATGGTAGGACAGATCATTTTGAGGAAGGAGAGAGACTGCAGAAGGACTTGGGCCGGCAAGGAGAGTGGGCAAAGAAATGGCAGAAAGAATACAGTGTGGGAAAGTGTGAGGTTATGCACTTCGGTAGGAAGAATGAAGACGTAGAATACGTTCTAGGTTACTGTGCAGGTTCACTTGGCAGTTAGAAAGACAAATGAATTGTTAGCATTCATTTTGAGAGATCTAGAATACAAAAGCACAGATATATTGCTGAGGCTGTATAAGGCTCTGGTCAGACTGCATTTGGAATATTGTGAGTGGTGTTGAGCCATGTATCTAAGGACAGAGGTGCTGGTGTTGGAGGGGGTCAGAGGAGGTTTACAATAATTATTCAGGGAATGAAGAGCTTGTCATATGAGGAGCAGTTGAGGACTCTGAGTCTATACTCAAAGGGGTTTAGAAGGATGAGTAGGGATCTCATTGAAACTTGTAGACTACTGAGAGGCCTGGGCAGAGTGGATATAGAGAAGGTGTTTCCATGAATGTAAGAGAGCGTGAACCATGGGCACAACCTCAGAGTAAAGGCACAACTGAGATAAGGAGGAATTTCTTCAGCCAGAGGGTGATGAATTTGTGGAACTCATTGCCTCAGAAGGCAGCAGAGACCAAATCTTTGTGTGTATTTCAGACCGAGATTGCTAGTTTCTTGATTAGTAAGAGGATCAAGGGTTACAGGGAGAAGGCAGGAAAATAGTATTGTAAAACATATCAGCCATGCTTAAATAACAGAGCAGACTCGAAGGGCCAAATGGTCTATTTCTGCTGCTATATCTTATGATCTAATGTCAGGCTTGGATACGATAGAGAAGAAAAAGCTGTTCCCACTAGCTGATATTTCATGAACCAGAAGACAAAGATTTAAGGTTTTAAGCAAGAGATGTAGAGTGGATGTGAGGAAGAACTTCTTTGCACAATGAATGCTGTTGATCTGGAACTCCCTGCTGTCAAAGATGATGGAAACCAAAACTGTTGTTGATGCTGGAAAGAAATAGTCAGGCAGGGCCACAAAGATCAATCAAAGGCTCTTATGACACAGTCATAGTGTCTCTACCTCTGAGCCAGAAGATCCAAGTTCAAGTCCCACTTGCTCCAGAGGTGTGTAATAACATCTCTGAACAGGATGCTTAGAAAATATACCAAAACATTCAGTCAGAGTGGCCACATGGCCTCCTTTTATGCTGCAAGTTACTCTCTAACCTTGGGTTTTGCAGTGATCCTGTTCCCCTTGCATAGGGGCCACAGCTACCACCGTTGCAACTTTTGATGTTTTCGGGAGCAGATGAGCTCTGTCAGTGACCTCCATGAGCAGTAGGCAGCCATCATTAAATCCCTCCCCCATTTCTTTCACTTTGGCAAGAGAAGCTGCTTAACTCCCTGCTGTATAAACTTAGAAAATAATTTTCATGATTCTGAGGGGCTGTAGAAGCTGGGATTGTAGAAGCTTTCGATTTGTGATCATCGAAAGTAGAAAGGAGGTCAGGAGAAATTAGGCAGTGAGTTGTTTCAATCTGGAAGGCATTGTTTCATAGGATGGTGGAACCAGATTCAGGAGTTACTTTCCAAAAGGAGTTTGCTAAATGCTTTAGGTGAAAAGATTTGCAAAATGATAGACCTCAAACATGTGATCTGGTTGGCATGGACGAGTTAGACCAAAGGGTCTGATTCCGTGCTGTACATCTCTTTGACCATCAACTGGATAACTGTGAAATACTGTCACAGACACAATGGGTAGAATGCCTCATCCTCTGATATATACTTCTATGATGGCTGTGATGCCTGCATTTATTCAGAAGCCAAATATTTAACCGGACACAGCTCTTTCCTGTTTATATTAGCCTCTCCCCTTTATTTACTCATGGGCAGGGAATAGGAATCTATTTCTGAATGATGTGAAAGTGGCATGTACGGAATGCAAAGATCCATATTTCCTGCAGTCTCTATTGAACTGTTAACCCAATGCTCCGACTTATCTTTCATGCTGAGGAGTCTTTTGCCACTTGTTAGTTTAGTGTATCAATCCCGTGTCTGCTTGTACGTGATATATAATTTATCCCCTCGTGATGAATCTAATAGTTTCAAAGTAGTTACACAGTGTGTTGTGTCACTTCCATTAATATCTGGATTCCTTTTGCAGTTCTCCAAAGATGTACTGGCCAATTCGTACTCTGCATACATTGATAACTTCCTTAATGCCAAAGAAGCTGTGCGATTGGCCAAGGATGCAAAACCAGCATTTATTAAGTTTTTGGAGGTAAGGACACTTACTAGTCCTGCAGCAGGACTGGGAGCAGATTGATGTGGATTAATGATGGGGCTGAAACGGATCGATGTGGATTAGTGATGGGGTTGAAATGGATCGATGTGGAATAGTGATGGGCTGAAACAGATTGATGTGGATTAATGATGGGCCTGAAATGGATCGATGTGGATTAATGATGGGGTTGAAATGGATCGATGTGGATTAGTGATGGGGCTGAAACGGATCGATGTGGATTAGTGATGGGCCTGAAATGGATCGATGTGGATTAATGATGGGGTTGAAATGGATCGATGTGGATTAGTGATGGGGCTAAAATGGATCAATGTGGATTAGTGGTGGGGCTAAAATGGATCGATGTGGATTAGTGATGGGGCTAAAATGGATCGATGTGGATTAATGATTGGATTGAAATGGATCAATGTGGATTAGTGATGGGGCTGAAATGGATCGATGTGGATTAGTGATGGGGCTAAAATGGATCAATGTGGATTAGTGATGGGGTTGAAATGGATCGATGTGGATTAATGATCGGGCTGAAATGGATCGATGTGGATTAGTGATGGGGCTAAAATGGATCAATGTGGATTAGTGGTGGGGCTAAAATGGATCGATGTGGATTAGTGATGGGGCTAAAATGGATCGATGTGGATTAATGATTGGATTGAAATGGATCAATGTGGATTAGTGATGGGGCTGAAATGGATCGATGTGGATTAGTGATGGGGCTAAAATGGATCAATGTGGATTAGTGATGGGGCTGAAATGGATCGATGTGGATTAATGATTGGATTGAAATGGATCAATGTGGATTAGTGATGGGGCTGAAATGGATCGATGTGGATTAGTGATGGGGCTAAAATGGATCAATGTGGATTAGTGATGGGGCTAAAATGGATCGATGTGGATTAATGATCGGACTGAAATGGATCAATGTGGGTTAGTGATGGGGCTAAAATGGATCAATGTGGATTAGTGATGGGGCTAAAATGGATCAATGTGGATTAGTGATGGGGCTAAAATGGATCAATGTGGATTAGTGATGGGGCTGAAATGGATCAATGTGGGTTAGTGATGGGGCTGAAATGGATCAATGTGGGTTAGTGATGGGGCTAAAATGGATCAATGTGGGTTAGTGATGGGGCTAAAATGGATCAATGTGGGTTAGTGATGGGGCTAAAATGGATCAATGTGGATTAGTGATGGGGCTAAAATGGATCGATGTGGATTAGTGATCGGGCTGAAATGGATCGATGTGGATTAGTGATCGGGCTAAAATGGATCGATGTGGATTAATGATCGGGCTGAAATGGATCAATGTGGATTAGTGATGGGGCTAAAATGAATCGATGTGGATTAGTGATGGGGCTAAAATGGATCGATGTGGATTAGTGATGGGGCTAAAATGGATCGATGTGGATTAGTGATGGGGCTGAAATGGGATTGACTCAGTCATAATGTGTCAACAGGTGGCAGAGCTGAATCAAGTCTGAGGCTATAAGTTCACAATGTCTCTGGCTAATGATAGTATTTAACAAAAGGACAAAAAGGGATAGGGTGGAACTGGATGGAACTGAGTAATGGAGTTGATACGAGGCAGGACTGATTTGGGAATAAGGTGATTCTGACTTTGCTGTTGTACATTTACACATGACAAGACACAACCATCAACTGATTAGCATTTATGAGGATATATAATAAATATGGAGGGGTCAGAATGGCTCGCCCATTTACAGATGGGGTATGGGTGGTGGGAGTGAAGGAGATAGGACACCTGGGAAGCTGCCATGAGTGGCCAGATCTGGCAATCATTGCTGCGGTTTTTGTCTTTGAATGATGTTAATAAAGGAAAGATTCAGCATTTTCAAATTAATCAGGGCATCTGTAGAGCTGGAAGCCAGAGCAACATAGCAAAACGTTAGGATTATTGAAATTCACTTGCTGGGCAATGGATTCCCATCATCCCTAGTCCTACCTCCTTCCTGAAAAACAAAGTGGAGTGTGAAAGACTAACCGGGAAAGACTCCTGCATTCTCCCGCTTTGGTGGAATTTCTTGGTGGCCTTTAAAGGGTGATATCTTTCTCATCCTGAGGGTGATGCCTTGATGGTGGCACTGGGAGGAGATTTTGGAATGAGGCGAGCACGTCAGCGACTCAACCTTGCTGGAGGCAGGTTGCCATGGGCAACGGCTATTCTTCCTTCAGGGTAATGAATTTAATTAGTGAAGTGCCCAGTTTTGGGCTGATTACAAATTCACTGACTCTTTGCTGAGGTTAAAGTCTGCAGGTGGCTGGTCTGAAATGGGGGGGGTGGGGGGGGGGATTTGGGGTTGTGGTGGGGTGGAGTTGGAGGGGGATCTGTGAGATCTCACTTCCTTACTACAAGTCTGCCCCCTGTGCCACCAGAGCGGTGGGATCAGTGATGTGCAGCTACAATCATCACCCATCCAGGAAAACCCTTCAATAACTGCCTTTTAGTACCCGGAAATGGACCCAGTGGTGATTATTTGTAAGGCATATATGATTCCATCCAACTCGTGATTTAAGTATTGCCATGTACATAGATCCCTGAAAGTTGCTACCCAGGTTGATAGTGCTGTTAAGAAGGCATACAGTGTGTTAGGTTTCATTGGTAGAGGGATTGAGTTCCGGGGCTGCAATATCATGCTACAACTATACAAAACATTAGTGCGGCCACACTTGGAATATTGTGTACAGTTCTGGTTGCCATATTTAGGAAAGGAAGTGAAATCATTGGAAAAGCTGCAGAGAAGATTTACCAGGATGTTGCCTGGTCTGGAGGGAAGGTCTTATGAGGGAGTGCTGAGAGACTTGGGTCTGTTCTCATTGGAAAGAAGAAGGCTAAGAGGGGATTTGATAGAGACATACAAGATGATCAGAGGATTAGATAGGGTAGACAGTGAAGGTCTTTTTCCTAGGATGATGATGTCAGCTTGTACGAGGGGGGCATAACTACAAATTGAGTGGTGATAGATTTAAGACAGATGTCAGAGGCAGGTTCTTTACGCAAAGAGTGGTAAGGCCGTGGAATGCCCTACCTGCTAATGTAGTCAACTCAGTCACGTTAGGGAGATTTAAACAATCCTTAGATTAACACATGGATGATTTTGCGATAGTGTAGGGGGATGATCTGAGAATAGTTCACAGGTCAGCACAGCATCGAGGGCCGAAGAGCCTGTTCTACGCTGTATTGTTCTATGTTCTATATTAATGTGTTGTAACAAGGCATCTTGAGGAAAGTGACAAGATCAAGAGGGCATATATTTAAAGTGATCTGTAAAAGAAGCAAGAGTGAAGTAAAGAAAAGATTTGAAACCTCTATCATTCAGTGAGTAGTTGGGGTGTGGGGTGCATTGCCTGTAAGTGTGATGGAGGCAGATTCAGTTGAGAAATTCAAGAGGACATTGGTTGATTATAAAAATACATTACTCAAATTCCTTCATGTTCAAGCAAGGGTAAAAGCAGGCTCAGCACTAGCTATTGATGCTCACTTAGGGAGCCAGTGCCAGTATAATGGGCAGAATGGCCATAACAATTCTGTGATTCTGTGAACTCTCTTATATTGCAGCAAAGCATGAGGGAGAACAAAGAGAAGCAGGCACTGTCTGATTTAATGATCAAACCTGTTCAACGAATTCCCCGATATGAGCTTCTGATAAAGGTAAGAACGTGTTAGATCAAAATTGAAACTAAGTTCGAAAATACTGAAGGCTTAATGCAAGCAGGAAAATTCAGAATATAGTTTGGATGGCAGAATATGACAGTCTCAAGGTCTAATTATTTGTGTATGCATAAAACGAAATTGTCTTTTCAGCTTGAAGTATAATTTCTAACGTTTGGAACGTTCACTTTCTTGATTATCAGTTGTCTAAATTGTGTAGAGCAGGGAGTGTAATGACATGGTCTTGGACTTTAGCCATCTCTGGTATTGCTTATTACAGCTCAGATATCTGCTCTTTTATTGACGTTAGTTGATTTTCATCTTCAGCTTAATTGAGCAGCACGGAGAGCTGATACTGTCGTATTAATGTCACTGGATTAACGGCCCAGAGTGATGCTTTGGGAGACCGTTTGAAATCCCACTGTGACAGCTGTTGGAATTCAATTAATAAATCAGGCGTGTAAAGCTGTTTTCAGTAATGGTGACCATGAAACTTTCATAGGTTGTTGCAAAAACCCTTCTGGTCCACGAATATGCTTTCAGGAATGAAATCCCAGACTTTACCCAGTCTGGCCAACATGTGAGTCCTGGTCCACAGCAATGTCATTGACAATTTTCTGAACAGACCTAGAGAGAGCCAGTGATGTTTACATCACATGAAAGAATGTTTTAAAAAAATTATCAATGCTCTTGGTGAGCGATGCTCTTGTGAGAGGCTACTGGATGATAAAAGTCTTGACAATTGCTTTCAGAAAATCCAAGAAGGAGCATTTATGTTTGGTCTCTGCTTTCAAAGGGGCATTGTGAAGGGAATGGGTGTAGGTGAATTTGTTATCTTGAGTTTATTTCAGCCTTTCAGTTCAGTTCTGAGCCCATGCTCTGAAATTGCCAGTTCCAGGAAATTGGCAGTGCAGTGAAAATTTTATGTGTTTTGCACCAACATTTTTTAAAAGATTTATTTAATTCCCCCACGACTGATGTTAGGCTCCAGTTGTACTAATTTTAATGGAATATTTCACAAATCTGGAAGCATATATTGATAGGTTTATCCTGATGGATTGTTTCTTTTTATGAACTAATCTTGTTCCAACTTTGAGATGACCTGCAGTAAGTTTGTACTGTAACACTGAGATGTAGTGCACTTTCTGATAACAGAGAAACAGTTTAAAACACTCCAGCCTGGATTATATGCTGACCACTCTGTGATTTGCTGAGATTAACTGTATTCCATGGATAATCACTGGTGACTTGAAAAAGAAAAGAAAACTCCAGCAGCCTCATTGTAACAAATGTCTTTACTGCAATACTCCAACATATACCAGCTCTCATGTCATGTCCACTGATCTTCATTAATTCACTATTGATGGTGTACCTTTAATTGCTTGGGACTTAAGTTCAGAAATTTCTTCCCTAAAACTTTCTGTTTTCTTCTTCTGCTCTGCTTTCCTCCCTTCCCCTCTGTTGCTCTCTTTTCCTCCGTCCTCCCTCTTCTTTTGTTTCTTTTCTATTCCCTTTATCTTCAATCTTTCCACATGTTCTAATATTTCATATGGTGTGATATAATAATGTGTTTGCAGACACTAATGTGAAACTTCTTGGAACTTTTTACCACTTTGAGGGAGTTGTATAAATGCTGGTTGGTGTTTGTTGCTCACTTCTTATTCAGGTGAACACTATTGTTATTGCACATGAAGCTGCAGAGTTAGTCACAAATAATCCAGGCTTTGTGCCCTAAAGCCACATCACTGAAATATTTCGGGAACCACTTTTAAATCGATGTTAAAGTAATAACTTTGTTCACCCATCTGCATGTGTACTTACTCAGAAGTATTGACCCATGCAGATCTGTTACTGTACGTTACCCCATTTATCAGTTTCTAGTCGACATGAAATACTCTCTCAGGCACCGCAACACTGGTCGCATCTCTAAATGGTCCCATTATTTTAAGTGTGTATGGGGCTAATTAGGATTTAATTTAATACTAGTATATCACAGAGAGTAGGACCACATTGTGGGAATGCTAGATATTGTGTCTTTTTTTGCCTGCAGCTAATTGTACATCTATATTTCTGAAGAAATAGCATGTCAAGAGGTGAACCTAGATAGCTGTATTATTTTACAGACAGTAAGTAAAATACAAAACCCTCCTCTAGAACCAAAGGAATAATGAAAATAGGCCACTTTCTCCATATTGGTGAGAACTGGACTCTCTGCTATAGGAAAGATGTTAAACTTGAAAGGGTTCAGAAAAGATTGACAAGGGTTGGAGGGTGTGAGCTATAGGGAAAGGCTGAATAGGCTGTGGCTATTTTCCCTTGAGCATCTGAAGCTGGGGGTAAACTTATAGAGGTAAAAACAATGACTGCAGATGCTGGAAACCAGAGTTTAGATTAGAGTGGTGCTGGAAAAGCATTGAAGTTCAGGCAGCATCTGAGGAGCAATAAAATCGACGTTTTGGGCAAGAACTCTTCATCAGGAATACAGTTAAACTTTCAGAGGTTTATAAAATCATGAGGGATATGGATAAGGTGAATAGCCATGTTTTTTTCCCCAGGGTAGGGGAGTCCAACACTAGAGGACATACATTTAAGGCGATAGGTGAAAGATTTAAAAAGTACCTGAGGGGCACCTCTTTCACGCAGAGGGCGGTGCATGGATGGAATGAGCTGCCAGAGGGAGTGGCTGAGGCTGGTACAACAGTAAAACAGCAATAAAGCAGCATAGTAACATTAAGTTACTATGTTACTATAATTATTAAAGTTAGCATATTCAACATACAATAATGCATCATATTACAAGGAACCTTGATTATCCGAACAAGATGAACGGGCACTATTTCATTTGGATAATTGATTATTCGGTTAATTGATTCAATGCCTCTCCTTTGGGACTCTGAAGTTTCCTTTTTCCTTGCTCTACCTCTCTTTGCCTCAGGGCGTGTTTCTGAGCAGACTTGTGTGTAAGGGTTCTGCAGCATTGCTGAGGCCCCCCCCAATCAGGTCAAAGGGATTGACACAGTGTGCACTTGCTAAGTCCCCCCGTTCAATAGACAATAGACAATGGGTGCAGGAGTAGGCCATTCTGCCCTTCAAGCCTGCACCACCATTCAATATGATCATGGCTGATCATCCTTAATCAGTATCCTGTTCCTGCCTTATATCCATAACCCTTGATTCCACTATTCATGAGAGCTCTATCCAACTCTTTCTTAAATGAATCCAGAGTCTGGGCCTCCACTGCCCTCTGGGGCAGAGCATTCCACACACCCACCACTCTCTGGGTGAAGAAGTTTCTCCTCATTTCTGTCCTAAATAGTCTACCCCGTATTTTTAAGCTGTGTCTTCTGGTTCGGCACTCACCCATCAGCGGAAACATGTTTCCTGCCTCCAGAGTGTCCAATCCTTTAATAATCTTACATGTCTCAATCAGATCCCCTCTCAGTCTTCTAAACTCCAGTCTTTCAGCATAAGGTGTTTCTGCCATTCCAGGAATTGACCTTGTGAACCTACGCTGCACTCCCTCAATAGCCAGAATGTCTTTCCTCAAATTTGGAGACCAGAACTGCACACAATACTCCAGGTGTGGTCTCACCAGGGCCCTGTACAGCTGCTTCTATACTCAATCCGTCTTGTTATGAAGGCCAGCATGCTATTAGCCTTCTTCACTACCTGCTATACCTGCATGCTTACCTTCATTGACTGGTATACAAGAACACCCAGATCTCTTTGTACTGCCCCTTTACCTAAATTGATTCCATTTAGGGAGTAATCTGCCTTTCTGTTCTTGCCACCAAAGTGGATAACCATACATTTATCCACATTAAACTGCATCTGCCATGCATCTGACCACTCACCTAACCTGTAATCTCCGAACATCCTCCTCACATTTCACCCTGCCACCTAGCTTAGTATCATCAGCAAATTTGCTAATGTTATTACTAATACCATCTTGTACATCATTAATATATATTGTAAAAAGCTGCGGTCCCAGCACTGATCCCTGTGGTACCCCACTGGTCACTGCCTGCCATTCCGAAATAGAGCCGTTTATCACTACTCTTTGTTTCCTGTCAGTCAACCAACTTTCAATCCAAGTTAGTACTTTGTCCCCAATACCATGTGCCCTAATTTTGCTCACTAACCTCCTATGTGGGACTTTATCAAAAGCTTTCTGAAAGTCCAGGTACACTACATCTACTGGATCTCCCTCATCGATCTTCAGAGTTACATCCTCAAAAAAGTCCAGAAGATTAGTCAAGCATGATTTCCCCTTCATAAATCCATGCTGACTCACCAGGAGATTGGCAGCAGCACACTGTGCGCGAGCCCCCACCTCCCCCCACATCCGACCCCACAACCCCATCCGCCCCAACCCTGACCATTCTCCACCCCTGTCCTCCCCCCAACACCGTCTAAACTAGCCATCGACACCCTCCCAAACCTGTCCACCTCCACGCCCCATTAATCCCCCAACCCCGTCCAACACTGCTCCTCATTAGCCCCCAACCCCATCCAACCCTGCCCACCCCGTCCACCCCCAGCCCCCTCTCGGGGGCAGCCAGATTGGACAACAAGAGGCTGCCGCCTCTTGGGGGGGGTGAGTCTCAAAATAGTGTACACACACACAGACAATGTTTTCCTACAACTTTTTGACAGGTTCCACCTTTGCCCTGTACAGGACAATGTTGAAGACATTATCTGGGGAAGGGGGGTTTAGGGTACACCCTTGTGCAGAAATCTAAGAAAGTGTGGGGAGACTGAGAGAGAGGGTGGGAGGTCAGTCATTTGGATACGGTGCCTGGGCTCCCATCGATGTCCAGGACTGTTCTCGGCAGCATTTCAGTAATCCAGGTTCATATTTAATCACTGTAAACAAAAGATGTAATCGGTGTTGAAACACCTCTTTGATGAAATGTTTCTATCAGGACCTTGTGATCTTCTTTGGATAATCCGAAATTCGGATAATCGAGCTTCCTCTGTGTGAAAATCTACATTTTGAAATACTCATTTAAATTTCATTGTTTGATGCGTTCAACATCCTATTACTTTACCTGACCAGCTCATGGTCTTGGCCGGGAAGACACAGATATTATTGACATTCACACCTAATTTTACTAGCACCTTCCACCCTGACCTCAAATTTACCTGGACCGTCTCAGACTTCTCCCTCCCCTACCGAGACCTCTCCATTTCTAACTCGGACGACCGATTCAACACGGACGTTTACTATAAACCAACCGACTCCCACAGCTACCTAGATTACACCTCCTCCCACCCTGCCCCCTGTAAAAACGGCATCCCATATTCCCAATTCCTTCGCCTCCGCCACATCTGCTCCCAGGAGGACCAAATCCAATACCGAACAACCCAGATGGCCTCCTTCTTCAAAGACCGCAATTTCCCCTCAGACGAAGTCGACGATGCTCTCCACCGCATCTCCTCCACTTCCCGCTCCTCCGCCCTTGAGCCCCGGCCCTCCAATCGCCACCAGGACAGAACCCCACTGGTCCTCACCTACCACCCCATCAACCTCCATATACATCGTATCATCCTTCGTCATTTCTACCACCTCCAAACAGACCCCACCACCAAGGATATATTTCCCTCCCCTATCAGCATTCCGGAAAGACCACTCCCTCCGCGATTCCCTCGTCAGGTCCACACACCCCCACCAACCCAACCTCCACTCCCGGCACCTTCCCCTGCAACCGCAAGAAATGCAAAACTTGCGCCCACACCTCCCCCCTCACTTCCCTCCAAGGCCCCAAGGGATCCTTCCATATCCATCACAAATTCACCTGCACCTCCACAGACATTATTTACTGCATACGCTGCACCCGATGTGGCCTCCTCTACATTGGAGAGACAGGCCGCCTACTTGCGGAACGTTTCAGAGACACCTCTGGGACACCCGGACCAACCAACCCAACCACCCCGTGGCTGAACACTTTAACTCCCCCTCCCACTCCGCCAAGGACATGCATGTCCTTAGCCTCCTCCATCGCCAGACCATGGCAACACGACAGTTGGAGGAAGAGCGCCTCATCTTCCGCCTAGGAACCCTGCAACCTCAAGGGATGAACTCAGATTTCTCCAGTTTCCTCATTCCCCTCCCCCCACCTTTTCTCGGTCCCAACCCTCGAACTCAGCACTGCCTTCATGACCTGCAATCTTCTTCCCGACCTCTCCGCCCCCACGCCCTCTCCGACCTATCACCCTCACCTTAACCTCCTTCCACCTATCGCATTCCCAACGCCCCTCCCTCAAGTCCCTCCTCCCTCCCTTTTATCTTAGCCTGCTTGGCACACCCTCCTCATTCCTGACGAAGGGCTTATGCCTGAAATGTCGATTCTCCTGCTCCTTTGATGCTGCCTGACGTGCTGCGCTTTTCCAGCAACACATTTTTCAGCTCTGATTCTCCAGCATCTGCAGACCTCACTTTCTCTTATTCACATTTGTATTCAGCATTACTAATCGATAGCAAGTTTAGTCCAAATTTCCCAAAAGACTTGACATAATTGAATTGAATATGAGATGAGTCAAATAAATATTGAATGTGCCACTGAGGCTTTCCGATGATACAACATAGTATTCACAGCCCTGAGGGCTTTCACACAACACTGTTTTAAAACAAAATGGAATTGATTCACAAAAGTAAATAACTTAGCCGAGTGTGGAATTGTGTTTATCCCAATTCAAGGCCAAACTTTATTTCGAAAGTGGAATACTTCCGTACAGCTTAGGATATAATGGACTTTGACATTTCACCCAAGCTCTCCGTGCTCATTAGTGACATTAGACTCAATGAGGTTCCTCTCTAATGTGATCCCCATACACACTGTAATAATCTGCCACCCTTCCCCCACCCCCACATAGGCACACTGTAATTAGCCTGCTTCCTTAACCCCACTCCACCAAGAAACGCTGAAGTTAGTCCTTTTCCCCACACTGCACACAGATAATCAATTCCTTTGCTCAGCCCACCCCCTCACACCCAAACACAGTGGCAGAGCCAGAGGGAAGGTACTCCAATTATGATAGTCCCAGTTTGGAAACCACAGGGTTAAGGAACTGTCTGCCATTATACATTCAGCCATTAAACAAATTACAGAATGAGATTGTGATTTTTCTGGACCTCTGGCTTTGTCTTCTAGCAATTAAAAGTACTCGGTTTTCAAAACATTTGTTGATTAAACATACAGCAGTTTTTTGGTCAATCTTGGACCCTTGAGATAGAACAAGTTTAGCTTTGGATTTCTGACCCCTTGGCAATCATATGTAGCCCTTCAGTGGATTAGTCTCCACCCCTGTGCACTGTCATCCCAATTACTGAGCTCCTCCTATTCCAACCAGATTTTCCTTTGTGAAAATACATGATTAATTAGGTTGTAAAAACAAGTAATTAACAATAAATATATTGTCACGCACGACATATCAGCTTACCAAGATTGTTAATTAGATTCCTGGCAGTTGAAATAATCAGTTTGAAAGGAACTGTGGGGGATTTGCCTCAAATCCATTTGAATTCCCTCAAGGATCAGCAAGGCAGCCTTTTTTTGGAACTGCTGGAGATGGGGGAGATGCTAAACAAGTATTTTGCATCAGTGTTTACTGTGAAAAAGGACATGGAAGATATAGAATGCAGGGAAATAGATGGTGACATCTTGAAAAATGTTCATATTACAGAAGAGGAAGGGCTGGGTGTCTTGAAATGCATAACAGTGGATAAATCACCAGAACCTGATCAGGTGTACCCTAGAACTCTGTAGGAAGTGAAATAAGTGATTACTGGGTCACTTGCTGAGATATTTGTATCATCGACAGTTACAGGTGACATGCCGGAAGACTGGAGGTTGGCTAACGTGGTGCCACTGTTTAAGAAGGGTGGTAAGGGCAAGCCAGGGAGCTATAGACCTGTGAGTCTGACATAGGTGGTGGGCAAGTTGTTGGAGGGAATCCTGAGGGACAGAATTTACACGTATTTGGAAAAACAAGTACTGATGAGAGATAGTCAACATGGATTTGCGTGTAGGAAATCATGATTCACGAACTTGAGTTTTTTAAAGAAGTAATAAAGAGTATTGAGGGGGGCAGACCAGTGTCCATGATCTGTATGGACTTCAGTAAGGTGTTCAACAAGGTTTCCCATGGGAGACTGGTTAGCAAGGTTAGAACTCATGGAAGACCGGGAGAACTAGCCATTTGGATCCAGATCTGGCTCAAAGGAGAAGACAGATGAGTGGTGTTGGAGGATTGTTTTTCAGACTGGAGGCCTGTGACCAGTGAAATGCCACAAGGATTAGTGCTGGGTCCTCTACTTTTTTGTCATTTATATAAATGATTTTGGTGTGAATATAAGAGGTATACTTAGTACGTTTGCAGATGACACCAAAATTGGAGGTGTAGTGGACAGCGAAGAAGGTTACCTCGGATTACAACAGGATCTGGACCAGATGGGCCAATGGGCTGAGAAGTGGCAGATGGAGTTTAATTCAGATAAATGCGAGGTGCTGCATTTTGGGAAAGCAAATCTTCGCAGGACTTATACACTTAATGGTAAGGTCCTAGGGAGAGTTGCCAAACAAAGAGACCTTGGAGTGCAGGTTCATAGCTCCCTGAAAGTGGAGTCGCAGGTAGATAGAATAGTGAAGAAGGCATTTGGTATGCTTTCCTTTATTGGTCAGAGTATTGAGTACTGGAATTGGGAGGTCATGTTGCAGCTGTACAGGACATTGGTTAGGCCAATGTTGGAATATTGTGTGCAATTCTGGTCTCCTTCCTATTGGATGGATGTTGTGAAAATTGAAAAGGTTCAGAAAAGATTTACAAGGATGTTGCCAGGGTTGGAGGATTTGACCTATAGGGAGAGGTTGAATAGGCTGGGGCTATTTTCCCTGGAGCATCTGAGGCTGAGAGGTGACCTTATAAAAGTTTATAAAATCATGAGGGACATGGATAGGGTAAATAGGCAAGGTTTCTTTCTCTGAGGTGAGGGAATCCAGAACTAGTGAGCATAGGTTTAGGGTGAGAGGGGAAAGATATAAAAGAGACCTAAGGGGCACCTTTTTCGCTCAGAGGGTAGTATGTGTATGGAATGAGCTGCCAGAGGAAGTGGTGGAGGCTGGTACAATTGCAACATTTAAAAGGCATCTGAATGGTTATATGAACAGGAAGAGTTTGACGGGATATGGGCCGGGTGCTGGGAGGTGGGACTAGATTGGGTTGGCATATCTGGTCGGCGTGGACGGGTTGGACCGAAGGGTTTGTTTCCGTGCTGTACATCTCTATGACTCTATGATTCAGCAATATTTCAATTATGATATGTAAGGTAAAGTTACTATAGTTCGCTGCTCTCTCATGAGAGAGAGAGAGAGAGAGCTGATTGTGGTTTAACTGAGGGTCATTATGCCTCAGGTGTGGGGAGAGACTGAGAAGGCGAGATCTTCTTGGCAACCTCTTTTGGTGGGAACATTTAGGACAATGCAGTTGGTATCAGTCTGCATCGCAATCCAACCTGTTTGTTTATGCAGAGTGATGCCAACAGCATGGGTTCAGTTCAAAGTTTGTGCGAAGATTTGTAGCTCGGGTGCTCGTTGTTGTGGTTCTGTTCGCCAAAACTTCCAGCTCGGCGAACAGAACCAGCATGGGTTCAATGCCTGCACCAGTTGATGTTACAGTGAAGGACTCTCCTTACTCTCTCCCCTCACCTGACGCATGATGACCCTCGGGTTAAACCATCGATGATATCAATAGTAATTGGCAGAACTAAACAGGTAGTATATCACGGTTTCTTTTTGAGGTAGAAGTGTGCCTCTTGGTGTTATACCTTAGGTCTGTTCCTTGAATCCTGGGATACTATCCACCACCCATCCCCTCAGGACCTTCGGACAGTAGCAACCTGAATGTTCATTTTTTTTAACAAACTAGAAATCAAAATGTAACATTCTTAATTCCCTTGTTCCTGATCATGTTCTGCCCTGCCAGCATTGTATCTGAGGTTTGTTCCAGATTAAGAACAGGGTTAAGTTTTCTGCAGCGTTTTCTGCTCTCTGCACAATAGCTGATAACTGTGGCAGTTTGTTACTTTTGTCAAGCTTTTGAGCAAATGAACAGTTTTACAGAATGCACAGTGAAACAGACTTAAGTAAATAAACTCATAAGCATGCTAGAACTTGAAACAAAGTGCACGTATGTGAGGAGAGACATAGCCTTTAAAAGCATGGCTTTAAAAGTGACTGATTACACAGAAACTGAAGAAGCACAACAGTCTAGTGTCTGCTGAAACCTGATCTCTAATTGTCAGACTGAAGCCATTGATGTCTCCAATGTGAAATTAGTTCCAGAATGCAATCAGGCCCCTTGTTTAATATCTAAGACCACTTTGGAAATAGTTCAAAAGAATGACAACGTTGAACAGACTTTCTGCCTGTTTTGATTCATAGCAACAGTTCCATCGTTTGATAGTTGAGTTCCTTTCCATCTCTGTTGTCTACTTTATATTTCCCATGATATATGATATAATGTGTAAAATACTTTTAATAAATTCATGATATTTAAGAATTCCTTTCAGGAATAAGGTCTTCCCCTAACTGATCCAAGGTGAGGGAATCAGCAATGCGATCCTTTTTAAATTTAAGCCATTCTGTTATTTGACTGTACCCACAGTTGTGCTTTATTTCACAAAAATAACAGCAAAATACTGCAGATTTCAAATTGCTGGAGAAACTCAGCTCTGGCAACATCTGTCGAGAGTGAAACAGAGTTAATGTTTCAGGTTCAGTTCAAGATTCTTTGGGGTTCTCAATGTGTTGGAGTGCTCCGCAATTGGACTCATTCCTACCGCAGAAGATGATGTTGTGGTGCTAAAGGTCAATCTCCACAGTCTGAGGACATCACTGCAAGGGTTCTCCAG